>NC_069500.1:824323752-824693752 GCF_027579735.1 Bombina bombina
TTCAACTCTCATCATAAGTGTGTAGCTTCTGCAAATTATGGAAATATTAAAGCTCAAACTGGAGTTCAATTAGATATAATGATGTATATATAATCAATAGATGTCGGATCAGATGTAACCCGGCAAACCGGGGAAGGATTTCAGCCATGTGGAGAGCAGCCATTGTAGGCATCTACTGTCCATTCTACATTTACCAGTTCATGTATACAGCAAAAAATGTTTTGCAGATCTCCTAGGATCTTCATTTTTTTGGATAGATGCTGTTTTACAAGACTAATAATTTGTGGATTATTAAGAGTTCCTTGGGAGTTCTAGAAGATGTGTTTTCTCTGGATTGCTACTTGGACACCACCCCCCCCCCACACACACACACACAATGCCATCTTTTTAAAGTCGATAGTCATTGTGCAAATAGTCATATTCAACTTTTTTTTAATTACTTTACTAATCAAAAAGTTGTTAAATTGATGGATAGACTTATTGAAGTGACACCAGTTTCCCAACGTTTGGTTTTATGTCACTTAGAAGTTTGGAAATCTTATTGGTGCAGTTGCACAACTCCAAACTTTACGGAAAGTGTATTCTACTTACCTAAGCACTGTGTAGTGCATACCACACAGTTTATTTCCAATGACAACACACAAAAGATTTGAAAACCATCAACAGAGGACCATGTCCAAAGATACTAAAAACACAGCAGGGATTGCTGTGTTTCTTACTACTACACTGAAATTCCAAAATGTGCAGTTAATGTTGACAATATGTAATACTGTACAGCACTGGTAAAACAAACAATGTAAGCATTCTGTACAAGTGGCTGCAATCTATCGCAGTCAGAGAGAGTGTATGATAAACCCACACTTTTACAAGTAAATGTCTTGAAAGCAATGAGTGATAACATTTCAAATACAAATTGAGAATGTTGTTTGTTTTGGGAATCTAGTGCAACAAGTTATGACCAACATACTTAAAGAGGGCTTTTAGCATCCTCTCCCACTCCTTGACTACTAGCACCCCCATAGTAATCCCAGCACCCCCTTTCACTTATTGTGCCTATAAGTGCCCCCCTTGGTAATCCCAATGCCCCCAGGTGGCAATACTGCACTTTGGAACCACTGCTATAGAATATTGCTCAAGACATATAAAAACTTTGGACTTGTAATATGAGCTCTAAAATAGAAGCGATAAGGGCTATGCTAAAGCAATGTTAATGCATAATGGTGCTAAAGTTTTTGTGCTTTATTTATAAGCTAGCCCTTAAAGGGATACTAAACCCAAATTTTTTCTTTCATGATTCAGATAGAGCATGCGATTTTATGCAATTTTCGAATTTACTCCTATTATCAAATATTTCTTCGTTCCCTTGCTATCTTTATTTGAAAAAGAAGCCATCTAAGCTAAGGAGCCAGACAATTTTTGGTTCAGTCCACGGACAGCACTTGTTTAATGGTGGGTGCATTAAGCCACCAATTAGCAAGCGCAACCAGAGTTGTGAACCAAAAATGGGCCGGCTTCTAAACTTACATTCTGGCTTTATACATAAAGACCTAGATTTGGAGTTTGGCGTTAGCTGTGAAAACCAGCGTTAGAGGCTCCTAACGCTGGTTTTAGGCTACCGCCGGTATTTGGAGTCACTCAAAATAGGGTCTAACGCTCACTTTTCAGCCACGACTTTTCCATACCGCAGATCCCCTTACGTAAATTGCGTATCCTATCTTTTCAATGGGATCTTTCTAACTCCGGTATTTTGAGTCGTTTCTGAAGTGAGCGTTAGACATCTAACGACAAAACTCCAGCCGCAGGAAAAAAGTCAGTAGTTAAGAGCTTTCTGGGCTAACGCTGGTTTATAAAGCTCTTAACTACTGTACTCTAAAGTACACTAACACCCATAAACTACCTATGTACCCCTAAACCGAGACCCCCCCACATCGCTGACACTCGAATAATTTTTTTTAACCCCTAATCTGCCGACCGCCACCTACGTTATCCTTATGTACCCCTAATCTGCTGCCCCTAACACCGCCGACCCCTGTATTATATTTATTAACCCCTAATCTGCCCCCCTCAACGTCGCCTCCACCTGCCTACACTTATTAACCCCTAATCTGCCGAGAGGACCTGAGCGCTACTATAATAAAGTTATTAACCCCTAATCCGCCTCACTAACCCTATAATAAATAGTATTAACCCCTAATCTGCCCTCCCTAACATCGCCGACACCTAACTTCAATTATTAACCCCTAATCTGCCGACCGGAGCTCACCGCTATTCTAATAAATGTATTAACCCCTAAAGCTAAGTCTAACCCTAACACTAACACCCCCCTAAATTAAATATAATTTAAATCTAACGAAATTAATTATCTCTTATTAAATAAATTATTCCTATTTAAAGCTAAATACTTACCTGTAAAATAAATCCTAATATAGCTACAATATAAATTATAATTATATTATAGCTATTTTAGGATTTATATTTATTTTACAGGTAACTTTGTATTTATTTTAACCAGGTACAATAGCTATTAAATAGTTAAGAACTATTTAATAGCTAAAATAGTTAAAATAATTACAAATTAACCAGTAAAAGAAATCCTAACCAAAGTTACAATTAAACCTAACACTATACTATCAATAAATTAATTAATTAAATAAACTACCTACAATTAACCTAACACTACACTATCAATAAATTAATTAAATACAATTCCTACAAATAAATAAAATTAAATAAACTTGCTAAAGTACAAAAAATAAAAAAGAACTGTTACAAAAAATAAAAAAATATTTACAAACATAAGAAAAATATTACAACAATTTTAAACTAATTACACCTACTCTAAGCCCCCTAATAAAATAACAAAGCCCCCCAAAATAAAAAAATGCCCTACCCTATTCTAAATAACTAAAGTTCAAAGCTCTTTTACCTTACCAGCCCTGAACAGGGCCCTTTGCGGGGCATGCCCCAAGAAGTTCAGCTCTTTTGCCTGTAAAAGAAAAAATACAATACCCAAGCCCCCCAACATTACAACCCACCACCCACATACCCCTAATCTAACCCAAACCCCCTTAAATAAACCTAACACTAAGCCCCTGAAGATCTTCCTACCTTATCTTCACCTCACCGGGTTCAACAATCTGTCCAGAAGAGCTCCTCCGATGTCCTGATCCAAGCCCAAGCGGGGGGCTGAAGAGGTCCATGATTCGGATGAAGTCTTCATCCAAGCGGGAGCTGAAGAGGTCCATGATCTGGATGAAGTCTTCTATCAACGGCATCTTCAATCTTCTTTCTTCCGGATCCATCTTGCAGACCTCCGATGCGGAACATCCTGCTGGCCCGACGGACTAACGACGAATGACGGTTCCTTTAAGGGACGTCATCCAAGATGGCGTCCCTCGAATTCCGATTGGCTGATAGGATTCTATCAGCCAATCGGAATTAAGGTAGGAATATTCTGATTGGCTGATGGAATCAGCCAATCAGAATCAAGTTCAATCCGATTGGCTGATCCAATCAGCCAATCAGATTGAGCTCGCATTCTATTGGCTGATCGGAACAGCCAATAGATTGCGAGCTCAATCTGATTGGCTGATTGAATCAGCCAATCGGATTGAACTTGAATCTGATTGGCTGATTCCATCAGCCAATCAGAATATTCCTACCTTAATTCCGATTGGCTGATAGAATCCTATCAGCCAATCGGAATTCGAGGGACGCCATCTTGGATGACGTCCCTTAAAGGAACCGTCATTCGTCGTTAGTCCGTCGGGCCAGCAGGATGTTCCGCGTCGGAGGTCTGCAAGATGGATCCGGAAGAAAGAAGATTGAAGATGCCGTTGATAGAAGACTTCATCCGGATCATGGACCTCTTCAGCTCCCGCTTGGATGAATACTTTATCCGGATCATGGACCTCTTCAGCCCCCCGCTTGGGCTTGGATCAGGACATCGGAGGAGCTCTTCTGGACAGATCGTTGAACCCGGTGAGGTGAAGATAAGGTAGGAAGATCTTCAGGGGCTTAGTGTTAGGTTTATTTAAGGGGGGTTTGGGTTAGATTAGGGGTATGTGGGTGGTGGGTTGTAATGTTGGGGGGCTTGGGTATTGTATTTTTTCTTTTACAGGCAAAAGAGCTGAACTTCTTGGGGCATGCCCCGCAAAGGGCCCTGTTCAGGGCTGGTAAGGTAAAAGAGCTTTGAAATTTAGTTATTTAGAATAGGGTAGGGCATTTTTTTATTTTGGGGGGCTTTGTTATTTTATTAGGGGGCTTAGAGTAGGTGTAATTAGTTTAAAATTGTTGTAATATTTTTCTTAGGTTTGTTAATATTTTTTTATTTTTTGTAACTTAGTTCTTTTTTATTTTTTGTACTTTAGCAAGTTTATTTAATTGTATTTATTTGTAGGAATTGTATTTAATTAATTTATTGATAGTGTAGTGTTAGGTTAATTGTAGGTAATTGTAGGTAGTTTATTTAATTAATTTATTGATAGCATAGTGTTAGGTTTAATTGTAACTTAGGTTAGGATTTCTTTTACAGGTAAATTTGTAATTATTTTAACTATTTTAGCTATTAAATAGTTCTTAACTATTTAATAGCTATTGTACCTGGTTAAAATAAATACAAAGTTACCTGTAAAATAAATATTAATCCTAAAAAAGCTATAATATAATTATAATTTATATTGTAGCTATATTAGGATTTATTTTACAGGTAAGTATTTAGCTTTAAATAGGAATACTTTATTTAATAAGAGATAATTAATTTCATTAGATTTAAATTATATTTAATTTAGGGGGGTGTTAGTGTTAGGGTTAGACTTAGCTTTAGGGGTTAATACATTTATTAGAATAGCGGCGAGATTGGGTCGGCAGATTAGGGGTTAATAATTGAAGTTAGGTGTCTGCGATGTTAGGGAGGGCAGATTAAGGGTTAATACTATTTATTATAGGGTTAGTGAGGCGGATTAGGGGTTAATAATTTTATTATAGTAGCGGTGCGGTCCGGTCGGCAGATTAGGGGTTAATAAGTGTAGGCAGGTGGAGGCGACGTTGTGGGGGGCAGATTAGGGGTTAATAAATATAATACAGGGGTCGGCGATGTTAGGGCAGCAGATTAGGGGTACATAGGGATAATGTAAGTAGCGGCGGTTTACGGAGCGGCAGATTAGGGGTTAATAATAATATGCAGGGGTCAGCGATAGCTGGGGCGGCAGATTAGGGGTTAATAAGTGTAAGGCTAGGGGTGTTTAGACTCGGGGTACATGTTAGGGTGTTAGGTGCAGACGTAGAAGTGTTTCCCCATAGCAAACAATGGGGCTGCGTTAAGAGCTGAACGCGGCTTTTTTGCAGGTGTTAGGTTTTTTTTCAGCTCAAACAGCCCCATTGTTTCCTATGGGGGAATCGTGCACGAGCACGTTTTTGAGGCTGGCCGCTTGCGTAAGCAACTCTGGTATCGAGAGTTGAAGCTGCGTTAAAAATGCTCTACGCTCCTTTTTTGGAGCCTAACGCAGCCTTTTTGTGGACTCTCAATACCAGAGTTATTTTTATGGTGCGGCCAGAAAAAAGACGGCGTTAGTTTTTCGGGTCGTTACCGACAAAACTCCAAATCTAGCCGAAAGATAGCAAGAGAATGAAGAAAAATGATAATTGGAATAAATGAGAAAGTTGCTTAAAATTGCATGCTCTATCTGAATCATGAAAGAAAAAAATTGGGTTCAGTGACCCTTTAAGTTTATTTTTAATTGTGTATTGTGTTTTAATATAGTTTCTCAATAATGCTTTCATATACAGTGGCACAGCTGAGACAATAATAGTGTTACTAACTTCATCACTGCAAGCTACAAGGTTAACTAATAATACCATATATGGAGTCAATCTATTTTAAATGTACCTTGTTGTCTTCTTCTGTACCTGAAGTTATACCTACAAAAAAAAAAATAAACAAGTTCAAAAATAGAATCCTGATTTGAAAAATGTGTTGACAGGTTTAAAAATAGTAGACAATAGGAGATAGTAGCAGAAATGATTATTGTTGTGTATAGGCTATTTTTTTCTGTCAAAAATAAATAAATGATTAGTTAAAGGGACACTGTACTCAGAATTTTTCTTTTGTGATTCAGATTGAGCATGAAATTTTAAGCAACTTTCTAATTTACTCCTAGTATCAAATTTTCTTCCTTCTCTTGGTATCTTTATTTGAAATGCAAGAATGTAAGTTTAGATTTTTTGTGAACAACCTGGGTTGTCCTTGCTGATTGGTGGATAAATTCATCCACCAATCAAAAACTGCTGTCCAGAGTACTGAACCCAAAAAAAGCTTAGATGCCTTCTTTTTCAAATAAAGATAGCAAGAGAACGAAGAAAATTGATAATAGGAGTAAATTAGAAAGTTGCTTAAAATTTCATGCTCAATCTGAATCACAAAAGAAAAATTCTGAGTACAGTGTCCCTTTAAGATAGGAAAGCTGTGAAAAATCTGTAGATAGAAAAAAACAGTAAATGTGTATAAAGATCCAATAGAGAAGTAGACAAATATCACTACATAATATCATCAAATGTATTGTTATTTACATAAAGTTAAAATAATTTGAAAAATACACAGAGAGAGCAGAAATCTGTGTTCTAAACGGGGTTAAAGGAATAGTCTAGTCAAAATTAAACTTTCATGAATCAGATAGAGCATGCAATTTTAAACAACTTTCTAATTTACTCCTATTATCAATTTTTCGTTCACTTGGTATCTTTATTTGAATGTAAGTTTAGGAGCCGGACATTTTTGGTTCAGCACCTGGGTAGCGCTTGCTGATTGCTGGCTATACACCAATCAGAAAGTGCTACCCAGGTTCTGAACCAAAAATTAGCTGGCTCCTATGCGTATAGTCTTGTTTTTTCGAATAAAGATACCAAGAGAACGAAGCAAAATTGATAATAGGAGTTAATTAGAAAGTTGATTAAAATTGCATGGTCTATCTGCATCATGAAAATTTAATTGTGAGTAGACCATTCCTTTAAGCTTTTATACATCTTTCTTCAATCAATACTCACAAATGCATCAGTTTTTAATTTATAGACTGTTGAACAATTAATTATTAATATAATTTTGTATCACAGCCAGTGGTTCATCTCTGCAACTAACTATATCCACCACACCTCACTTGATATTTTTGGAATTTCAGTGCAGCTATTGGAAATGATTGTTAAAATATTCACCTCTATTTATCAAGCCGTCAACCGCAAATATGCTGGAATTCCGCAGCGTATTTGTGGCGAGGCTGATTCGCCATAGTTATCAAGCCCTACAGACCGGCAAAAGTAGAATTTAGTGACGTAGCATACGATCTGCTGGACTCAGACCGACACAGATCAATGCTTACGTCACTCCAGATGTTCTGAATGCAAGTTCGGCACAATCTGACTACTTTTGCTAGTTATCAAAGAACAACCAGGTACGCTCGCCACCATTCCGGCCCAGCATACCTGGTTTTCCCATAGGAATCAATGGGAGTCTGAACGCAGTGAAAGTTCATGTTCACTGCTGCCCGATATCCAATTGATTCCTATGGGAAGTGTCTGCACCTAACACCCTAACATGTACCCTGAGTCTAAACACCCCTAATCTGCCCCCCCTACATTGCCGCCACCTACATTATACTTATTAACCACTAAACCGCCGCCCTGTCACCGCCGCCACATACATTATACGTATTAACCCCTAAACCGCCGCTCCCGGACCCCGCCACAACTAAATAAAATGTTTAACCCCTAAACCGCCGCTCCCGGACCCGCCGCAACTAAATAAAATGTTTAACCCCTAAACCGCCACTCCCGGACCCCGCCGCCCCCTACATTAAAGTTATTAACCCCTATCCTGCCCCCCCTACACCGCCACCCCTACATTAAAGTTATTAACCCCTATCCTGCCCCCCCTACACCGCTGACACCTACATTAAAGTTATTAACCCCTATTCTGCCCCCCCTACACTGCCGCCACCTACATTAAAGTTATTAACCCCTAAACCTGTCTAACCCTAACACCCCCCTAACGTCAATATTATTAAAATTAATCTAAATAAAATTACTATTATTAACTAAATTATTCCTATTTAAAACTAAATACTTACCTGTAAAATAAACCCTAAGATAGCTACAATATAACTAATAATTACATTGTAGCTATTTTAGGGTTTGTTTTTATTTTACAGGCAACTTTGTATTTATTTTAACTAGGTACAGTTATTAAATAGTTTAAAATAAATCCTAACCTAAGTTACAATTACACCTAACACTATACTACAATTAAATAAATTAAATACAATTACCTACAATTAAATAAAATTAACTAAAATTAACTAAAGTACAAAAAACCCACTAAATTACAGAAATTTTTTTTACAAGAATTTTAAACTAATTACACCTAATCTAAGCCCCCTAATAAAATAAAAAATCCCCAAAGTATTCAGCTCTTTTACCTGTAAAAAAAGAAATACAACCCCCCCAACATTAAAAGCCACCACCCACACACCCAACCCTACTCTAAAACCCACCCAAACTCCCCTTAAAAAAACCTAACACTAACCCCCTGAAGATCACCCTACCTTGAGACGTCTTCACCCAGTTGGGCACAAGTGGACCTCCAGACCGGCAGAAGTCTTCATCCTATCCGGGCAGAAGAGGACATCCAGACCGGCAGAAGGCTTCATCCAGGCGGCAACTTCTATCTTCTTCCATCCGACGAGGAGCGGCTCAATCTTGAAGACATCCGACGCGGAGCATCCATCGATCCTGACGACTAAACGACGAATGACGGTTCCTTTAAATGACGTCATCCAAGATGGCGTCCCTTGAATTCCGATTGGCTGATAGAATTCTATCAGCCAATCGGAATTAAGGTAGGAAAAATCCTATTGGCTGATGCAATCAGCCAATCGGATTGAAGTTCAATCCGATTGGCTGATCCAATCAGCGAATAGGATTGACCTTGAATTCTATTGGCTGTTCCGATCAGCCAATAGAATGCGAGGTCAATCCTATTGGCTGATTGGATCAGCCAATCGGATTTAACTTCAATCCTATTGGCTGATTGCATCAGGATAGGGGTTAATATGTATAATGTAGGTGGCGGCGGGGTCCGGGAGCGGCGGTTTAGGGGTTAATATATTTATTATAGTTGTGGCGGGGTCCGGGAGCGGCAGATTAGGGGTTAATATATTTATTATAGTTGCGGCGGGGTCCGGGAGCGGCAGTTTAGGGGTTAATATATTTATTATAGTTGCGGCGGGGTCCGAGAGCGGCAGTTTAGGGGTTAATATATTTATTATAGTTGCGGCGGGGTCCGGGAGCGGCGGTATAGGGATAAAACAGTTTAGTATAGTGTGGGTGCTTAGTGACAGGCTAGCAAAAAAGCTGCGAATAAGCGAGATCGATGACTGTTAGTTAACAACAGTCCGCTGCTCATCGCACCATACTTTGTGCGCGGTTTTTTGACAGCTTTCTTGATAAATTTGGCGAACGTATTCAGGTCCGCGGCGGCGATGTTAGACGAGCTTAGGCGAGCGTATTGGGGCCGTCGTATGCAGGTAAGTAGACAGCTTGATAAATAGAGGCCATTAACTAAATTTCCTGTAAGTTACTGTTCTTCGGTGTTTATGTTCATTTTTGTTTTGTGTTTGTGTATACTAGTTTTGTGACAGTAACTTTACAGTATATACAGGAGACAATTAGGCACTAATCAGGCCCTTTTGCTCTTTATTTTTGGTTTCAAAGGTGTTCTGACTTAGCAAAAAGCAGTTGCTACCAGTAGTTATATCTATATTTCAGTTTATATTTATGGCATTTTGTTATGTTATTTATTAGTTTTAGTGTATAATCACACTTTAGTTCTGAGGTACCACTGTATTCTGTGATAAATAAAAATAAATAAAAAAGAGGTACAAAACATTATTTAAATTGTATTTATATTTGTTTAGACGCCACAATGTAGGGAACTATAAAGAGATACATATTTAAAATAAATAAATAGAATTTCCAGGATCTTTCCAAATTCTCAAATAATATAGGCAGTTTGAACCACTCAAGAACTTACCAAAAATTCTCTGACCAATGAAACATTTCTTAAAGGTCATGACATTCTGAGTTAGGGTGCCTGTCTTGTCTGTGAAGAGGTACTCTATCTGCCCCAACATATCACTAAGGCTATTGCCTCTGGTTTGGGCAGGGGTGTCCGTGTCTGGGTAGTACATGTCCAAATCATTGTTGATGAAGAAGTTAAGGATGATGTGAATCACATCCAGCCTATATGAGAATCAATTATTATGTTACTAGACATACATATATATATATATATACACACACACACACACACATATATATATATACATATATATATATATATATATATATATATATATATATATATATATATTAATGAGCGAATAAAGCACTCACTGGTCTTGAAGGCTGTGAAGTTTCGGGGGTTAACAAGCCCCTTCCTCTGACAAACAAACAGTGAGTGAGAATGAGACTTATAAAGCCATGAAAGGCCCACCTACAGCAGTCTACCAATGTGAGAGCACCATGTGCAAAAATAAAACAAATGTTTAAAAGCAGCAAATTAGCTGAGAAAGTGAATAAACCAACGTGTTAATATGTCAAATACAGTGGCCAAAAGATCATGCATAAGAGCCACCAAAACTGAAAACTAAACCTTAGTATCCATGGCGACATCCAGGACCGTCTTTAACACAGGGCAAAAGGGGCAGCTGCCCTGGGCCCAGTCTCTGTTGAGGGGCCCAAGAGTCCTAAAAAAAAAAAAAAATTTTTTTTTTTTTATGGTTCATACCAGACTGCTGATGTGACATGGGGAACACATCCAGCCATTTCCCACTGCATCAGAAAAGGTCCTACTGGGGTTACCACTGTTACCAGGTACCTGCTCTGCTGGTGGGGATTGTTTCTGGGTAGGGCTGACTGTAGGCGCATGCAGCAGAAAGCTGGAGCGGCAGACACATGAGGATTTGAGCATCTGTGCAGCTGCATACACTGCTCTCTTCAGTCTTGAGGCTGTGTGACTCATCTCACACTGTATCCATGCAGCCTTGGACAGACAGCATCCAGTCTACTGGTCCCCTTAGCCCTGCTCTTTCTGCTGTGGCCCTAAGATCAACTAACTGAAGTTTTTTAGGGGAATAGTGCTTTGTAGAAAGGTGTCAGTGGGAAGAATAAGTGAGTGCACACACGCCCCTCCCCATGCAGCATTGTCTAGTTCAGGGTGAGAGGGAACTTGTTCCTAGCAAAGAAGCGACATGTGCTGGTGTGGCTGATGTATAGCGTCATGCTGATACTTCACACATTAATGTAAGGTTTATTTTTATAGTTTTTATTTTCTCTCTGTCTCAGATTTTACGGCTTCCCATAGTAGTTCTGCTGTTCCAGTCAGTAAACTTATATTTGTCTGCACCTCCATGCTTCCTCCTTTACCTTGCTTTGCTCCTGTTGGCTGCCCTAAATCTCTTTAACCAGCTAACCTCACACCAGAATCACATTCGAAAGAATATTAAATGAATCCACAGTGGAGGAATTTATATATTTATTTACTTATTAGTACTGCTTAGGTCCAGTTTCACATATTGCATTTTTTTTTTTTTTAAATGATTAGCCCAGCAGTGGATGATCCACCGCTGGGCTAATAATAATAAAAAAAATTGATTTAGTTGTTTTTTGGGATGTTGGGGTGGAGAGCAAAATTGCATGGGGTGGGGGGGGGCAAGAAATTTTTTGCCCAGGGTCCAATCAATATTAAAGACGGCCCTGGCAACATCTTTTAGTTAGTACTGGTGATTGGTCCGTCTATTGGGGCATGACCACACCCCTTGCTGTGATTGGTTGGATGGTCCACCCCCTTTTTGTTATTTTCTGAATAGACTTAATCTGTACACTGATCGTTCGATATTGCTTTTTGCTAGCTGAGCCATATGGGATGAGCCAGGCATTCGCCAATTGACACTTTTATCTGGACTAGTCGAGCAACATAGTTTGTAAATCCCGGCATCGCACCAACTCATTTGTTTTGCCTACCTAGTGATTTGAGTTGCCATCTCTATGTCATGGTTGTATAGACACGGAGGAGCTTTATTTTATGAGTTGAATAGTGACAGGATTTTGTATTATTTTTTTATTTTGCTAATCTACAGACGATATTGTTATTTTTTTACCAGTTTACCCTTTGACACTTTGGGGGCGTGATCACGCCCCTTTTTCACGATTGGATGATGTTTTAGTTGTTTAGGTGGTTACTAAGGATACGCACCATGTACGAGTATACCAGTCAGTTCGGTTTTCATTAGCGTTTTGTGTTTCAGTATATCTTTATTCTGTCAGTTTGGTTAGACTAGTCCCCTATGATGGTTCCTGTGCTTCGAGTATGACTTTGCTTGTTGGAGCGCTTGCAACACTGTTGATGAGTCACGCTGATATTGAGATAGTGGATGATGTCATAAAGGGGTGTGTTGTCCACAAGCAATCCGGCCCAGCCTTTTTTGACTGCAAATATTTGTAAATATATGTGTTTTACTACGTAATTTCTGTTGATAATTAAGTTCGGTTTAGTTTTCAGTTTTGGTGCCCCTTATGCATGATCTTTTGGCCACTGTATTTGACATATTGACACGTTGGTTTAATTACTTTATCAGCTCATTTGCTGCTTTTAAACATTTGTTTTATTTTTGCACATGCTGCTCTCCCATTGGCAGACTGCTGTAGGAGGGCCTTTCATGGCTTTATAAGTCTCATTCTCACTCTCTGTTTGTTTGTCAGAGGAAGGGGCTTGTTAACCCCGAAATGTCACAGCACAATAAATTTATCACGTTGTTGACTGAAGACCAGCGAGTGCTTTATTCTCTCTTTAATCTTGTTATACCAAGAGCACCCACACACACACACGCACATACACATACATACATACATACATACAACACACAGAAAACCTGGCACTCACTCACAATAAGCCCAGGACCACGTGAAGGTCTCCCTAACCAAGCAGCTACACAATGCATGCTTTCAAACAAACTGAGAACCAACATCACGGTGTCACAGGCATTTGTAATTTCCCTTAAGCAAATACAAAACAAAGAAACTGACTGCTCTCTGACTGGACAGGGTACACATCCCACGTAACTGTACAGGGTACATATCCCAAGTGCCAGGTTTTCTGTGTGTTGTGTTAATAATTTTTGTATATATAATTTTATTTATTTATTTATATATATATATATATATATATATATATATATATATATATATATACATATATATATATATATATATATATATATATATATATATATATATATATATATATATATATGGGAGAGAGAGAGAGAGCCACCACTGTTTCTGACTTGGAGAGAGACACACATTGCAGCTGAACTGAGAAAAGCTGATAAAAAATATATGCTCTATATTAAGGATACCAAGACAGCGAAGTACTCCAAGAGGCTAACCACTAATCTACACAGGAAGCTCAAGGGATACCTTCACCATCAGAAGCACATCCCTACATACTCCAGGAGGCTTACGAAACTGGAATAACCATCTCATTCGGATACAAGGAGGAGATCAAATTATCTACATATACCCCCAGTGCGGCATACTTACCTCATTAGATTGGGGTAATATCTGGTAAGGGTATTAAATACCATCTATTACTTCATATCAACTGTATATTGGAGATCCACTACGGACTAAATACACTCTAAGGACTTATATGAACTGTCTAGTTTACTATTTTTCATCTTTATTATTATACATATCTTAACCTGTAGTGGATATATTGGCGCTGTTAAATCCTTGTACACACACATATATATATATATATATATATATATATATATATATATATATGCGTTCCCTCTAAGGCCAGTTTGTGAGCGGCCCAGCAGTAAAACAGTTAATTAGAGCAATTAGCAAACACTACACAATCAATACGGAAAGGTGTGGTTCCCTTCTTAACTGTTTCACTGCTGGGTCACTCACAAAACTGGCCTTAGAGGGACCACTGATATATATATATATATATATATATATATATATATATATATATATATATATATATATATATATATATATATATATATATATATATCCGGCACTCTCCTGTATAATATTTCATTGTTGCCCTTGTGATGTTTAAGGAAGGGGAAACTACTTGTTAAATTAAAATATGTTGTTTCAAACAAAGAATGCAAATTAACACTGATCTATCAACTCACGATATATATAAAAAAAAAGGTACAAGAGTACCCATGGCAGTTGAGTAACTCCAAAACACTGTAAACCCAAAGGTGGCAGATGACATTGTGGGATGAGCAGGCAGGTAGGTGTGCTTCTTTAGATACCGATAATCCCAGACGCCAGCCCCGATAGCCAAGAAAAATGATGAACAAATCAACATAACAGCTATCTGAAAAATAACATAGGCAAAAAATCTGTTTAGAAGATCTTTATGTTTTTATATATATATATATATATATATATATATATATATATATATATATATATATAATATAATATATATACACATACATATATATATATATATATATTTATATACACAAAAATAAAAATAAAAATAAAAATGTGGTGCTACACCTCTAATCAATTGCTAAGAAAAACAGTGCATGCAGTCCCAAAAATAATATGAACCTAAGTTACAAAAAGAGAAGGATTGAATAAATTTATATCAATCAAAGAAGGACCAAGGCTGCACAGGGTTCAGCATGCTTTATTACTAAAAAAACACCAAATTGCTCCCTAGGCAGGGACGTCTATTCTCCACCCAAATCCCAACAATAAAGAACCAACTACTAAAAACAAGAGAGCTGAAAACAGGGAACACAATCGAACCTCAAACAATGATACAGAAAATAACTATAGAGGTGCGATATAGAAAGCCCCTAACAGGCACAATGGTAAACTATATGGCACATATGGTATCAAAAAACACTCAAGTAACCGGTTACTGGATATAAGAATGGCAAGCGGGGCCCCAGAAAAAACTTTGTTGCTGACTGGAACTCTGTGGAAATAAGTGTCCAATCCTGAACAATGAATGCTGATGGCACACAATTGAAAACATGAATCACAGTCTTAGTAATAATTGCAGTTCAAAAGAAGTAGTGCAAAGTTATTCTGAAGTTGCCTGGCACATAAGTGTAAACTACACGCACAGGCTATGATCTTGTAAACTGCTACAATGTGTATGACATGTTGCCGCTTGCCTTTTCATCTGTTTATATGTGTCCGCTTGCCTTTTCATCTATTCATGATGTAACCATTTTCAGCACTGCATGTATACCATGTGTCAGATTGCTAATACACAGAGATGCTGTGCTTGTTCACATAAATAACGTTATCATCGCTACGGTAAGCAAGACTTATCCTCGCCTAATCTCACCTTCACGGGCGTCTGCACAAGCTTCCGTGCAGCTTGTATATGTGCGCGAACATACCCGACTTCACTGAGATCCCTTGAGGACTATGAGCTGGCGTCTTCACTCGCTTAACCGTATGAACAATCTTGAGTGCGTTTGGCGGTCCGTGTGATTCACCTGTTGCAAGCTCTACGTCACCAGTGTCTCTGCATGACCAGTTTCGCCCCTCCCACACAGGTAAGAGACCGGGGCTTCATCAGATGTGCTAGAGAGAGGCTAATCCTGACTTTTAAATGATTGCTTCACTTCAGGTTATGCCTCCTTTTGCACTGAGATGTAGTTTATAAAAAAAGTGATCAAACTACATTACGTGACATTTGCCACTTTTAGTATGTGCCATTCAAAAAATTGGGACAGGCTGGGAAAATCATTTTCTTTTATTACAATGTCAATAACTTCTTATTTCTTGTTATTACTCTTTGCCGTAGGGCCCAACTCTCAAGAATTTTCTGTTGCTCACAATATGGCCATCATCATGTTTACTTTTTAATACTAACAACTCTATGAATATTTTTAAATATTCATTGTTTTTACCACTAAAGACATCAGAGAATCAAATGAAGAAAGAAATACGATGAATGCCATATATTAATGTCATATGGCTTTAAGATACAATTTTTGCATACCCCATACAGTATATATTTCTCAATTTTATTACCATTGACCCTCAGAATACTAATTTTAAAGCTATTTATGCTCACCTAGATGAGTTATTATACCTTTCCATCACATTACTTATGAACCAAGTTTTTTCTACATCTAGTATATATCATAAACAGCTACAGGGAGTTGAATGGGGACATTTGCTAGAACTGGTGATTAATGTCTATTATATATATATATATATATATATATATATATATATATATATATATATATATATATATATATATATATATATATATATATATATATATATATATATATATATATATATACACCCAGGTAAGCGTTGGCATATCTGGATAACTTTATACAAACTTGTAAAGATTTATAAAAAACATGAGTATTCAATCTTCTCATTCAAACCAACAGGGCTTAATGTATTTAGTTTATGAATCCATCTAGATTCATGCTGAAGGATAATCCTATCCAAGTTGCCTCCTCGTCTATTTTCTTTAAATGCTTCTATACCCATTATCTGAAGTTTGCTGCAATCAGAGTTGTGGAATGCTCTGAAGTGTCTAGCTACTGGGCTATCATCTTCATTATTTTTTATGTCATCTCTGTGTTCACGTAGTCTCACCTTGAGCTCTCTAGTGGTTTTACCCACATAGAATTTTGGGCATGGGCAATTCAACAAATAAATAACATTTGTTGAAGTGCAGGAGATCCTGTCTTTGACATAGTGTACTTTTTTACGAGTAGGTGTACAAAAGCTATTTGACCTTTTTACGTATACGCAGTAGACCCAATGTCCACAGGGAACAGATCCCACTTGATTTCTTGCTATACTGAGCCAATTAGTATGTGGTTCCCTTTTGTACTCACTATGCACCAATTTATCTCTTATATTTGGTGCTCTCTTTGCTGTTAATAGTGGATATTCGGAGATGCATCCATTTAAGGAGGCATCATTGGTTAGAATATGCCAATGTGAGTTTAGAATACTCCGCAACTTATCCCAATGTGCATTATATCTTGTCACTAGTCTCGCGTGGTTTTCATCACTTGACACCTTGTGTTGACTATATAATAAGTCACTCCTAGGTGTATAACGTGCTCTTACCCAGGCTTTCTTAATTTGTCTCTTTGAGTAGCCTCTAGAAATGAATCTTGCCGCCATTTCCTTGGCCTGCCTTTCAAAGGCTGTTTGAGATGAACAACATCTTTTGAGCCTAAGAAATTGTCTCACTGGGACACCGTTTTTTTGTGCTTGTGGGTGATGACTTTGAGCGTGTAGCAAACTGTTTGTTGCTGTCTTTTTTCGATGGACTTCAGTGTGGATGATATTTCCTACTTTACTTATATTCAAGTCCAGAAATGTAGCTTCATTTTTGCTTACATTAAATGTGAGAAATAAGTTTAAATCATTCTCATTGAGGATTTTCACAAAGTCAATGACAGATTTTTCATCCCCTTTCCAGAGGATAAAGATATCGTCCACAAACCTGAGCCATACAATTACGTGCCTCTCTACCCATTCTGACAATTCACTGAAAACAACTTTGTTTTCCCAAAAAACAAGATGTAAACACGCATATGTGGATGCGCATGTGGCACCCATTGCGGTGCCCCTCAATTGTCTAAACAGCTTTCCATCAAAACAAAAGATATTGTTTTTAAGAATGAAATTTAGAAGTTCTAGTACCAATTTTGTGTTGTTTTCATATTCCTTCCCTCTAAGTTCTAAAAAGTATCTGGCTGCCTCCAGACCTACTGTATGAGGGATAGAGAAATAGAGAGATTCAACATCCATGGTAACTAGTAACATGTCCTCATCGACTGTGATTTTATCTAATTTCTTCAAAACATCTCCTGTATCACGAACAAAGGAGGATAGAGATTCCAAAAATGGACACAAGAAATTATCCACATATTTACTAATCCCCACCGTTGGTCCACCAATGCCCGAAATAATCGGGCGTCCCGGTGGATTAGTTAAATGCTTGTGGACTTTTGGGATGCAATAGAAGGTGGGTAATACTGGGTGGGGGTTATAGAGAGATTGATGTTCTTTGACAGTAAGAAGACCTTCATCTCTAGCCCGATTGAGCATGAATAACAATTCATTGCACAATTTTTCATAGGCACTACGGGGGACCTGTTCATATTGTTCAGTGACATTGAGTTGCCTTCTGGCCTCACGCACATATGCGTCCTGATTTAAGATAATAATGTTACCGCCTTTATCTGACGGCTTAAAAATAAGGTCCTTTCTTTTTATGAGTTCCTCTAAGGCTACTCGTTCATGTTTATTTAAGTTGTCACCAACTATCCCTGTAATCCCTATTTTATTAACATCTTCTTCCACACACCTAACCAAGGTGTGTATACTAGATGATAATGAGAGTTGGGGCATATATTTTGATTTAGGCTTAAATCTTGATTTCATAGGGTGTGCCTGATGCGCTTCACCTAAATCTTGATCATTCAATAACGAGACTAAGTCATCGACTGCTGCCGCGTCAGATGCTAAAATGGTGGGATCCATAGTGGCTTTGTTTTTCCACATTTTTTTAAGCAAAATCTTTCTGGCATACAAATTGAGATCTTTTACAAATTCAAAAGTATCCAGAGCATTAGAGGGACAGAAGGAGAGACCCTTTTTAAGCAGTTTTATATGCGCCTGGTTTAGGTCAGCAGAGGAGAGATTGATTACTGTCATTTCATCCTCTTTTTGACTTAAACTCTCCCCAACTGTCTCCAACATCTCAACTAAACTTGTTGATTCCTTGTTGCCTTGTTTGAGGTTCGATTGTGTTCCCTGTTTTCAGCTCTCTTGTTTTTAGTAGTGGGTTCTTTATTGTTGGGATTTGGGTGGAGAATAGACGTCCCTGCCTAGGGAGCAATTTGGTGTTTTTTAGTAATAAAGCATGTCGATGACTTAGTCTCGTTATTGTTAGGTGTGTGGAAGAAGATGTTAATAAAATAGGGATTACAGGGATAGTTGGTGACAACTTAAATAAACATGAACGAGTAGCCTTAGAGGAACTCATAAAAAGAAAGGACCTTATTTTTAAGCCGTCAGATAAAGGCGGTAACATTGTTATCTTAAATCAGGACGCATATGTGCGTGAGGTCAGAAGGCAACTCAATGTCACTGAACAATATGAACAGGTCCCCCGTAGTGCCTATTAAAAATTGTGCAATGAATTGTTATTCATGCTCAATCGGGCTAGAGATAAAGGTCTTCTTACCGTCAAAGAACATCAATCTCTCTATAACCCCCACCCAGTATTACCCACCTTCTATTGCATCCCAAAAGTCCACAAGCATTTAACTAATCCACCGGGACGCCCGATTATTTCGGGCATTGGTGGACCAACGGTGGGGATTAGTAAATATGTGGATCATTTCTTGTGTCCATTTTTGGAATCTCTATCCTCCTTTGTTCGTGATACAGGAGATGTTTTGAAGAAATTAGATAAAATCACAGTCGATGAGGACATGTTACTAGTTACCATGGATGTTGAATCTCTCTATTCCTCTATCCCTCATACAGTAGGTCTGGAGGCAGCCAGATACTTTTTAGAACTTAGAGGGAAGGAATATGAAAACAACACAAAATTGGTACTAGAACTTCTGAATTTCATTCTTAAAAACAATATCTTTTGTTTTGATGGAAAGCTGTTTAGACAATTGAGGGGCACCGCAATGGGTGCCACATGCGCATCCACATATGCGTGTTTACATCTTGTTTTTTGGGAAAACAAAGTTGTTTTCAGTGAATTGTCAGAATGGGTTGAGAAGCACGTAATTGTATGGCTCAGGTTTGTGGACGATATATTTATCCTCTGGAAAGGGGATGAAAAATCTGTCATTGACTTTGTGAAAATCCTCAATGAGAATGATTTAAACTTATTTCTCACATTTAATGTAAGCAAAAATGAAGCTACATTTCTGGACTTGAATATAAGTAAAGTAGGAAATATCATCCACACTGAAGTCCATCGAAAAAAGACAGCAACAAACAGTTTGCTACACGCTCAAAGTCATCACCCACAAGCACAAAAAAACTGTGTCCCAGTGGGACAATTTCTTAGGCTCAAAAGATGTTGTTCATCTCAAACAGCCTTTGAAAGGCAGGCTAAGGAAATGGCGGCAAGATTAATTTCTAGAGGCTACTCAAAGAGACAAGTTAAGAAAGCCTGGGTAAGAGCACGTTATACACCTAGGAGTGACTTATTATATAGTCAACGCAAGGTGTCAAGTGATGAAAACCACGCAAGACTAGTGACAAGATATAATGCACATTGGGATAAGTTGCGGAGTATTCTAAACTCACATTGGCATATTCTAACCAATGATGCCTCCTTAAATGGATGCATCTCCGAATATCCACTATTAACAGCAAAGAGAGCACCAAATATAAGAGATAAATTGGTGCATAGTGAGTACAAAAGGGAACCACATACTAATTGGCTCAGTATAGCAAGAAATCAAGTGGGATCTGTTCCCTGTGGACATTGGGTCTACTGCGTATACGTAAAAAGGTCAAATAGCTTTTGTACACCTACTCGTAAAAAAGTACACTATGTCAAAGACAGGATCTTCTGCACTTCAACAAATGTTATTTATTTGTTGAATTGCCCATGCCCAAAATTCTATGTGGGTAAAACCACTAGATAGCTCAAGGTGAGACTACGTGAACACAGAGATGACATCAAAAATAATGAAGATGATAGCCCAGTAGCTAGACACTTCAGAGCATTCCACAACTCTGATTGCAGCAAACTTCAGATAATGGGTATAGAAGCATTTAAAGAAAATAGACGAGGAGGCAACTTGGATAGGATTATCCTTCAGCATGAATCTAGATGGATTCATAGACTAAATACATTAAGCCCTGTTGGTTTGAATGAGAAGATTGAATACTCATGTTTTTTATAAATCTTTACAAGTTTGTATAAAGTTATCCAGATATGCCAACGCTTACCTGGGTATATATATATATATATATATATATATATATATATATATAATAGAAAAAAAGAGAGAGAGGGGGCGCCCTAAGTGTAAGAGAGGGGATGTGACCAAATAAATCTATACTTATATATCTATATATTAAGTACTTGTGTTAAAGATTGGTACTAGCAAATCTGAAAAATACTAGTGAAAAATCAGTATAATATGCTGTGTATACCAATATCAATGTGAATAGAGAGTGGTAAATAATACAATGTGCAATATTATGCGGTGAAAATTAGTGACAATGTAATACAAAGTGATACAAATAATATACAATCATACAAACACAATGGTAATAAAGTGAAAGTCTCTATTGGGATGGGAGGCAGCTATCTGTGATGATCCAGGCCAGGATCCAGGAGCGGCAATCTATGAAAAGAGAAAACAGAAGCGCCACATGTGGCGCTTCTGTTTTCTCTTTTCATATATATAATAGACATTAATCACCAGTTCTAGCAAATGTCCCCATTCAACTCCCTGTAGCTGTTTATGATATATACTAGATGTAGAAAAAACTTGGTTCATAAGTAATGTGATGGAAAGGTATAATAACTCATCTAGGTGAGCATAAATAGCTTTAAAATTAGTATTCTGAGGGTCAATGGTAATAAAATTGAGAAATATATACTGTATGGGGTATGCAAAAATTGTATCTTAAAGCCATATGACATTAATATATGGCATTCATCGTATTTCTTTCTTCATTTGATTCTCTGATGTCTTTAGTGGTAAAAACAATGAATATTTAAAAATATTCATAGAGTTGTTAGTATTAAAAAGTAAACATGATGATGGCCATATTGTGAGCAACAGAAAATTCTTGAGAGTTGGGCCCTACGGCAAAGAGTAATAACAAGAAATAAGAAGTTATTGACATTGTAATAAAAGAAAATGATTTTCCCAGCCTGTCCCAATTTTTTGAATGGCACATACTAAAAGTGGCAAATGTCACGTAATGTAGTTTGATCACTTTTTTTATAAACTACATCTCAGTGCAAAAGGAGGCATAACCTGAAGTGAAGCAATCATTTAAAAGTCAGGATTAGCCTCTCTCTAGCACATCTGATGAAGCCCCGGTCTCTTACCTGTGTGGGAGGGGCGAAACTGGTCATGCAGAGACACTGGTGACGTAGAGCTTGCAACAGGTGAATCACACGGACCGCCAAACGCACTCAAGATTGTTCATACGGTTAAGCGAGTGAAGACGCCAGCTCATAGTCCTCAAGGGATCTCAGTGAAGTCGGGTATGTTCGTGCACATATACAAGCTGCACGGAAGCTTATGCAGACGCCCGTGAAGGTGAGATTAGGCGAGGATAAGTCTTGCTTACCGTAGCGATGATAAAGTTATTTATGTGAACAAGCACAGCATCTGTGTATTAGCAATCTGACACATGGTATACATGCAGTGCTGAAAATGGTTACATCATGAATAGATGAAAAGGCAAGCGGACACATATAAACAGATGAAAAGGCAAGCGGCAACATGTCATACACATTGTAGCAGTTTACAAGATCATAGCCTGTGCGTGTAGTTTACACTTATGTGCCAGGCAACTTCAGAATAACTTTGCACTACTTCTTTTGAACTGCAATTATTACTAAGACTGTGATTCATGTTTTCAATTGTGTGCCATCAGCATTCATTGTTCAGGATTGGACACTTATTTCCACAGAGTTCCAGTCAGCAACAAAGTTTTTTCTGGGGCCCCGCTTGCCATTCTTATATCCAGTAACCGGTTACTTGAGTGTTTTTTGATACCATATGTGCCATATAGTTTACCATTGTGCCTGTTAGGGGCTTTCTATATCGCACCTCTATAGTTATTTTCTGTATCATTGTTTGAGGTTCGATTGTGTTCCCTGTTTTCAGCTCTCTTGTTTTTAGTAGTGGGTTCTTTATTGTTGGGATTTGGGTGGAGAATAGACATCCCTGCCTAGGGTGCAATTTGGTGTTGTTTAGTAATAAAGCATGCTGAACCCTGTGCAGCCTTGGTCCTTCTTTGATTGATATAAATTTATTCAATCCTTCTCTTTTTGTATTTTAGGTTCATATATATATACACATACACACACACATATATATATATATATATACTGTATAAATAAAACCATACACACACACATACATATACACACAGTATAGATATATATTTAAAAAAGGATCTATGTGCTCTTACATATATCACTGTTTTGTTGATAACGCTGTCCAGCCTGCTGGTTTTCAGACAGACCCTACCAGAATTCTTCATTATTTTAGTGTCAAAGCCTAAAACAGAAAAATCATCTTTCTCAACTGGAATAGCCAAAATGCTATATACACATCAAGCTAGACATATATTGTTACATAATTTTTTAATATAACTGTAAACAACAACAATACTAATATAGCGCTACAAGTATGTGCCAGGAATACAAAGTATCTGAGTAGAGGTAAAAAACAAAACAATCCCATTCTCTAACTGTTATTACAGCAATATTACCCTTGCAGCAACTTATTTCTATTCCAAAACGTCATCTATTGAAATATAAAATGAACATATCAGATACTCGTTAGAAAGCTTAGCGCTGCGGAATCTGTTGGCGCTCTAAAAATAACTGATAATAAAAAGCTGGCCCTTGTAAAATTAATTGGTGGTAACCTCAACATGCAGGCAGCAGAGGAGGAGAGTAAGACACAATGAAGACATTTGTATAATTTGTGAATAATAGTCCTAGTCAATAGCTGCAATAAACATGGTATACAATAGAGCACTGGTTTTCAAACCTGTCCTCACGCCTCTCTAACAGGCCATATTTTTAGGATTTCTGAACTGGAGCACAGATGAAACAATCAGCTGATTTGTAACCATGGTTATTTTTCCTGCTCTCATCCAAGGTAATCCTGAAAACCTGACCTGTTTGGGAGGCCTGAGGACAGGTTTTAAAACCAGTGCAATAGACGGACGTAAAAGTTTATTTGAAATGCACATGTGAAGTCTGCTATTAAAATGATAACTTACAACATGTACTTAGCATTATTAATAGGGCAGTTAGAAGTACCTGTACCATGTTACAATATTTTAATATCTCCTACCACATATTTTATTGCCTGTCAGGCAATTTTTCATTTACTTAGAAGGCAAGGGACAATTGTGTGGCTGGATATTCCTTTGTTCAATTTTCCTTTAGCCAAAACAACTATGCTGGTTAATTAACAGGTTCTGTAATGTTCTCCTTTTTATATTATCTGTTTGCATTGCATTGTGTAATATTTTTCTTTATACACTTTAGGCCAGATTACAAGTGGAGCGCTAAATATCGCTTTCATGAAAGCGATATTTGGGCTCCACTGTGTAATACCAGCGCACGTTAATGTGGGCTGGTATTACAAGTTGTCAGCAATGCAAATTGTTCTCCAATCAGCGTTCTTCCTATATGGCACTTTTGTTGTGTTTATTGGACAACAATTCAAACCGTTAGCTCATAGAAAATTTGACTTTTGAAGTGGGCTGCGGATCTCATGGTATTTGAATTTAATATCTATTTTAGAAAATAAGTTATAGCGCATCTTTAATACAACTGATGAATTAAAATCCATCTAAAATATCACTATCATTCTGGATCTGATTTTAAAAAGGGGAGAGTTAGTAATTTAGAGGGTTGGGTCTATTGTTTATTTTTTTCTACTTGTGTGTTTAGTTTGAGCTGTGTTTTAATGTGATAGTTCCAAATTCGTGCTAAAGCACTTAATGTCTACGGATTGATATTGTAATATACAAGCATAACCCTGCTACATATTTCTCCCTAATTTGCTTTAACAGAGAATATAAGATTAGAAACAGCAGAAAATGACTGTGGGAAGCTGCGTCTATTCCAGTTACATGTCAGGATTTGCAAATAAGTTAAGTGCTGAGTGGAGTTTGTCTACTGAAAAACAATTGCAGCATTTCACACATTAAAAAAAAATTCAAACTCACCTAGTATGTTATTTTACTGTTAAACTGCATAAACATATTATAATTACAAGGTGATTACTACCCCCTTAAGGTTATCATTGCAGATTAGAATATAGGCATGAAAATATGTGTATGTATTTCTTTTTTATTGACTGCATTTATTACTGAGTAATAAATTAGGTATGTTGCTACCTACTGGAATATTGTGTGAATGGGAACCATAAAGGAAAAGTCTAATGTTAGTGATAAAGGGAAATGAAATCCATTTTCTTTTGTTTGAATTAGTTTTCTATTTATCTCTGTCAGTGCAAACAAAGTTGTATAGAAACCCTTTTGGATTATCTTATGTTACACACAGCCTTGTTTGGACAGTATATTTTATTTCCTGTTTTATATCTGCCCCTTCATCAGGTGAAAACAGATAAGAGGCAACTTAAATAAAAACATATCTATACCTAAATACAAAAATAAAAGAATCTCAGCACTCCAGACAAATGTTAAAGAAGAGTACATATAATTCAAAAGAGCATTAATCTCATGCCCAATAAACTCTCCATACACTCAGAACAAGCACAACAAACATACAGAAGCACATGTTTGCTGTTCTGATGAAGCCTGATGAGACAGTTTTGCTAACCTGAGAAACGCGTTGCTGATTTTATTATGTTATTAAAGTAAGTTTTGAACCTTACAACTTGCTACCAAACATTTATTGCTCATCACTTGTATCCTGAACTGGAGAGAAAAAATCTTTGTAGGTACTACATCCCCAGTGTTGGTGAATCACGAGAGGCCAGTCTGCCGGATGACAGAGAATCCAGTCTGCTACATTTGCACCATATAGGGGTGCTTTCTCACATGTGAGTGAATTTTTTACTTTGTATATTGTTTATCCGATTATATGCAGTACTAGGCCATGTGGCGGTTCTGTTTTTACTTATCATCTATTTAAAACTGTCTCTAATTGGCTACAGCAGAGAAGGTAACCTAAGTTACAACATGGCAGCTCCCATTGTTTTATAGAAACTAAAACGTTACACTTATTTTGTCAATATTTATACAGCTAATGAAACTTTAAAAAATACATTCTAAGACTAATGTTTTCTTTGAATGCATCATTATATCTAGCATTTATTTAGTGTTTAATATCCCTTTAATGTTTCTCAAATTATGAAGATTGATGAAAGAGTTGACCTTGCCAGTATTAAAACCAATAACAGCCCAAAGGACTGAACAGGTACTGCAGGCAATGCAGCAAGCCACTTAACTGAGCTATCTCGCTGTACTAATTTATTTTTTAACCTACCTGCATAAATGACAAGACCATAGCAGCTTAATGTATTGCGGATTCTGCAGCCTCGTAGCAGAATATTGTCATTATTCAGAGGGTATGTTTTGTCTTTCCAGGCCAGGGTGCCCACAAACTTGTGCAAATTAACGTTGGGAAATTCACATGTCACCAAACCTGTAAAGACAAAATACTTCATAGATCCAACTTGAATCAACGTTTGTTTATTTACAGAGGAGAGACCTAAAACTTACCGTCAAAATCAGCAAGTGCACTCTCAGAATTCAGGGCAGAATGTGTGACCGCTAGGGATTGACGAAATTTGAGGTTCGTCTCTCTGGCAAAAATAGATAAAGTGGAAGTGAAGTAATTCAGACAGAAAAGAAAAAACTCCAAGCTATTTGAGGTTTACAAAAATGATTCACCTTCAGTAGAACATTTTTTTCCACACAAAGTAAAAGTCGTTTGTGTTTAATTTATTAAAAATATTTTTAAAGTCCCTGATAGTACAATAATTATATTAATTATATGCAGTGCTAAGAAACTTTTTAAGATCTGCCATAGGTACTACTCAGCTGTAACTACTATTAATAATATTCGTTTAGTAACATCTAGTAAAAAAAGGGAACATACTGTAAGCAGCAGCACCACTTCCCTCCATGCCATGGGCCGCAATACGCTTGCACCATCTTTTTCTTGAGGATCTTTATCTGCCATTTGCTAATTTTCCTTTAATAGAGCACAGTGCAGCATGTCTCCATTGCTTTCTAAGGCCAGATTAAAAGTAGATCACTATTTAATACTCTCTCGCTTGAGCGCTAACTGCGCTAGAAGTAAGCTTTTTGCTCTTGTTGGGTTGCACTCATATTATGAGTTGAAAATAAACTGTTTTCTCACACAAGCTAACCCGATGAGCACAAAAAGCTGAACTTGGAATATCTTGTGTGCACGTGAAAATTACATTAATATAAAAAATCAACTAACATCTTACCCGTCAATCCCTGCTGTTTCTACATAGCAAAGGCTATTTGGTTCTGTACTGTATAACAGTAACATATCTGCCTATGAACAACAAAAACAAATTGTTATCACTCTTTATTGTCATTTAAGTAAACCCCAAATTGTAAACTGGTATTATTACCGTTATGCAGATTTGTATATTGGCAGCACAGGATCAGGGTCTATAAGCACAGGTTAGTAAAAAAAAAACGTCCTGACTTTTCATCCCACTTAAAGGGACAGTTTAGTCAAAATTAAACTTTCATGATACAGATAGGGAATGCAATTTTAAACAACTTTCCAATTTACTTTTATCATCAAATTTGCTTTGTTCTCTTGGAATTATTTGTTGATAGCTAAACCTAGGTAGGGTCATATGCTAATTTCTAAGACCTTGAAGGCCGCCTCTTATGTCAGTGCATTTTGACAGTTTTTCACAGCTAGACAGCGCCAGTTCATGTGTGCCATATAGATAACATTGTGCTTACTTCCATGGAGTTATTTATGAGTCAGCTCTGATTGGCTGAAATGCAAGTCTGTCAAAAGCACTGAGATAAAGGGGCAGGCTGCAGGGGTTTAGATAAAAGGTAATCACAGAGGTAAAAAAAAGTGTATTAATATAACCGTATTGGTTATGCAAAACTGAAGAATGGGTAATAAAGGGATTATCTATTTTTTTAAGCAATAAAAAACTTGGAGTAGACTGTCCCTTTAAGTAACACAAGAATTCACAATGTAACATGTGCACTAACTATTGTGTGCGTCTTAAAAAATATATCTGCTTAAGAACATACAGTTTCTGACAAGCTGAACATCCAAGTGTGCAAAACATAGTGCAAAAGAGAAGAGGAATTATATTGCAACATTGTATCATTTGAGAAATTGGAAAACCAACCCAGTTACCCTCTGAGAGTCTAGTGAAAATTCTGGTCTTGCCCTTGAGAATACTCAATGTGCTGGTGAATTTACCTTTTTGAATTTAGCTTTGTTCAAACTAAAGAACAAAATTTATCCTTACTGATAATCTAATTTCTTTCATGGTGGTGAGAGTACACAAGGCATTATTCCTAGGGAATTAAACTCCTGGCTACCAGGAGGAGGCAAAGATATCCCACCTTGTACAAGCTTTTAATCCCTCTCGCCTCTCTGATATCACAGTCCAATGTAAAGCCGAGACAAGCAGAAAATTGAAAGTAGGAAAGGACAAAGGCAAAATGAGATGCATAATACACTGCCACCATTATGAAAAATAAAAAAGGGTAGGTCTTGTGGACTCTCACCACCATGAAAGAAATGAAATTATCAGGTAAGTATGAATTTTGTTTTCTTTCATAAGGTGGTGAGAGTCCAACAAGCACACCCAAGCTGTGGAGTCTACAAGTAAATGGGTGGGAAAAGGTATGCAGGCACCTAAGTACCACCACCAAGACTGTAGGACTTTCCTTCCAAAAGCTCCCTCTTTATCAATCTCACAATTAGAAACTAATCTATTAGAAAGGGCTGAAAAATTCTGGAAGAGATTTCCTGCTTCCAAGAAGCCATACACAATGAATGCTTTAACTAGGAAGCTAAGTAATGACCGTAGTCCTCAGACTTATACATGGACACATAAAAAACTAAACATTCTTTTAAAAAAACACACAAAATAAAAAAAAAAACAGAGAAAAAAATCTTATCATGAAAGAGATAAAGATAAGGAATCTCACAAGAAAAGGCAAACAAACCAGATACTCTACTTGTGAAAATGTAGTAAATAAAACCCCACATTTAAATAAGCAAAATGCTGAGACCATACATAGGTTTAAAATAAGAGACTATAAAAGGTCCTCAGGAAGAGAAAATGTCTAACTATTAGTGAGACTAAAAATACAAAAGTGTGGTCTTTTTACCATTGTTTGGCGAAAATAAAGAACCTTTTATTTTTACTATACCAGCATACGGTACATTTTTTTTCGTTTTACAAGTATTAGTGAGACTAGATCTAGAACAAGGGATAAATGTCAGAGAACTTAAAAAAATAAGCAGATAAGTCCTTGGTTAAATTTCTTGAAAGAATTGGAAAATATTGAAATAGTGGTAAAAACCAAATAGGAATATTTTTGGACATCCAGTCAAGGAGGCCCATTTATCAAGCTACGTATGGAGCTTGAAGGGCCGTGTTTCTGGCGAGTCTTCAAACTCACCAGAAACACCAGTTATGAAGCAGCGGTCGAAAGACCGCTGCTCCATCACCCTGTCCGCCTGCTCTGATGAGGTGGACAGGAATTGCCGTAATTCAACCTGATCGAGTACGATCAGGTTGATTGACACCCCCCTGCTGGCGGCCAATTGGCCGCAAGTCTGCAGGGGTCGGCGTTGCACCAGCAGCTCTTGGTGAGCTGCTGGTGCAATGCTGAATATGGAGAGCGTATTGCTCTCCGCATTCAGCGATGTCTTGTGGACCTGATCCGCACTGTCGGATCAGGTCCACAAGACCTATGATAAATAGGCCTCTAAATCTGCATTAACAGGTCTGTATGATCAAGCTGGAGCTTAGATGCTTCTAAGTGGTAAAACAAATGAAGGATAAAAGGAAAGCTAGTTGAAGTACCAAATAGCTACAGGAGCCATGGAAACTATGAAAAAAGAATCTCAGGCTCTAGCAAAGCATGTGAATAAAGAGAGATTTAAACAAGAGTCCATAAGGTCAAAATGTGAAATAAGAGATTCACCACTAAGAAAACCCCTTGAAGGAGAAAACCTTTCCCCCAGCTGAAGAAGTTGTAAACTGAATCAATCCACCTCACAAAGTTCACTTATAAGATGTAAAATGCAGTTAGAATAAAGAACGCAGGTCAAGTTAATTCAAGGGACTTCCTTCGTTGATAAGGAAACTAGAGATTCCCTTGTGAAAATCAATATATGCCACAGCTGTGACATTGTCTGACCTAAAAACAAAGACAAGTGTGCCATTTGAGTTAAGAGGCCAAGTCTGAGGACCAAAGTATAAAAAAAAAATTAATAGTAATCTTAACTCCTGAGTAGTGATGTCGCGAATTGTTCGCCGGCGATTAGTTCCCGGCGAACATAGCATGTTCGCGTTCGCCGCGACGGGCGAACATATGTGATGTTCGATCCGCCCCCTATTCGTCACCATTGCGTAATACTTTGACCCTGTACCTCACAGTAAGCAGGCACATTCCAGCCAATCAGCAGCAGACCCTCCCTCCCAGACCCTCCTACCTCCTGGACAGCATCCATTTTAGATTCATTCGGAAGTTGCCTGCCTGCCAGCATGTGTGTCAGGCTCACAGCGTATACTGTTCCCACTTGCCCAGTGCCACCACTCATATCTGGTGTAACAGTAGTGTAGATTTAAAAAAAAACAACACTTTTTTGACTGTGTTAAATAATAGCAGTCAGTTTCTTTCACACATGTGCATTTAAGTGCCTGCCTGCCAGGGCACAGTGTCACCCCAGTGCAACTCATATCTGGTGTAACAGTAGTGTAGATTTAAAAAACAACAACACTTTTTTGACTGTGTTAAATAATAGCAGTCAGTTTCCTTCACACGTGTGCGTTTAAGTGCCTGCCTGCCAGGGCACAGTGTCACCCCAGTGCAACTCATATCTGGTGTAACAGTAGTGAAGATTTAAAAAAAAAAAAAACTTTTTTGACTGTGAAATAATAGCAGTCAGTTTCCTTCACACGTGTGCGTTTCAGTGCCTGCTAGGGCACAGTGTCACAGTGTCACCCCAGTGCAACTCATATCTGGTGTAACAGTAGTGTAGATTTAAAAAAAAACAACACTTTTTTGACTATGTTAAATAATAGCAGTCAGTTTCCTTCACACGTGTGTGTTTCAGTGCCTGCCTGCCAGGGCACAGTGTCACCTTAGACCTTGAAGCCCACCTTAGACCTTGAAGCCCACCTCTTTCAGATTGCATTTTAACAGATTTTCACCACTAGAGGGTGTTAGTTCACGTATTTCATATAGATAACACTGTGCTCGTGCACAAGAAGTTATCTGGAAGCAGGCACTGATCGGCTAGACTGCAAGTCTGTCAGAAGAACTGAAAAAAGGGGCAGTTTGCAGAGGCTTAGCTACAAGATAATCACAGAGGTTAAAAGTATATTATTATAAATGTGTTAGTTATGCAAAACTGGGAAATGGGTAATAAAGGGATCATCTATCTTTTAAAACAATAAAAATTCTGGTGTAGACTGTCCCTTTAAACGGGGAGTTTGGTCTGTCACTGTGAAGCGGGCGTAACCCTTACACTACTTGATCGATACAACATCATACCTGATGTTTTAAAGCACGTTCCAAACAATTTAGCAATGTTAGGTGATTTATGCCCTTTATGGATTAAAACCAGACTCTGCATCAACTATGTAATTTTCCATGGGAGTTTTGCCATGGATCCCCCTCCGGCATGCCACAGTCCAGGTGTTAGTACCCTTGAAACAACTTTTCCATCACTATTGTGGCCAGAAAGAGTCCCTGTGGGTTTTAAAATTCGCCTGCCTATTGAAGTCTATGGCGGTTTGCCCGGTTCGCCCGTTCGCGAACAGTTGTGGAAGTTCACGTCCGCCGTTCACGAACGCAAAATTTTAGGTTTGCGACATCACTACTCCTGAGGAAAGCAACTTCCTGCACTCTCCTCAGACTTCATCTCACTCAGGAGACTGACATCAGTATAAATTATAATCCAAGAGGTACTAATAAATAACACCTCCAGAAGACTGGAGTGGTGAATAAACCACTATAACAGTGACTGTTTTATAGTGGGGAGCAAAGGATTACTAAGAAAACAGAATGAGATATCTGCACTAAGGAATTAGTAAGACAAATATATACAGCTGATATAGAATTCGCAAAGGGAAAAAATAACAGATGGTGAAGCGATTCACGTGAGACTTCCAAACATAGAGCCAAACTTGGAGAAATTAACAGGCTGTTTGAACTTGGATCTGCACTGAACCATAAGAGAAAGTCCCATGGAAAGTCCTACAAAGACTCAGACATACAGCTCATAATTGAAAAGAACAACATTTCTAAAAAATGATTTTCCTACTGTGCTGCAAAAACAGTTCATGACTATTGGTTAAAGACAATGAAAAGAGGAAAAATAGTTTCCATAAATGGAACTACAGGCAAAAATTTGGTAACTTATAATAGACAAAGGAGTTCTCAGAACCTATCCAAAAGTTTGGGAATTATAGTAGGTTCCATGGAAGAGCCAAAAACAGACTGTGTTTGTCTAGAATGACAATGTTTGGGAACTGGTGGTGGACAGCATTATGTAAGAAAGCAGCCTTCAAATCTATTGAAAACATAAATAAACCATTATGAACTACGATAAAATGGACCAACCAGAATCCATCTTAAGAGAAGGAATTCAGAGAAACCTGATAATGATCTGAAATCCAAAATAGGTCATAAACTTCCCCTTTTCTTGGGAAAAAAGAACAAAATATAATTAGGCTATTGATCTTATTCCAAAAACTGGAACCAGGACTAGCACTTTCTAGGTTCAAGGTCAAGGACTGAGAGAGAAAAAAAGGACTCCTGACTGTATAGGATTTTTCAAAAGAAGACAGACAAAATGCATTCATCAAAGGAAATGTTGGCCTAAAGCCCATACTGTAATTATGATTAAAATCCAGAAAATCTAGACATACTGCGACTAGGCCCTTTGAGAAAGAAATAATTTACCACCTACCAGAAAAGAATCTGGATTGTTGGTCCAAGTTAGGATGAAAACGTCTAGATTGTTTGGCCTTATTCCAAAAAACACTAAGCTTCCAGACATATCTTGGAAAAATCAAGTGTCTGAGAAAAGGAGGAAAATGTAGGTTCCAAGATTGACCAAGGAGTTAAAATGGCTAATAAAATAAGTATTTCCCTTTAGCTCTTGAGACCTAAGGAAGGAAGCTTCCTCAATGGAATGTAATCAATTATAAATAAAGTCTTACCTAGAAAAAACTGAGATAAGGTCTACCATAACGACCATGTCTGCCAACTATGTAATGAGCTGCAGAGCTCTCCTGGGTATACTATTAAATGCATATCTTAGAATTAATATGACATTGTCAAAAGATTTGGAAAATATGCAACAACAGTATTTTCAGGAAAAAAAAAAGAATTAGCCTCAAAGGGAATAGGAAATCATATGGCTTAAGTGGAAGTTGACACATCCACCTTGGAAAAAGATTCCCCCAAAGCTCTATAATAAAAGCTGATAAAAGGGAACAACTTTAAAAATCAGAAAACTGATTGTGGCCCATTCCTAGGAATAAACATTTTTTAGACCTTCACTTTAAAGGGTCTAATCCAGAAGTGACAGTATCAGCCTGCTCCATTTTTTACAGTGGCTAATAGAAAATAACACAGACACACTGTAGTTTGTGTAATACTGAATTTAAAACAAGCACTGCAAAGCTGAGTCCCGTAGAGGTAGTAAACAGATTGCAAGGCATACACTTATTAGATGGAAAAAAAATCTGTAGACCTCCCCTCTAATAGCAGGTCCAGTCTGTTCTATGGAATGATAACCGGGAAAAAACAGTACAGAGGTAAACACAGAGAAAATTAACACGAGTGCAGGACACTAGTGTAAAGATAAATCAAGTACTTAACCACGTGTAAACAGTGACAAATCAGCTATATTCGTATGCATTCAGTTACATCTAGTTTACTTTGCCTAAAAAAGAAAACGTCCTGAAAATATCTTGAGAAAAGTGAAATAAATTAAATAATAATAAATGTCTCATATTTAGGCATCTATTTATCAAGCCGTCAACCGCAAATACGCTGGAATTCCGCAGCGTATTTGTGGTGAGCCTGATTCGCCTTAGTTATCAAACCCTACAGACCGGCAAAAGTAGAATTTAGTGACGTAACATACGATCCGCCGGACTCAGTCCGACACAGATCGATGCTTACGTCATTACAGATGTTACGAATGCAAGTTCGGCACAATCTGACTACTTTTGCTAGTTATCAAATAACTACCAGGTACGCTCGGCACTATTCCGGCCCAGCGTACCTGGTTTTCAATCCGCCGCCCTGGGCGGCAGATTCCATAGGAATCAATGAGAGTCTGAAAGCAGCGAAAGCTTCTGTTCGCTGCTGCCCAAGATCCCATTGATTCCCCATTGATTATGGGAACGTTTACACCTAACACCCTGTACCCGAGTCTAAACACCCCTAATCTGCCGCCCCCTACACCGCCCCCACCTACATTATACTTATTAACCCCTAATCTTCCGCCCCTACACCGCCGCCACCTAAATAAAAGATTTTAACCCCTAAACCGCCACTCCCGGAGCCCATCGCCTCCTACATTATACTTATTAAACCCTAATCTGCCCCCCTACATCGCCGCCACCTACATTAAATTTATTAACCCCTAAACCTAAGTCTAACCCTAACCCTAACACCCCCTAACTTAAATATAATTTAAATAAATCTAAATAAATATTACTATCATTAAATAAATTATTCCTATTTAAAACTAAATACTTACCTGTAAAATAAACCCTAAGCTAGCTACAATATAACTAATAGTTACATTGTAGCTATCTTAGGGTTTATTTTTATTTTACAGGCAACTTTGTATTTATTTTAACTAGGTAGTTACAATTACACCTAACACTACACTATAATTAAATTCCCTAAACTAAATACAATTAAATAAAATTAAATAAAATTATCTAAAGTACAAAAAAACAAACACTAAATTACAGAAAATAAAAAACAAATTACAAGTTTTTTTAAACTAATTACACCTAATCTAATCCCCCTAACAAAAATAAAAAAGCCCCCCCAAAATAAAAAAAGCCCTACCCTACACTAGATTACAAATAGCCCTTAAAAGGGCCTTTTGCGGGGCATTGCCCCAAAGTAATCAGCTCTTTTACCTGTAAAAAAAAAGTACAAATACCCCCCCAACATTAAAACGCAACACCCACACAACCAGCCCTACTCTAAAACCCACCCATTACCCCCTTAAAAAAACTTAACACTAACCCCTTGAAGATTACCCTACCTTGAGAAGTCTTCACCCAACTGGGCCGAAGTCCTCAACAAAGCTGGCAGAAGTGGTCCTCCAGACGGGCAGAAGTGGTCCTCCAGATGGGCAGAAGTCTTCATCCAAGCCGGGCAGAATGGTCCCCCAGACAGGCAGAAGTCTTCATCCAGACAGCATCTTCTATTTTCATCCATCCGGCTCAGAGCAGGTCCATCTTCAAGACATCCGACACGAAGCATCCTCTTCATCCGGAGTCTTCTTCAACAATGACGGGTCCTTTAAGTGACGTCATCCAAAATGGTGTCCCTTCAATTCAGATTGGCTGATAGAATTCTATCAGCCAATCGGAATTAAGGTAGAAAAAATCCTATTGGCTGATGCAATCAGCCAATAGGATTGAGCTTGCATTCTATTGGATGATTGGAACAGCCAATAGAATGCAACCTCAATCCTATTGGCTGATTGGATCAGCCAATAGGATTGAACTTTAATCCTATTGGCTGATTGCATCAGCCAATAGGATTTTTCCTTCCTTAATTCCTATTGGCTGATAGAATTCTATCAGCCAATCGGAATTGAAGGGACGCCATCTTGGATGACGTCACTTAAAGGACCCGTCATTGTTGAAGAAGACTCCGGATAAAGAGGATGCTCCTCGTCGGATGTCTTAAAGATGGACCCGCTCCGCGCCAGATGGATGAAGATAGAAGATGCTGTCTGGATTAAGACTTCTGCCCGTCTGGAGGACCACTTCTGCCGGCTCCGTTGAGGACTTCGGCCCGGTTGGGTGAAGACTTCTCAAGGTAGGGTGATCTTCAAGGGGTTAGTGTTAGTTTTTTTTAAGGGGGGATTGGGTGGGTTTTAGAGTACGGTTGGTTGTGTTGGTGGTGGGTTTTAATGTTGGGGGGGTATTTGTACTTTTTTTTACAGGTAAAAGAGCTGATTACTTTGGGGCAATGCCCTGCAAAAGGTCCTTTTAAGGGCTATTTGTAATTTAGTGTAGGGTAGGGCTTTTTTATTTTAGGGGGGGCTTTTTTATTTTGTTAGGGGGATTAGATTAGGTGTAATTAGTTTAAAAAACTTGTAATTTGTTTTTTAATTTCTGTAATTTAGTGGGGGGGTTTTTGTACTTTAGATAATTGTATTTAATTGTATTTAAGTTAGGGGGTGTTAGGGTTAGACTTATGTTTAGGGGTTAATAAATTTAATATAGTGGCAGCGACGTTGGGGGCAGCAGATTAGGAGTTAATAAATATAATGTAGGTGGCGGCGGTGTAGGGGGGGCAGATTAGGGGTTAATAAATTTAATGTAAATGGCGGCGGTGTAGGGGGGGGCAGATTAGGGTTTAATAAGTATAATGTAGGTGGCGGTGGGCTCCGGGAGCGGCAGTTTAGGGGTTAAACATTTTATTTAGTTGCGGCGGAGTCCGTGAGTGGCAGTTTAGGGGTTAATACATTCATTAGAGTTGCGGCGGGGTCAGGGAGTGACGGTATAGGGGGTAAATAGTATAGTATAGTGTGGGTGTAGTGACAGGGTACCAAGAAAGCTTTAAAAAAGCCGAAGAGCAGCGAGATCGATGACTGTTAGTTAACAACAGTCCGCTGTTTATCGCACCGTACTTGGTGCGCGGCTTTTTGACAGCTTTTTTGATAATTTTGGAGAACGTATTCAGGTCTGCGGCAGCGATGTTAGGCGAACTTAGGCGAGCGTATTGGTGCCGTCGAATGCAAGTAAGTTGACGGCTTGATAAATAGATGCCTATGTCTCCCCACACTCCTGGTCTAAGGTATTTTACCCCTTCTAACACCATCACAACAGCGTAGCAGCAAGCGCAGTGGGAAAATTGTAATACTCTCATTCCCAGGGAGCTCAGGGCCCCTACTATGCAAACATAACCCTTGTGCTGTCAAAACAGACCCCAAGCCGCACTGACAGAACACATGTAGTAGCGCAGAAAGGCATTATTGCTAGTGCCTTAGAAAAACCAAGCTCATGCACACTAACTAGGATCTGGCTAAACTCTTTTTAAAGTGGCCGTTACATGTAAAATATTAAGAACATATAAGCAAGCAGCATGCACTGAACCATACAAGTACTTGCACACTCCCCATAGATACCTTAAGTTGTTCTCTGGCTATTATATACATAAAGCTATGTACCTATTGATAGCCTGTGGGCTGTGTGAGTGACAGAGCAGTTACCCACCAGACACCCCATCCACTGGGCTTACTCAGCTGCTATGCTTGAATACAGTACTGTACTAGACAGCAGTGGTATCTGCATCTACATGGCCAAACAGGAGGAGGCTGAAGGACCAGTTCCAGCAACACCTGTGGCAGGCTTGTGACCACAACTCCCACAGAAGATTTACATTGCAAAGCCAAGTACTCTTCTAAGCCCCTCTCTTCAAAGTTTCACCTTATTGAGGGAATACAGGATCAAAGATCCCTCTTCTATCTAAATGAAATCCTAGGCACCTCAATCTTCACCTGCTCCTGTGGAGACAAAGAAAACGACTGTGATATCAGAGAGGTGAGAAGGATTATAAACTTGTGCAAAACTTAGTATCTTTGCATCCATCTGGTGGCCAGAAGTTGAATTCCCTAGGAGTAATGGCTTGTTGACTCTCACTACCTTATGAAAGAAATTATATTTTTTTCAACAAAAAGATAGACAGACTGATTTTTCTGTCTATAGTTTTTGTTCTGTTGCAGTGGCTTAATTATCACTTTACTGCAACATTATCTGTTTATTAAAGGGACAGTAAAGTCAAAATTCCACTTTCTCGATACAGTCAAAAAATGCAGTTTACTTCTATTATCAAATGTGCTTTGTTCTCTTGTTGTAGAGTAAACATATAAAGGCTCAGGAGCAGCAATGTGCTACTGGGAGCTAGGGGATTATTGGCTACTCACATATGCCTCTTGTGACTTACCTGTTGTGTTTATCTCGTTCCCAATTATGCCTTGCTACTCATGTGCCTTCTTGGGTTTACTCTTCAATGAAGGATACAAAGAGAACAAAGCAAATCTGATATTAGAAGTAATCTGGACAATTGTTTAAAATTTCATGCTCTTTCCGAACCATGAAAGTTTAAATTTTACTTCTTTAATGTACTATGTTTATTTCTTTGCACAACTGGAAGTAATATTTTAAAATATCACACCAGAATGTGTATTGAATCTAAAGTTTAAGAGAATTAAAGGGATAGTAAACCACAACATTTTCTTTTATGATTCAGATAGAACATACAATGTTAAACAACTTTCCAATTTAATTCTATTAACAAATTTTCTTCATTCTCTTGTTATCCATTGCTGAAGGGACAGCATTGCACTACTGACAGGAAGCTGAAAATATCTATTTAGCCAATCACAAGAGACAAATGTGTGCAGGCACCAATTAGCAGCAGCTCCCACTACAGGGAGTGCAGAATTATTAGGCAAGTTGTATTTTTGAGGATTCATTTTATTATTGAACAACAACCATGTTCTCAATGAACCCAAAAAACTCATTAATATCAAAGCTGAATAGTTTTGGAAGTAGTTTTTAGTTTGTTTTTAGTTATAGCTATTTTAGGGGGATATCTGTGTGTGCAGGTGACTATTACTGTGCATAATTATTAGGCAACTTAACAAAAAACAAATATATACCCATTTCAATTATTTATTTTTACCAGTGAAACCAATACCAATACAAAAAAACCAATACAAAAACCATCTCAACATTCACAAATATACATTTCTGACATTCAAAAACAAAACAAAAACAAATCAGTGACCAATATAGCCACCTTTCTTTGCAAGGACACTCAAAAGCCTGCCATCCATGGATTCTGTCAGTGTTTTGATCTGTTCACCATCAACATTGCGTGCAGCAGCAACCACAGCCTCCCAGACACTGTTCAAAGAGGTGTACTGTTTTCCCTCCTTGTAAATCTCACATTTGATGATGGACCACAGGTTCTCAATGGGGTTCAGATCAGGTGAACAAGGAGGCCATGTCATTAGATTTTCTTCTTTTATACCCTTTCTTGCCAGCCACGCTGTGGAGTACTTGGACGCGTGTGATGGAGCATTGTCCTGCATGAAAATCATGTTTTTCTTGAAGGATGCAGACTTCTTCCTGTACCACTGCTTGAAGAAGGTGTCTTCCAGAAACTGGCAGTAGGACTGGGAGTTGAGCTTGACTCCATCCTCAACCCGAAAAGGCCCCACAAGCTCATCTTTGATGATACCAGCCCAAACCAGTACTCCACCTTTACCTTGCTGGCGTCTGAGTCGGACTGGAGCTCTCTGCCCTTTACCAATCCAGCCACGGGCCCATCCATCTGGCCCATCAAGACTCACTCTCATTTCATCAGTCCATAAAACCTTAGAAAAATCAGTCTTGAGATATTTCTTGGCCCAGTCTTGACGTTTCAGCTTGTGTGTCTTGTTCAGTGGTGGTCGTCTTTCAGCCTTTCTTACCTTGGCCATGTCTCTGAGTATTGCACACCTTGTGCTTTTGGGCACTCCAGTGATGTTGCAGCTCTGAAATATGGCCAAACTGGTGGCAAGTGGCATCTTGGCAGCTGCACGCTTGACTTTTCTCAGTTCATGGGCAGTTATTTTGCGCCTTGGTTTTTCCACACGCTTCTTGCAACCCTGTTGACTATTTTAAATGAAACGCTTGATTGTTCGATGATCACGCTTCAGAAGCTTTGCAATTTTAAGAGTGCTGCATCCCTCTGCAAGATATCTCACTATTTTTGACTTTTCTGAGCCTGTCAAGTCCTTCTTTTGACCCATTTTGCCAAAGGAAAGGAAGTTGCCTAATAATTATGCACACCTGATATAGGGTGTTGATGTTATTAGACCACACCCCTTCTCATTACAGAGATGCACATCACCTAATATGCTTAATTGGTAGTAGGCTTTCGAGCCTATACAGCTTGGAGTAAGACAACATGCATAAAGAGGATGATGTGGTCAAAATACTCATTTGCCTAATAATTCTGCACTCCCTGTAGTGTATGATATGTGCGCATTCATTTTTTAACAAGCGATACTAAGAGAATGAAGCACATTTGAAAATAGAAGTGAATTTAAAAGTGTCTTAAAATGACATGCTCGATCTGAATCATGCACATTTAATTTTGACTTTCCTATCCCTTTAAAGGGACAGTAAACCTAAAAAATAATGTTATATAATTCTGCACATAGTGCAGAATTATATAACATTATTTAGGTACTATAGCTATAAAACCCTTTTTTCACTTTTAATATTTAAAAAACATACCGCTTTTACAGACCCGCTCTCTGCTCTCTGCTCTCTGCTGAGTGGGTCTGTTTTTTTTAGTCAGCGCATCGGGCCAGCTGTATAGTCACAGCCCGGCCCGACCGCGTCATAGCATTAAGTGAAGCTCGCTCCTGCTGTCAGACAGAGCGGGAGCGAGCTGCACTTAGGGGGGTAGTTATCAAGCCGTCAACCTCAAATACGCTGGAATTCCGCAGCGTATTTGTGGCGAGGCTGATACGCCTTAGTTATCAAAGGCTCGAGACCGGCAAAAGTAGAATTTTGTGACGTAAGCTTCGATCCGCCGGACTCAGTCCGACACAGATCGATTCTTACGTCACTCCAGATGTTCCGCACACAAGTGCGGCACATTCTCACTACTTTTGCTAGTTATCAAAAAACTAGCAGGTACGCTCGGCACTTTTACGGCCCAGCGTACCTGGTTTTCAAACCGCCACCCCTGGAGGCGGCGGATCCCATAGGAATCAATGGGAGTCTGACCATAGCGAAAGTACAAGTTCGCTGCTGACAGACATCCCATTGATTCCTATGGGAGCTGTCTACACCTAACACCCTAACATGTACCCCGAGTCTAAACACCACTAATCTGTCCCCCCCTACACCGCCGCAACTAAATAAAGTTATTACCCCCTAAACCGCCGCTCACGGAGCCCACCGCAAGCTACTCTATACATATTAACCCCTAAACCGCCGCTCCCGGAGCCCACCGCAACTATAATAAATGTATTAACCCCTAAACCGCCGCTCCCTGAACCCGCCGCAACCTATATTAAATGTATTAACCCCTTTCCTGCCCCCCCTACACCGTCGCCACCTATAATAAATTTAATAACCCCTAATCTGCCCCCCCTACACCATCGCCACCTATAATAAATTTATTAACCCCTATCCTGCCCCCCACTACGCCGCCGCCACTGTAATAAAATGATTAACCCCTAAACCTAAGTCTAACCCTAACCCTAACGCCCCCCTAACTTAAATATTAATTAAATAAATCTAAATAAATTAACTCTTATTAACTAAATGAATCCTATTTAAAACTAAATACTTACCTTTAAAATAAACCCTAATATAGCTACAATATAAATAATTATTATATTCTAGCTATCTTAGGATTTATTTTTATTTTACAGGTACCTTTCAATTTATTTTAACTAGGTACAATAGTTTTTAAATAGTTATTAACTATTTAATAGCTTACCTAGCTAAAAGAAACTGAAATTTACCTGTAAAATAAATCCTAACCTAAGTTACAATTACACCTAACACTACACTATACTTTAATAAATTATTCCTATTTAAAAATAAATACTTACCTGTAAAATAAACCCTAAGATAGCTACAATATAATTAATAATTATATTGTAGCTATCTTAGGATTTATATTTATTTTACAGGTAACTTTGTATTTATTTTAGCTAGTTAGAATAGTTATTAAATAGTTATTAACTATTTAATAACTACCTAGCTAAAAGAAATACAAAATTACCTGTAAAATAAATCCTAACCTAAGTTACAATTAAACCTAATACTACACTATCATTAAATTAATTAAATAAACTACCTACAAATAACTACAATTAAATACAATTACACAAACTAACTAAAGTACAAAAAATAAAAAAAGCTAAGTTACAAAAAATAAAAAAATAAGTTACAAACATGTTAAAAATATTACAACAATTTTAAGCTACTTACACCTAATCTAAGCCCCCTAATAAAATAACAAACCCCCCAAAATAAAAAAATGCCCTACCCTATTCTAAATTAAATAAAGTTCAAAGCTCTTTTACCTTACCAGCCCTTAAAAGGGCCATTTGTGGGGGCATGCCCCAAAGAAAACAGCTCTTTTGCCTGTAAAAGAAAAATACAACCCCCCCAACATTAAAACCCACCACCCACATACCCCTAATCTAACCCAAACCCCCCTTACAAAAACCTAACACTAATCCCCTGAAGATCATCCTACCTTGTCTTCACTCAGCCGAGCAGCGATGGAACCGAAGTGGACATCCGGAGCGGAAGAAGTTAATCCTCCAAGCGGCGCTGAAGAAATCTTCCATCCGATGAAGTCATCATCCAGGCGGCGCTGAAGAAAAGTCTTCGATCCGGCCGATGTCATCTTCAAAGAGGCGCTGAAGAGGTCTTCTATCCGGGCGATGTCATCTTCCAAGCCGGGTCTTGAATCTTCCTCCCGCCGACGCGGAACCTCCTTCTTCACCGACGGACTACGATGAATGAAGGCTCCTTTAAGGGACGTCATCCAAGATGGCGTCCCCTCAATTCCGATTGGCTGATAGGATTCTATCAGCCAATCGGAATTAAGGTAGGAATATTCTGATTGGCTGATGGAGTCAGCCAATCAGAATCAAGTTCAATCCGATTGGCTGATCCGATCAGCCAATCAGATTGAGCTCGCATTCTATTGGCTGATCGGAACAGCCAATAGAATGCGAGCTCAATCTGATTGGCTGATTCCATCAGCCAATCAGATTTTTCCTACCTTAATTCCGATTGGCTGATAGAATCCTATCAGCCAATCGGAATTGAGGGGACGCCATCTTGGATGACGTCCCTTAAAGGAGCCTTCATTCGTCGTAGTCCGTCGGTGAAGAAGGAGGTTCCGCGTCGGCGGGAGGAAGATTCAAGACCCGGCTTGGAAGATGACATCGCCCGGATAGAAGACCTCTTCAGCGCCTCTTTGAAGATGACATCGGCCGGATCGAAGACTTTTCTTCAGCGCCGCCTGGATGATGACTTCATCGGATGGAGGATTAACTTCTTCCGCTCCGGATGTCCACTTCGGTTCCATCGCTGCTCGGCTGAGTGAAGACAAGATAGGATGATCTTCAGGGGATTAGTGTTAGGTTTTTGTAAGGGGGGTTTGGGTTAGATTAGGGGTATGTGGGTGGTGGGTTTTAATGTTGGGGGGGGTTGTATTTTTCTTTTACAGGCAAAAGAGCTGTTTTCTTTGGGGCATGCCCCCACAAATGGCCCTTTTAAGGGCTGGTAAGGTAAAAGAGCTTTGAACTTTATTTAATTTAGAATAGGGTAGGGCATTTTTTTATTTTGGGGGGGTTTGTTATTTTATTAGGGGGCTTAGATTAGGTGTAAGTAGCTTAAAATTGTTGTAATATTTTTAACATGTTTGTAACTTATTTTTTTATTTTTTATAACTTAGCTTTTTTTATTTTTTGTACTTTAGTTAGTTTATGTAATTGTATTTAATTGTAGTTATTTGTAGGTAGTTTATTTAATTAATTTAATGATAGTGTAGTATTAGGTATAATTGTAACTTAGGTAAGGATTTATTTTACAGGTAATTTTGTATTTCTTTTAGCTAGGTAGTTATTAAATAGTTAATAACTATTTAATAACTATTCTAACTAGCTAAAATAAATACAAAGTTACCTGTAAAATAAATATAAATCCTAAGATAGCTACAATATAATTATTAATAATATTGTAGCTATCTTAGGGTTTATTTTACAGGTAAGTATTTATTTTTAAATAGGAATAATTTATTAAAGTATAGTGTAGTGTTAGGTGTAATTGTAACTTAGGTTAGGATTTATTTTACAGGTAAATTTCAGTTTCTTTTAGCTAGGTAAGCTATTAAATAGTTAATAAATATTTAATAGCTATTGTACCTAGTTAAAATAAATTGAAAGGTACCTGTAAAATAAAAATAAATCCTAAAATAGCTAGAATATAATTATTATTTATAATGTAGCTATATTAGGGTTTATTTTAAAGGTAAGTATTTAGTTTTAAATAGGATTCATTTAGTTAATAAGAGTTAATTTATTTAGATTTATTTAATTAATATTTAAGTTAGGGGGGGCGTTAGGGTTAGGGTTAGACTTAGGTTTAGGGGTTAATAATTTTATTACAGTGGCGGCGGCGTAGTGGGGGGCAGGATAGGGGTTAATAAATTTATTATAGGGGCGACGGTGAAGGGGAGGCAGATTAGGGGTTAATAAATTTATTATAGGTGACGACGGTGTAGGGGGGGCAGGATAGGGGTTAATAGGTTTAATATAGGTTGCGGCGGGTTCAGGGAGCGGCGGTTTAGGGGTTAAACTATTTATTTAGTTGCGGAGAGGTGCGGGATCAGCAGGATAGGGGTTAATAACTTTATAATAGAGGGCGACGGTGTAGGGGGGGCAGGATAGGGGTTACTAGGTATACTGTAGGTGGCAGCGGTGTCCGGGAGCGGCGGTTTAGGGGTTAATACATTTATACGAGTTGCGGCAGGGTCTAGGAGCGGCGGTTTAGGGGTTAGTAACTTTATTTAGTTGCGGGAAGCTCCGGGGGCGCCGGTATAGGGATAGAACAGTGTAGTTTAGTGTGGGTGCTTAGTGACAGGCTAGCAATAAAGCTGGGAAAAAGCCGAAGAGCAGCGAGATCAGATGAGTGATAACTCTCACAGTCCGCTGCTCATCGCCCCACGGCTTTTTGACAGCTTTATTTGATAACTTAGGCGTATTTTTTCAGGTCTGCGGCGGCGATGTGAGGCGAGCTTAGGCGGGCGTATTGGGCCGGCGAAGCCAGAAAAGTAGACGGCTTGATAACTACCCTTAGTCTCATGGCGCGGTCGGGCCGGGCTGTGACTATACAGCTGGCCCAATGCGCTGACTAAAAAAAACAGACCCGCTCAGCAGAGAGCAGAGAGCGGGTCTGTAAAAGCGGTATGTTTTTTAAATATTAAAAGTGAAAAAAGGGTTTTATAGCTATAGCACCTAAATAATGTTATATAATTCTGCACTATGTGCAGAATTATATAACATTTTTTAGGTTTACTGTCCCTTTAAGTATACAAAAATGTAATACTTACTGGCACAAAGTCATCTTTTTGCACACAGACAATGTCACCAACTTGAATGTGCTTCCACTTCTTCACCTGTAGACTGAGCAAGAGAAGCATTGTTATCATAGCAATGGCAGTAGTAGTGGATCATGCTCATCTGAAGGAACTGTCACTTAGGAACAAGCTATTTTGTAGGCCACAATTTAATTTGATGAAACAACATAACATACCATGGTTAATTATCACTCAATGAAGATCTTAGGATCCTTGACACTGTACCCAAAAATTTTCTTTCGTGATTCAGATTGAGCATGAAATTTTAAGCAACTTTCTAATTTACTCCTATTATCAAATTTTCTTCATTCTCTTGGTATCTTTATTTGAAATGCAAGAATGTAAGTTTAGATGCCGGCCCATTTTTGGTGAACAACCTGGGTTGTCCTTGCTGATTGGTGGATAAATTCATCCACCAAAAAAAAGTGCTGTCCAGAGTACTGAAACCAAAAAAAAGCTTAGATGCCTTCTTTTTTAAATAATGATAGCAAGAGAATGAAGAAAAATTGATAATAGGAGTAAATTAGAAAGTTGCTTAAAATTGCTTGCTCTTTCTGAATTACAAAAGAAAAAAAATGGGTTCAGTGTCCCTTTAACATTAACACTCCTGTACTTACAAATAATGTATATGAACATCTGCTGTGATGGAAAAAGTACATTGTTGCAGTGCATTTACAAAGAATAAGAGACCCGTTTTCAGTAGTATTGAGAATGTCCTTTTAAATTTCAGTATTAAGAAATATTTAAATATAACATAACATGAGTTATCTATTATACCATAAGCTTTTGTTATCTGCAGGACTTTGTATTTAATTTGTAGGTTATATTTTGTAGTTTTTAACAATATATTAAATAAAAAACTAAAAAAGCGAGTGTGATGGACTATGAAGAGATAGCCATTGCTACAAGTTGGACATTACAGTCCGGCACATACAGGTCTGATACATACAGAGAAAATGGCTACATAACCCACACTGAGTGCCATTACATAACTGTTACAATTTTATAAAACTTATACAAGGGACAGTGTACTGTAAAATTGGCTTCTTCTTAAAGTTCAGGGGCAGGCCTATAGGTGGTGCAAGAGGGGCAACTGCACCGGGGCCCCAGGACTGGGAGGGGCCCACACAGAGTCCAAAATAAAAATGTGAAAAATGTTCTGCTTTTTTTTCTGCTATCTGCTTATGTTTTTTTTTTGTGTTTTTTTTAAGTAATATGGCACTGTATTGATAAACTGGGCGTCAGACAATCCTACTGCATTGAAAAGGCTTCTCATGACTGGTGGTCGGGATACACATACAGTATCTCACAAAATTGAGTACACCCCTCACATTTTTGTAAATATTTTATTATATCTTTTCATGTGACAACACTGAAGAAATGACACTTTGCTACAATGTAAAGTAGTGAGTGTACAGTCTGTATAGCAGTGTAAATCTGTTGTCCCCTCAAAATAACTCAACACACAGTCATTAATGTCTAAACCGTTGGCAACAAAATTGATCACACCCCTAAGTGGAAATGTCCAAATTGGGCCCAATTACCCATTTTCCCTCCCCGGTGTCATGTGACTCATTAGTGTTACAAGGTCTTAGGTGTGAATGGGGAGCATGTGTGTTAAAATTGTTATCGCTCTCTCATACTGGTCACTGGAAGTTCAACATGGCACCTCATGGCAAAGAACTCTCTGAGGATCTGAAAAAAACAATTGTTGCTCTACATAAAGATGGCCTAGGCTATAAGAAGATTGCCAAGACCCTGAAACTGAGCTGCAGCACGGTGGGCAAGACCATACAGCAGTTTCACAGGACAGGTTCCACTCAGAACAGGCCTCGCCATTGTCGACCAAAGAAGCTGAGTGCAGCTTCATATCCAGAGACTGTATTTGGGAAATAGATGTATGAGTGCCGCCAGCATTGCTGCAGAGGTTGAAGGGGTGGGGGGTCAGTCTGTAAGTGCTCAGACCATACGCCGCATACTGAATTAATGGCTGTGTGTTGAGTTATTTTGAGGGGGCAGCAAATCTACACTGTTATACAGGCTGTACACTCACTACTTTACATTGTTAGTGTCATTTCTTCAGTGTTGTCACATGAAAAGATATAATAAAATATTTACAAAAATGTGAGGGTGTACTCACTTTTGTGAGATACTATATATATATATATATATACAGGGAGTGCAGAATTATTAGGCAAGTTGTATTTTTGAGGATTCATTTTATTATTGAACAACAACCATGTTTTCAATGAACCCAAAAAACTCATTAATATCAAAGCTGAATATTTTTGGAAGTAGTTTTGATTTTGTTTTTAGTTTTAGCTATTTTAGGGGGATATCTGTGTGTGCAGGTGACTATTACTGTGCATAATTATTAGGCAACTTAACAAAAAACAAATATATACCCATTTCAATTATTTATTGTACCAGTGAAACCAATATAACATCTCAACATTCACAAATATACATTTCTGACATTCAAAAACAAAACAAAAACAAATCAGTGACCAATATAGCCACCTTTCTTTGCAAGGACACTCAAAAGCCTGCCATCCATGGATTCTGTCAGTGTTTTGATCTGTTCACCATCAACATTGCGTGCAGCAGCAACCACAGCCTCCCAGACACTGTTCAGAGAGGTGTACTGTTTTCCCTCCTTGTAAATCTCACATTTGACGATGGACCACAGGTTCTCAATGGGGTTCAGATCAGGTGAACAAGGAGGCCATGTCATTAGATTTTCTTCTTTTATACCCTTTCTTGCCAGCCACGCTGTGGAGTACTTGGACGCGTGTGATGGAGCATTGTCCTGCATGAAAATCATGTTTTTCTTGAAGGATGCAGACTTCTTCCTGTACCACTGCTTGAAGAAGGTGTCTTCCAGAAACTGGCAGTAGGACTGGGAGTTGAGCTTGACTCCATCCTCAACCCGAAAAGGCCCCACAAGCTCATCTTTGATGATACCAGCCCAAACCAGTACTCCACCTCCACCTTGCTGGCGTCTGAGTCGGACTGGAGCTCTCTGCCCTTTACCAATCCAGCCAGGGGCCCATCCATCTGGCCCATCAAGACTCACTCTCATTTCATCAGTCCATAAAACCTTAGAAAAATCAGTCTTGAGATATTTCTTGGCCCAGTCTTGACGTTTCAGCTTGTGTGTCTTGTTCAGTGGTGGTCGTCTTTCAGCCTTTCTTACCTTGGCCATGTCTCTGAGTATTGCACACCTTGTGCTTTTGGGCACTCCAGTGATGTTGCAGCTCTGAAATATGGCCAAACTGGTGGCAAGTGGCATCTTGGCAGCTGCACGCTTGACTTTTCTCACTTCATGGGCAGTTATTTTGCGCCTTGGTTTTTCCACACGCTTCTTGCGACCCTGTTGACTATTTTGAATGAAACGCTTGATTGTTCGATGATCACGCTTCAGAAGCTTTGCAATTTTAAGAGTGCTGCATCCCTCTGCAAGATATCTCACTATTTTTGACTTTTCTGAGCCTGTCAAGTCCTTCTTTTGACCCATTTTGCCAAAGGAAAGGAAGTTGCCTAATAATTATGCACACCTGATATAGGGTGTTGATGTCATTAGACCACACCCCATCTCATTACAGAGATGCACATCACCTAATATGCTTAATTGGTAGTAGGCTTTCGAGCCTATACAGCTTGGAGTAAGACAACATGCATAAAGAGGATGATGTGGTCAAAATACTCATTTGCCTAATAATTCTGCACTCCCTGTATATATATATATATATATATATATATATATATATATATATGTGTGTGCTTGTCTGTGTGTGAATGCCTTTGTGTCTATGTTTCTGTATTTTTGTCTGTGTGTCTCTATATGTATTTGTCTTTATGTGTGTGTATTTGTGTATGTGTGTATATATACAGTATATATGTATATTTATGTGTGTGTATTTGTGCATATGTATATATACATATATATATATATTGTGTATATATATATATATATATATATATATATATATATATATATATATACTGTATATATATATATACATATATATATCTACACACAGTGAGGGAATTTTTTTTTAATTCCCTGCTGATTTGGCAAATGAAAGAAACACAAAATAACGGTCAATCTCCCTCGGTCTGGGGCTCCATGCAAGATCTCACCTTGTGGAGTTTCAATAATCATGAGAATGGTGAGGAATCAGCTCAGAACTACACAGGAGGATTTTGTCAATAATCTCAAGGCAGCTGGGACCATAGCCACCAAGAAAACAATTGGTAACACACTATGCCGTGAAGGACTGAAATCCTGCAGTGCCCGCAAGGTTCCCCTGCTCAAGAAAGCACATGTATAGGCCCGTCTGAAGTTTGCCAATGAACATCTGAATGATTCAGAGGAGAACTGGGTGAAAATTTTGTGGTCAGATTAGACCAAAATCAAGCTTTTCGTCAACAACTCAACTCACCGTGTTTGGAGGAGGAGGAGTGCTGCCTATGACCCCAAGAACACCATCCCCACTGTCAAACATGGAGGTGGAAACATTATGCTTTGGGGGTATTTTTCTGCTAAGGAGACAAGACAACTTCACTGCATTAAACGGACAATGGACGGTCCATGTACCGTCTAATCTTGGGTGAGAACCTCTTTCCCTCAGTCAGGGCATTGAAAATGAGTTGTGGATGGGTATTCCAGCTTGACAATGACCCAAAACACACGGCCAAGGCAACAAAGGAGTGGCTCAAGAAGAAGCACATTAAGGTGCTGGAGTAGCCTAGCCAGTCTCCAGACCTTAATCCTATAGAAAATCTGTGGAGGGAGCTGAAGGTTCGAGTGGCCAAACATCAGCTTTGAAACCTTAATGACTTGAGAGGAACTGCAAAGAGGAGTGGGACAAAATCCCTCCTGAGATGTGTGCAATCCAAGTGACCAACTACAAGAAACGTCTGACCTCTGTGATTGCCAACAAGGGTTTTGCCACCAAGTACTAAGTCATGTTTTGCAAAGGGGTCAAATACTTATTTCACTCAATCAAATCAATTTAAACTTTTTTGAAATGCGTTTTTCTGGAATTTTTGTTATTCTATCTCTCACTATTCAAATAAACCTACCATTAAAATCATAGACTGATTATTTCTTTGTCAGTGGGCAAACGTACAAAATCAGCAGGGGATCAAATCATTTTTCCTTCACTGTATGTATATATATATACTTCTCCATGTGTGTATGCCTTTATGTCTATATGTATGTGTAGTTTGTCTGTGCGTGTATTGTGTGTATATATATATATATATATATATAGCAAAGGAGGATGGTAGAAGCACTCCTGGTAAATTGTAAAGGCACAAAACCGGCCCGTGGTGCCCCGGGTCCACTCCAAGTGAAATACAAATCAGCAAAGTAAGGGAGTCACTCACAGGTAGGGATGGGCGAATGTGTAAATTTTCGAATTTCGAATGTAGAACGAATGTTATTACCGAAATTTGAATTCTAAATCCGAATGTCGATAAGAACGAATATTCTTAAAAATTCGAAAATCGAATGTTATTTACAGTTTTCGAATGTCACTTTCGAATTTGAATGTTTATAATTATATCGAATGTCCACATTTGAAATTTTGAATTTAACATTCTATTTAACAAATACTATTCAGAAGTTCAATAGTTCATGTGGTAGGGCGGGAATCTAGTAAATTGATACATAATAGATACAAATATATCATTTCTAATGTTTCCATATAGAATATTGCATAATTCGAATATTACATTTAAAGAAAAAGCATTAGAAATACTATTACAATCTAATTTTGAATTTTTCTAAAAGAATATTTTCGAATGTAATCGTAAAATTCGAAACCGAACATTCTAAAATCGAATGTTAGAATGTTATGTAAACATTCGAAATTCGATTCGAACAAACGAATGAGTTAAAATTCGTGCCGTTTTTCGAATGTTGCGAAACATTCGCCCATCCCTACTCACAGGGTCTTGTAGTGAAGAACAAAGTCTTTATTATTAATAAAGACTTTGTTCTTCACTACAAGCCCCTGTGAGTGACTCCCTTACTTTGCTGATTTATACATATATATATAGACAAACACATAACTTTGTGTGTGTATGTGTGTGCTTCTCTATGTGTGTATGCCTTTGTGTCTATATTCCTGTATTTGTGTCTTTGTGTATATGTATGTCTGTATGTATAGGTAGGTGTGTGTGTATACATACTGTATGTATATATATATATATATATATATATATATATATATTGTGTATATATATATATTGTGTGTATATATATATATATATATATATATATATATATATATATATATATATATATATATATATCTTTATTATGGTCAGTGTTTTAATATAATTACTTAATGTTTTTGTAAGATTAACTTGTACACAACTCAAATGCTTGGTTTTGAATTTTCTGTTTATGATTTTGTGTGAGCATTTTTGAGCAATCCGATTAGTCTATTTCACCGTGCCCATTTACGGATGTTATAAAGCCTGCCTGTATTGTCAATGCAGTATGACGCTTGAGAAAGCCCTAGGCGAATGAGAAGGGCGAAACGTGTGCAGCGCTGTAAGTCACGCCCCTGTTTGGAAGGTGGCGTGCTACGCCTGCATGTAGACGATAATGGCCGGTATATAGATGATCTGCTGCTGGTGTGGAATGGAGATGAAGACAGTGTTGTCAATTTTGTCAAATATTTGCATGACAATGAAGCAAATCTCAAATTTACTTTTGAGCAACAAAAATCACAAATTATATTTTTAGACATTGAACTTAGGGCAAATATATGGACATGCACTATTGACACCTGTCTTTATAGGAAACCAACGGGTGGCAATACAATTTTAAATTACAAATCGTGCCACCCAGGACACGTCTTGAAAGCCATACCAAAAGGCCAATACATACGGACTAAAATACTCTGTTCCAATGATGCAACATATAAGGAACAAATTGATATTTTGGACAAGAGACTGTAAGAGCGTGGCTATCCAACTCATTTACTAAAAACTACTAGAGAAGAAGTCACTCTAATACCACGTGATACTCTTTTGGAGTACAAACGTGTTGATTTGGGTCATTCCAAAACAAAGACTAGTGGGAATAAGCTAATTTTTAGCACTCCATATAGTCAGGAATTTCACAAAATCTGCAATGTCGTAAAAGAATGTTTACCCATCCTTGCCACTGGCCCCAGTTTGGAGAAAGTGGCAAATAATGGATGTAAATTCGTGGCTAGAAAAGCTAAGACCATAGGAAATATGGTGGCCCCTTCTCAATTACCTGAACGCAATGTGCGTACATGGATACCCAAAAGGCTAGGCTTTTACAGATGCAAGTCTAGAATTTGCAAGACTTGTAACTATGTCACAGAAGGAGAACTGTTCAAATCCTCTGTCTCTAACAGTACCTATCAAATCAGATATAATTTAAATTGTAACTCTACACACGTAATATATCTTCTGACCTGTAGGGGGTGCCAAATCCAATATGTAGGAAAAACTAAAAGGATGCTCAGGGATAGAGCACTCGAGCATATTAGGGACATTGATGACCCCGAGGTGTTTACACCAGTGTCAAAACATTTTAAAAACATGCACGATGCAGATTCATCATTGGCATCCTTTCAGGCAATTGATTATGTCCCCAAACACAAGAGAGGTGGAGATAGAGAGTACAAACTTAGTTACAAAGAGACACAGTGGATATTTACACTAAATACCAGACATCCTCTAGGAATAAACATGGAGTCAGATGTCAATCTATTTATTTAATTACCTTTAGTATAAACATTTTGTTTCACTGAATTTGTAATGTCCTGCTTTAATCCCCCACTACATATCCCTTGCATATCACTATAGAATTTTTGAATATTTATTATATATTATTCATATGTAATCAAATGTAAATGTATAGCCACTACTTACTAAAGAATTGTGTATCAACTTTACTATACAGGCAGGAAAGTGTTAATTATCACATGTGTGTTTAATTTAATTGTTTAAGTGTATCCCTTAAATTAGGGCATCCGGGCAAGTGCAGATCATAGCAGTGAACAAGTGTGGAGATCCCACACGAAACATGTCTGCTGTTTCCTGCACTACCGGATACTCTTTCCTGCTGATGTGAGCAGCTTTGCTCCCCTATGGTTTTATCCTGCATTCACCACCAATAAAGAAAATGTTTTTACCTATACAAGGACTTTTCATTTCCTGTGAGTAGGAGTTGCTGTGGAATTTGCACATACTGGAACTTTGTTTGCGTTCTAACGGGGACGCTTTTCCAGCTGCACCCTCCAACAGGGACAAGCTCCTTTGACGTGTGCACGCTGAAGAAAACGCTGCCGGATATACACGTGGTGCAGGTGAGCGCCGTAGATCTTTTGCTTGCTAGACGATAATGGAGCCTGCTAACCTTTGACACCCTGATTGAAGTTCAACAAAGTGTCCTTTCTCAGTATTGAAGTGCCCGTGCAGCAAACAGTGAGCTTTGTAACAAGCCGTATGAGCGGAGAACCTTTTAAGTACACAACTGTGTGAATCCGGAGAGTGTTAAGACGGAGGGGCAGCTCTGGGAGGACCGTGGAACTGAATATAATGAGTATATGGTCCGGTGAGCCGTTTTGAAACCCGGTCTTGAATGTGAACTCTAGGAGGAATTCCACTGCTTTGCATTTAATAACAACTGATGCAGAGCTGTTATATGTATACACGCTTTGGTATGTTTTGTTTTAACCAAGGATTACCCTGCACAACTAACCAACTTTTGCTTTTGATTTGCTGGGCTTGACTAACGACCGGCTTGTTTACTCAATTGAAATTTGCTGGACACTTATTTACTTCTTTCTCACTTTCTGTGGACAATATAATCACTGTGTCAAATATATGTGGGATACTTCTGGACTTTTACAACAGGAACCTCTATTAAGGGCTTAATATTTGTCTGCTATTTAGTATTGCTCACATTTTGTTTTGTTTCATTTAATTTTAGTAGTATGTATAGAATCTTATGCTGCATCAATCATGTTTAACTAACTGTATTTAATCAAGTAACAATTTTCTGTTTTGCTGAGAATTTGGGCTCTTCATGATTATATTGCACATCAGTAGTTTTTTACTTTTTGTCCTATAAATAAGTTTGTGCTGGATTAGTCCATCTTGATATTTTCTTTAATATATATATATATATATATATATATATATATATATATATATATATATATATATATATATATATATATATATATATATATATATATATATATATATCTTTATTATGGTCAGTGTTTTTTTTTATTTAGTGCATGGTTTATTATGGTCAGTGTTTTTTAATTTTATTTAGTGTAGTGTTACTTTTTTGTAAGGGGGGCCCAAAATATTGCACCAGGGCCCTCTGTTCATTAGGTCCGCCACTGTTAAAGTTTCATAATGACTTGTTTCTCAAACAGAGTAGGGGAAAAAGTAGGGGAAGTTGCTACTTTAGTTTTATCTTTGCATAGGAAATAGCTGCTTTTGCTCACTGAAACCTCAACCCATTGTTCTTGAAAACATGCCCATTGTAATGGGATGATCTTGCAAAAAGAGCAAACCTCCTAATCGTATATTTATCCTATACACTAAAGCCTTCCTGTCTTCTCTCTATACACACATTGGCCAATTGAAAATGAAAATTTCAGTATGTATCTCTCCCACCGCTTGCTGGGAACTTTATTGCTGTTGTTTACATAACCTTTCAATAGCAATATTGCAGTATTCATATTTGCAGTATAGGTGGTGGTTCCACAGGAAAAAACAAGCTATTTTAAATGACAAAATAAAAATATTCTTGAACTCTGCGATTGAAGCAGCTTTACATTTCTATTGCATTGCTTTTCTATATTATTCCTGAATCATTTTTCACACATATATGTAATGTAGCTCTTAAACCGCAAAAAATGTAAACCTCATGCAATGTATTGTGCTTGCTAACCAAAGCGAACAATAAATACAGCTGAAAAAAAGCCAGCAACATCACTGGTCTGTGAAAGTGTACATGAGTTTCAAGATGGCAGCATCCAGTATGGAAATGCTGAGCTTCACCAAACAGCACCTGTAAAGGTTTAAATTAAGAGAAAGGCTCTGGAGGCCTTTAGATGCAAATCAACTGGTACAAAATGTTTTTGTTTTTCCAAAGAATGTGTCCATGTGTTGTGGTTTTTTCCCTTCTTTCTTAATAAAACAGAGCTCTCCACAGATACGGCCTCAGGGCAGGGATGTCCTGGTGCGCCACAGGCCACGGAGGTCAGGTGCGGAACGGCGACGGGAGAAATCTTGGTCGCCTAGGAAGAGGATGAGGCATCGTCCTGAGAGACGTTCCCCTACATGGGGGAGGCTGGAGAGGATAGTGGATAGGAGTGGGAGGAGAAGAAGGTCCAGACCACCAACTCCAAGGTAGAGGGTGTACAGGCCTTGGGAGCGGGAGGCCAGGCCACAGCCGCAGGCCAGGGTGTAAGACCAGGCGAAGGAATCCGGATCAGCAACAGCGCCCAGGACCACAGGCGAGGGTGCCATGAATGCAGTGGGTGTGGATGGGAGTGAGCATGGCTTAGGAGTGGTGCAGAAGGCTTTGGTGAGTGGTTTAAGGGTTGGCGCAATTCGAGAAGCAGTTGGAGGGACGGCAAGGGAACATAGCGGCGGCCTGGGGTGCGGGGATGGGAGGGGGGGCTCCTACGACGGGAGAGAGTGCGGGGGCTGGAGGAAATGCCAGGTAGCAGGGGGGGGTCAGGGGCAGAAGAAGGATGGGGCTACTACAGGAGAAGTGGTGAAGGTGCCGGAGAGTGCATTAAGGAGGCCGTGTCTGTGTTCGATTGGGCCGTTAGGGATACATCTTACACAGGAAATAAAGTAGAAGATATGGAAAAGAGAATTCTTGGAAATATTTTCTCTTTTACCCTTGGAGCAGATGATGGAAATCAAAGAAGACACGAAGAACAAGGAGAAAAAAGAAGAAGATGAAAGGAAGAAGAGATACCGGAAGTTGCCAAAATCACTTTGTAACTGGTTGAGGGCCTTTTGTATTCTGGCGGCAGTGATCGGCGAAAAGTTTCCTGATCAGTGTTCCGCGCTTTTTTGTTATTATGACGAGATCGCGGGGGCATATCGCACGTATGGAGGATTGTCGTGGTGGCATTATAATAAACATTTTTGTCAGTGCCTGGCGGTAAGACCAGAGATGCGTTGGGACGATAGGGATATGGGTATTTGGCTAGAGTTAATGACTCCTTTGCAGGGGGTCCTTTCGGGGCTCCAGAGGGGCTGGAGGGTCTTCTGCAGGGGAAGTCCATCCAGGAGTATCTCAGGAGGGAGTGCGGCAGTGGCCATCAGGAAAGGACTATGTTTCCAGTACAATGAGAGCCAGTGTAAGTTTGGGAGCGGATGCAAGTACAAGCATGCCTGCTCCGGTTGCAAAGGAGTCCACCCATGGGTCAGATGCTTTAAGAAAGGTGGAAGTGGAAAGACAGGGGAGGTTACTCCTAAAGGCCAGGACCCCAGTGAGGGTAAAAAAGATGGTGCCCTGGTTAGAACGGTTTGCTAAAATTAGAGGGAAAGCGGAGGATGCAGAGCTTTTGCTAACGGGGTTTAGTTCGGGGTTTTGGATTCCTTTTGTGGAGGGGGGCGGTTCAAATTTCAGGTAATTTAAAGTCAGCCAGGGAAGGATGGCGGGTCCGTTTTCCCACCCCCACATTGGATAATTTGAGGGTGTCCCCATTGGGGGTTGTCCCTAAGAAAGTGTCGGGACAGTTCCGTATGATCCACCACTTGTCTTACACAAAGGGGTCGTTGGTTAATGATGGCATTGATCCAGAGGTGGCGGCGGTGAGGTATGCTTCTTTTGATCAGGCGGTTAACTTGGTGAAGGCGGCGGGTGTGGGAGCGTTGATGGGGAAAGTGGATGTGGAGGCTGCCTTTCGGCTTTTACCAGTACACCCGGTGTACCATCATTTGCTTGGCTGTTTCTTTGGGGGTGCCTTTTATGTGGACCTTTGCCTGCTGATGGGTTGTTCTATATCGTGTGCGTACTTTGAGAAGTTCAACACCTTTGTGGAATGGGTGGTGTGGCAGGTGTCTGGTCTGAAGTCGGTTGTCCATTATCTGGATGACTTCCTCTTTGTGGGTAAGGCAGGGGACTCAGTTTGTGTACAGCTAATGAAGCATTTCTTTGTGGTGGCTGAAGAGTTTGGAATCCCAGTGGCCCATGAGAAGACAGAGTGTCCGGCTACAGTGTTGAGTTTTTTGGGCATCGAGATTGATTCCAGTAGAATGGAATGCCGTTTGCCGATGGACAAGGTGGTGGACCTTAAAGGTTCCATTGAGAGGGCTTTGAAGAAGAAAAAAACTTTGGCTCCGTGAGATCCAGTCGTTAGTGGGCAAGCTTAATTTTGCCTGCAGGATTATCCTGGTGGGGAGAGTATTTTGTAGGAGGCTGTTGCTGGCAATGGTGGGTGTGCGGGACCCGAGTCATTGGATACGGTTGGGGGATGTCCTTAAGGAAGATTTAAAAGTGTGGTGGGAATTTTTGGAGGATTTTAATGGGAAGGCAATGGTGCAAGGACAGGCAGTTTCGAATGAAGAGCTTCATTGGTTTACGGATGCAGCAGGGTCAGTTGGGTACGGGGCATACTGTCAAGGGAATTGGTCTGCGGGGTTATGGCCGTCGGAATGGAAACAAGTGGGGCTCACTAAGAACCTAGTTTTCCTGGAGTTATTCCCATTGCTCGTGGCTTTGAGAGTGTGGTGGGACAGGCTGCAGGACAGGAAGGTGGTGTTTCATACGAATAATTTAGGAGTTGTATTCGCAATTAACAAGCTGACATCTAGCTCGCTGCCAGTTGTGTGCCTGCTGAGGTTGTTTGTATTGGATTGTATGCAAATTAATGTCTTATTTCGTGATGTTCATGTGCCAGGTTGTCAGAATGTAATCACTGATTCTCTTTCTCGCTTCCAGTGGGCGAAGTTCCGGGAAGTGGCACCGGAGGCAGAGAAGGAAGGAGTCAGATGTCCACCAGAGATGTAGCAGTTGAGATGTTGGATCTAATCAGAGTGGCCATGGGAGCGGTAGCTCAAGGGACTTGGGTTGCATATATGTATCAGCTTGGAGGCAGTGGTTTCAGTTTTTAAAAGAGAAGGGGTTCAGATCTTCCAGGGAGGGGTGGATCCAGGGACTTCTGGCATGATTGGGGAATGGGGTTCGAAGGGGTGGTCAAAATCAAGGGTAAGAAGGAACGTGGCAGCGATGGGATTTCTTTTTAAGCTTTTGGGATGGGAGGATTTAACGAAGTTGTTTGTGATTCAGTTGGCTGTGAGGGGTATATGTAGGGGTCAGTTGTCCAGGGATAAGAGGCAGCCAGTGGTGTTTGATACATTGAGGCAGTAATTGGGTTCATTGGAAATGGTGCGTTCCTCTGAGTTTGAAGTTCTTTTGTTCCGGGCCTCTTTTGCGTTGGCATTTTTTGGGACATTTCGCATTTCAGAATTGGTGGGGGCAAATAAAAAGGACGTTGGGGGCCTGCAGGCCTATGATGTTTCCATTATAGAAGGGGTGTTGTGGGTTTGACTGAGGAAATCAAAAACGGATCAAAGCGGGGTGGGGAGGTGGATTCAGATTAAGGAAACAAGGGAGTGTGGTTGCCTGGTGGCAAATATGGTGGCTTTCTTGGAGGTCTGGCTGGCTGGGTTTCATCCATTGTTTATTCATAGTGACGGGTCGAGTCTATCTCGTTTTCAATTTTAGGCGGTATTCAGGTGGGCTTTGGTGGGCTTAGGCTATGCAGAGGATGAGTTTGGTACCCACTCTTTTCGGATCAGGGCGGCTACGGAGGCGGCCAACCTGGAGGCCTCTAGAAAAAAGATTAATAGGTCAATTAGCAGTTTTGTGTCCAGGATTGGGGGGTTTGGCATTCGCCATGTAGAGTTTGAGGGAGAAACAGGTCGGTGCTTCTTTTTAAAGGATGGGGTACACTTAAACGAAGTGGGCCTTCACCTCTTTAACTTTAACATCAGGGAAGGGGTGTTGAAGGCCTTAGCCCGGGTGGGGTAAGCACGTCTATGATGTGCTTTGGCGGGGTGCTTGTTTTAGATCTGGATGTTAAGTAAGTTAGTACCTCCCTAAAGAGGCGGGAGAGTTTGGGGGGGGGGTGTACCTGGTGGTAAGCTGGGGAAGGTACATCTCTGTGGACTAGCAGCTTATGTTCTCAGGTTAATATGTTTTATGGTTGATAAAATTGTTGAGTTTGTAAGATTTGATTTATTAAATAATTTAATAAATGCAGGCTGCGGCCTTTACACCCATCCATGTGTCCGGGGTTTTATTTATATAATGCGGAATGTATGCCTATATGGGGTCAAAACCTATATACATATTTGTATCATACTTATGGGATTTGGTGACCAAATATGTTAGCCATTTTATATTTGGTATCAAAATAACCCTCGCGACATCACAGGGGGATTGCTTATCTGTGTTTATGAACTACAACTCCAATTCCAAAAAAGTTGGGACACTATGGGAAATGCAAAAAAAAAACAAAGTCATTTGAGAATTCAATTCACCCTGTACTATATTGAAAACACATTATTAACACATTATTTGATGTTATTTGATGTTTTTTAAAATATACGCTCATTTAAAATCCTATGACTGCAACTTGTTCCAAAAAAATTGGGACAGGGGCAATTTTGGATTAATAGTGATGTGACAAGTTGAAATAAGAAGGTGATGTGATGTGGAACAGGTAAAGCAATTAATCATAGTATATAAGGAGCCTCCAAAAATGGCTTAGTCCTTCAAGAAAAAGGATGGGTCGAGCTCACCAATGTGCCAAAACATGCATCAGCAAATAATCCAACACTTTGAGAACAATATTCCCCAAAGACAAATCAGTAGGATTTGGGGCATTTCCCCTTCTACAGTGCAAAATACAAAAAGATTTAAGTAATCCGGTCAAATCTTGCTGAGTAAAGGGCAAGGCCGAAAACGGTCATGAGCCTAATGGATATCCTGACATGGGCTCCGAAATACTTTAGTAAACCTTTGTCAGGCACACCATTCGCCGCTGCATCCACAGATGCAAGTTAAGGCTTTACTATACACAGCAGAAGCCATACATCAACACTGTCCAGAAGCGCCGCCGACTTTTCTGGGCCTGGTCTCATCTGAGATGAACAGTAGCACAGTGGAATCGTGTTTTGGGGTCCCAACAGTCAACATTTCAAATAGTTTTTGGAAAAAACAGCCGTCATGTTATCTGGGAAGTGGTGTATTATGGCCTAGGCCAACAAGGCCAGTGCCTAGGGCAGCAGATTTGGGATGGGCAGCACATCTGTCCTATCCTCTCTCTAAAAGCCAGCATACAGTACAGTGAGCTATAAAGTGCAGGCTTTTACAGAGAAGACAAGGCACATGCGCTGATTAAGGTCGCTCTTTACAGGCAGTGCTCCTTTAAACCGTTGCTTCATTTAGAGCCGCCAGCATTTTTGCATTGGAAGCGTTCTTGGTGAGAAACTTGACCGGGGATATGCTTCCAAGGTGAGGCTGGAGGAGAAGACCTTGTGCCGATATGCTGCCTCCCCTTATCATCTGTGGTGGGTCTGCCAGCACAGTGCTTATTGCAGGTCTTAGCAGCTAACAGACTGGATGTGTCTGTGCACTGCTTAGATCAGCTTGTGATGTCTAATCATAAACTCTCAGTGCTAATGTATGTTAGCTACTAATAGCTAGCTTTCTCTGCATTCATGTGATGTCTAATCATAAACTCTCAGTGCTAATGTGTGTTAGCTACTAATAGCTGCGCCTATGTCTGTTAGCTACTAATAGCTAGCTTTCTCTGAATTCATGAACCCATGGAATAAATAGGAAATGGACACTTAAAAAAGTGTCATTACTTAATTAATGGTAATTACTGTATGTTGATGCATGTAAAGGGCAGTGATTGTGTCAAAGTGTATTCTTCTTTCCCTCCCTTCCTCTCTCCCTTCTTTCGCTTTCTCCCTCCCTTTCTTCCTCAACTCCCTCCCTCGATTCACTCCCTTCTTTCCCTCCCTCCCTCCCTTCTATCTGTAAACTCCCTCCCTTGCTCCCTTCTTTCACTCCTTTCTTTCCCTCACTACTTTTCTCTTCTCTCTCTCTCTCTCTCTCTCTCCCTCCCTTCCTGCTTTCCTTTCCCTCCCTTTTTCCCCTCCCCTTCTTTTCTCTCCCTTCTCTCAGGGAGAAAATGGTATGAGATGCATGCAATTCAACCCATCTGTATGCAAGTGTTTTGCTAGCCTATTTTCTTTTTAATTGTTATTAAAAAACAAACAAAACAAAAACATTATACACAATGACCCCAAAAAATATTAAGTGGAAAAAGGCCTAAAAGCTTTAAGGGGGGCAGCAAAACTTTGAGTGCCTAGGGCAGCACAAAACATAAATCTGCCACTGTCTCTGGGCAAAAGAGGAAAAGGACCATCCAAGCTGTTTTCAGTGTCAGGTCCAAAAATCAGCATCTGTCATGGTATGTGGGTGTGTCAGTACCCATGGCATAGTTAACTTGCACATCTGTGAGGGCAGAAAGATATGTATACATTTTAGAGCAACATATGCTACAATCCAGTCGTAGTCTTTTGCAGGGATATCCCTGCATTTTCAAGTGCATGGTTACGTAAGCAGAGAGTGGGGGTGCTAGCATGGCCTGCCTGCAGTCCTGGAAAAAAGGTAGAATTCAGCTCTAGAGGTGATCCTCTCTGCTAAGGGATCACAGAATTTAAGAGACACAAGACAAAAAGGAAGTATACTGGTGCCCAAAAAAGGTCTGGAGTAGTATAAAATATATATAGTTAACAAAGTATATAAAGTGTATATTTTTAAATAATGCAGTTGAATTTATTAATGAATAAGCACAACATAAAAGTATATAAAAAACTAAGAACATTCTGTTAAATAAAAATACATGGATGTGGTGTACAAAAAAACTATAAATTAAAACAATATTTTGCGAATAGTCTCTTTGGTTACTTAGTCAGATGTGAATACACTCTGTATTTCCAGAGGAGTTGAGAAAATAGCTTACCTTGGATAAGGGTGTAAATACCCTGAGTAATTGTGTAGATACTTTTACAGGCTTTGTACCATCAGAGAAGTGTGGTGTTTATCCCCACACAATCTTTAAATGAATCCCTTATGTCAGAAAAGGGGGCATGTTGCAAATACATAAAATGTATACTTTGTATTTTATAGAAAAGATGTAGTATACCGTTTTGATGAGATGATATAAAAGTTGCCGGTGTAGATAGTGGGCGTTTTCTACTGAGCATCTGTTTATTGTGAATTATTTTCTGTTATTAATACTGCATTCACAGGACCTAATGTGATCCGTTACCTGCAGCTCTTTCTCGGCTGCGATTTCCTCTGAGTTCAATGAACTCGCTGTGGTCTTTTAGTCTGCAGCTCCTTCCCTGTTGCGGGTTCTTCTGAGTTCAGTGAACTCACTGTGGTCCGCTTGTAGGTTTAGATCCACTGTAGTCTGTGATGATAGATCTAAATTCAAAGACCTCTCCGTAGTCCATTTCCTACAGCTGTTATGTTTGCTACGGCCAGTAACAATAGTTACTATAAAATCCAAATGGACTCGCTATAATCCTTTGTTTGCGAGTTAAAATTCACTATGGCTTGTAAAGATAGGTCAACGCGTTTCACCCAAAGGCTTTTTCAAGCCATATCAAAGCTAAGCCATATATAGTTGTGCCTCTATTAAACCCCTTACTCAAATTCTTATTTGAGTCATTGAAATTAAAGGGGTACATACCAGTGCACCACCTTCTTATATTTAGTATGAATCTGTGATCGATACTTAATTCTCTATATGATAGTAAACATTCAATAAAGTTATTATTAAAAGCTTATTGGAAACATATTTATAAACCCTAAACCTAACACCCCCTATCTATAAATTAAAGTTACAATATAACTACCTTAAAATAAATCAAAATTTACCTGTGAAATAAAAAAAACTTAGCTTAAACTATAACAAATCCTAACATTACTATTTAAAAAAAATAAGATACCAAAAAAAAACTAAATTACAAAATTTTAAAATTCTAACGCTACATAAAAAAAACAACAACCTAACATAACAAAAAATAAATTTGAAAATTACATGAAATAACAAAATCTAACATTACAGAAAATAACAAAACGAAATAATCCAAAATAAATAAAAAAATATTCCTAATCTAATACCTAGTTTAAAATATAAAAGCCACCCTAAAATAAAAAAAAACCTAATCTATAAAAAAAACTACCAATATCCCTAAAGATATCCCTAAAGATTCCAGCTTTACCCCCAAAAAACTACAGTACAAAGTCCCCCTAATATTACAACCCCCACCTCCCCAAAACAAAAAATTAAAAAAAAAAAAATGTACCCATTGCCATGAAAATGGCATTTGTATGGGCATTGCCCTTAAAAGGACATTCGGCTCTTTTACAGCCCATTAAAATAAAAAACCCTAATCTATAAAAAAAAAGCCACCCCAAAAATAAAAATGTTTGCTTATAGGATGTAAGCAGCTCTCATGCCATTAGCTGATTTGAATTTTCTAGCCAATAGGAATGCAAGGATACCCCTAAATAAAAGGGGTACCTTGCATTCAAGCTTCAGTGTGCCTTGCACGAAGAGAACCTCCGTGTCAGATGGATGACTGCTCCGCCAGGATAAGGATTGAAGATGGTTCCGTGCTGGATGCAGATGGAGGCTGGAGCGCCGCTCTTCAGGAATGGTGAGTACTGATTTTGGGGTTAGTGAAATTTATTGTTTTTGGTGGCTTTTTTTTTTTATAGGGTTTTTTATTTTATTGGGCTGTAAAAGAGCTAAATGTCCTTTTAAGGACAATGCCCATACAAATGCCATTTTCATGGCAAAGGGTAGACTAGGTTTTTCTTAGGATTTTTTTGTTTAGGAGTTAATAGGTTTATTAGGGGTTAGCGATGCAGGGATGGCGGATTAGGGGTTAATAGCTTTATTTAGTGTTGGCGATGTGCGGGGGCAGCAGTTTAGGGGTGCTGATCTACTCGAAAAACCTGCTCTAATTGAGCACGTTCTTCATCTACTCCACCTATAGCTCCAGTAATGGGAGGATCTTGTGTGTATCTATTATCATGTGTAGGTTGGTATCTACCTGAAGCATGTGCATGTGCATGTGTTCCCATTATTCTAGGCTGCTCTTTGGCATGTGCTCTATTGGGACCCTGCCATGTATTCATTCTTGTATATAACAGGGAATCAAATTCAGGATAATCTGGCATACTGCAAAGATCATTCAGAAGCAATTGAACCTCCTCAATTGTTAATCTGAGTTTTATCAACATATTTGTTTTTATACTAATCAGCAATTTCATTAATCTCATATAGCATTCAGTCAGAACCTCATTCCATTTGTCCACAAATTCTTTGTCATCAACCTCAAAAGTTGGGAATTTATTTATACGTAGCCCCCTAGGTATCATACTGAGGGCAGAATATTTCTCTAATGTCCAAATGTCCCATTTAAGTTTCTTTTCTCTAATCATTAAACGTTCCATGTCCTCAAATAACATTGGTAAATCGTAATGGCTTCGGTCCAAGGAAAATATATGATCAATTTCCATATTATCATTGTCCCTTTCATTCACTTTTTTTAAAGAGTAATAGGGAACCATAGCTTGTTCCTCATATACAATTTCTTCCTGCATAATTGTGTCTGTAGTGATTTAGCACTATGCCAGCTGTGCTCCAATTTATAGAAAAAGACAAAGAAAGTTCACTCATACACTGTAGTATTTACTCGTCTGTGTATATTCTCAATATTAGTATAATCCAGCAGACTGTCCAACAATAATAATAATATGTATTAAGCAACCTGTCAAAATCATAAGGTAGTTGCAATTCTTACACCTTTGAATCTGTATATGTAGCGCCCCATTTATGGATATCTGCAGTTTTTAATAGGTCTGCATATGTAAATGTTTCTTTCTAATATGATAGTATTCGAGCAGTTTCTTTACACACTTTTGCCTCTCCAATTTCTTCAGAACCCCTTAAGCGCTGAGCATGCCACAATATAAACAGTAGAACAACAGCAATAGTAGTAGTAAAAGGCTTCTCACCAGTTTCCTGCTTGAGGCTTTATCGCTCCCAGAACCCGGTCTGTCCACACTAAGCGGTTGAGCAAGTGAGTAAATGAATAGCTTCTTACCCGATGTCAAGTGTATGATAGTTCTGCTCCCAGACTCCGGTCTGTCCACAATGCGTGGCTGAGCGACTATCCTTGTTCGCGTAGTGCAGATGACGTCACTTTCCTAGTGACTGCACCACGCCTCCTTGCTTCGCATACACCGGCTGCTTAGGGGTTCTCACGGAACTCAACTCCGGTTGAGTATAGGATCCAATACAGGTATGAAAGCAGGAGGAGAATAGTGTGACTTGGAGTTGAAAAGATATCCTTCGGTTGCGCTCCTTCAAAGGTGGAAAGCTGCTGCACACAAACGATACTGCAGGGTGTTTTACTGGCTTTTCTGGCAATAATATATCCAAATAAAAGTTCCAAGAAGGAAAGTCGCCAGTAAACAAAATAGTAAAAAACAAAATCTTTATTTCAATTATTTAAAAGTGATGGGACATCAATCCCCTTTTAGCTAAATAAGACTGACATGTTTCGGCGTGACTGAATGCTCTATGAGATTAATGAAATTGCTGATTAGTATAAAAACAAATATGTTGATAAAACTCAGATTAGAAATTGAGGAGGTTCAATTGCTTCTGAATGATCTTTGTAGTATGCCAGATTATCCTAAATTTGATTCCCTGTTACAGAAAGTAAGATCTGAAGCCAAAAATGAATTACCATCAAACATACAAAATTTTTGCGAGACAAATCTGATTATGACATTGGCAAGATATACATCTGGAACAGGGGCCAAAGGTTCCAGCATAGAAGAAATCAGAATAGGAGTAGAGGTTTTAGAAGGAATAGAGGATCTAGACAGAGAAATAGAGGTAATAGAACTGTAACATTCTCAGATAGTGAGGCTGAGTCAGGTGATGAGGGAACTCAGTCAGCATCTGAAGAAAATTACATACAGGAACAGACATTGAGAAATACAGAACACAATAGAGGAACAGGCAGAGGACGTGCTGTATATACAAGAATGAATACATGGCAGGGCCCCAATAGAGCACATGCCAAACAGCAGCCTAGAATAATGGGAACACATGCACATGCTTCAGGTAGATACCAAGCTACACATGATAATAGATACACACAAGATCCTCCCATTACTGGAGCTATAGGTGGAGTAGATGAAGAACGTGCTCAATTAGAGCAGGTTTTTCGAGTAGATCAGCATCACAGGGAAGGAGGAGGAGGAATGATAACCCCACAGGAAATTCAACAGGGACGGTACCCAATGAGACAAACTCGAGTGCCATCCAAGTACAAGCCATTGTGAATTTATCTGACTATACTCCCACTAGAGAAGAGGAACAGGTCCTTAGCTTAGGATTAGGTTATGTACCTTCCACAAATTTTAATTTATTTCGTACCATGCTAGATGTAAATAAATTTGTGCGTAACATAACACTGCGTAAGCACTTTTTTACAACCCAACCAGATTCAGCATTAACTGAAAGAGATCATATTAGTACAGAAGATAATGCGAATTTGAATTTTTCTGAAATATGTGACCTAATTTCTCTTAAAGATCTAGAGAGTGAAAGTAGTGCTGAACATGAGAGAGAAGGAATAATTAGAAATAACAAAAAATACAAGAATCCATCTACTTTATACCCTGTACAAAGCAGGGGAAAAATAATAGAGACATTCTACAACAGAATAGAGAATGATCTGAGAAGACTTTCTAATGATCATCAAAGGCCTAAACATAATTTGACTAAAATGCAACAGCTTGCATTAAATAATTTGGGAAAGAATGAGAACTTGGTGATAAAGCAGGCGGATAAGGGGGGTTCAGTTGTGCTCATGAATAGATTTTATTATGTTGCTGAAGCACTGAGACAACTGAACAACCCTGCCAGCTATGAAAAACTGAACCACAATCCTACTAAAAACTTTCAACGTCGACTTATGCACCTTCTGGATGGGGCACTGGAACAGGGTTTGATTAACAGTGACACCTTGAAATATCTATATGTGGAAAACCCTGTAATACCTATTTTCCATCACTTACCAAAGGTGCATAAGTCGACTAGTAATGTCCAGGGTAGACCTATTATAAGTGGAATAGGTTCAATGCTAGAACACTTATCTGAATGGCTGGATGACATTCTCCAGCCTTTAGTGAAGCAGTTACCCAGCTATATCAGAGACTCAAAACATGTCATTAATGTGGTCGAACAGCTTGAATGGAGCAAGGACTCAGGATGGCTCACTATGGATGTTGTAGCCCTCTACTCATCAATACCCCACGACAAGGGATTAAAAGCTATACATTATTTTTTGATGAGGGAAACAACATATAGTGAGCCATTAATTGCCTTCATAATGGAAGTTACTAATTTCCTTTTAACACACAATTTTTTCCAGTTCGAGGGAGAATTCTATCTGCAGAGGTGTGGGACGGCTATGGGCGCCAAGTTTGCGCCCACCTACGCCAACCTATACATGGGTTGGTGGGAGCGGTCCCACATCTTTGCAGATGGTAATACTTTCAGACCATACATTGGACTATACTGTCGTTTTATAGACGACCTGCTATTGATTTGGAGAGGAAATGGTGAACAAGCAAAGGAGTTTGTTGAATTATTATGTTGTAATGACCTAAATTTAAAGTTCACTTATGAATACAACAGCTCCAAAATACATTACTTGGATCTTGAACTGAAGGGGTGGCCCTCAGGGGCTATTACCACTGAAGTATATAGAAAACCCATTTCGGGCAATAGCCTTCTACACGCTAGAAGTTGTCACCCACGCCATGTTCCCTATTCAGTGGCAAAGGGACAATTTGTCCGTCTAAAACGGAATTGTACGCTACCAAACAGTTTTGAAAAGCATGCGGATGACTTGCAGAATAGGCTCCTGGATAGGGGATATGGCATGAGTGTGATTAAAAGAGCTAGACAAGAAGTAACTAGTACAGACAGAAGGAGTCTCCTCAGAGATGTAAATAAAAATAAAAACAAAAACAAATCAATGAGTAAGTTAACTTTTGTGACTGATTATTCCAATCAATACCAACAGATTTGTGGAATAATACGTAAACACTTTAGGTTGTTAGTGGCAGAAGACTCCTTGGTAGAATCAGTCAATAATAGTTGTAGGTTCTCTTACAGATGTAATAGAACTGTTGGAAATATTGTCTCACCTTCCCAACTAAGGAAATCAGGGCACAGACCAGATCCCTCTTCATGGTTAAGACACACAGGAACATTCAGATGTGGATACTCAAATTGTAAGGCATGTGAGCATGTCCAAGTAGGTACAACTTTTAGCTCTACAGTTACGGGAGAAAGTTTCAATATAGCAGAATGTTTAAACTGCAGAGCAACTTATTGCATTTATTTGCTCTGGTGCTCCCACTGCAATCTGCAGTATGTAGGGTTAACCACTAGGGAGGTAAGGTCTCGAATTCGCAAGCATTTATCCACTATAAAAGTGGGTAAAATCAGTACACCTCTAGTGGATCATTTTGTCAAGAAACATGATAAAAATTGCAATTCTCTAAGATGGACAATCATAGAGAAGGTCAAACAAAATAAGAGAGGAGGGGACATGTTTCAAACATTGTCCCGCCAAGAGATGTATTGGATATTCAGACTTCGGACCAAGTTGCCTCTTGGTCTGAACTCTGAATATGATTTTATAAATTACTGGAGTTAATCATCCTGTTGAAATTAACTAACATATACATATGGGCTTTGCAATGGTAAAGCCATATCCTGGGGTGTTTTCAATATAAATTTTATATACTACACATAGGTACACTGAATTAACATGTGCATGTGCTCTGAAAGTATCATTAATTAAATGAGATCTCATACATTTAGAGTAAATTAATTATTAATTTATAAACTAGTCATATCCATTAGGATACATATGTTTAAAATGATCTTTCCATCCATTAACATTCAGTCAGTCGCCTTTATCATGATAAAGAATCTCTCTACTCATTAGTACCACTAAAAAGGGTACTGTACAAGGATTAATGTGATACACTCCGTGAGGAATATTTACTAAAATTTAAAAAAAAAAAAAAAAAATGTGTCTCTAAAATGAGATATGTTTCAAACTTTAAATTTCAAGATTTGGAGTATGAAAATTTAAACCCTAACATATATCTATAACTTAATAGATTGGAAATTTATAAGATAATACCATGTCCTAGCAATAACTTATGATCTATAAGCTAGTTAATTATTTTGTATATAGTAATACTATTTAAACTGTAGATTATGGCATTCAAACGGTTCTTGTTTAGTTTTGTATAATGAATCAAATTTACTATGTATTGAACGTATGATTGATCCCCTGTACCTTTAAATGTGAAAAGCAGGTAATTTCCTGTGACCAATCAGGGCCCAGTGAGGGCTTTTTAAATCTGTGCACATACTTTAAGGACTATGAATACGGCTCACGCCGAAACATGTCAGCCTTAGTTAGCTAAAAGGGGAATGATGTCCCATCACTTTTAAATAATTGAAATAAAGATTTTGTTTTTTACTATTTTGTTTACTGGCGACTTTCCTTCTTGGAACTTTTATTTGGATATATTATTGCCAGAAAAGCCAGTAAAACACCCTGCAGTATCGTTTGTGTGCAGCAGCTTTCCACCTTTGAAGGAGCGCAACCGAAGGATATCTTTTCAACTCCAAGTCACACTATTCTCCTCCTGCTTTCATACCTGTATTGGACCCTATACTCAACCGGAGTTGAGTTCCGTGAGAACCCCTAAGCAGCCGGTGTATGCGAAGCAAGGAGGTGTGGTGCAGTCACTAGGAAAGTGACGTCATCGGCACTACGCGAACAAGGATAGTCGCTCAGCCACGCATTGTGGACAGACCGGAGTCTGGGAGCAGAACTATCATACACTTGACATCGGGTAAGAAGCTATTCATTTACTCACTTGCTCAACCGCTTAGTGTGGACAGACCGGGTTCTGGGAGCGATAAAGCCTCAAGCAGGAAACTGGTGAGAAGCCTTTTACTACTACTATTGCTGTTGTTCTACTGTTTATATTGTGGCATGCTCAGCGCTTAAGGGGTTCTGAAGAAATTGGAGAGGCAAAAGTGTGTAAAGAGACTGCTCGAATACTATCATATTAGAAAGAAACATTTACATATGCAGACCTATTAAAAACTGCAGATATCCATAAATGGGGCGCTACATATACAGATTCAGGTTGCTTAATACATATTATTATTATTGTTGGACAGTCTGCTGGATTATACTAATATTGAGAATATACACAGACGAGTAAATACTACAGTGTCTGAGTGAACTTTCTTTGTCTTTTTCAGGAGAGGTGTATGTCACAAACTGAAGGCTGGCGGTGCAGCTATGTTTCTTCTTTGATTTTAGTGCTTTGTGGATTTGCTAGTGTGGAAATCCTAGTACTAAAAGAAACTGTGAATCCCACAATTTCAAAAGGCTAAAACTCAGTGCATTATATAGTCACACATTGCAAACAGTTCCCCTCCCGCTTCTCTGTATGGAGGCATAACAGCAGCAGACCAAGGAAATGGTGGCACTGTTATGCCAGCAAAGAGATATCCCCTCCCATGGGAAAATCAAAGAGGTACTTATAAAAACTCTTATGGATTATGACAGCACCCTGGCAGCACAAGCTGAAGTCTCAGGAGAAGTGACTGCAGCTATGGGCAGTGATTCACCAAGCTCTGGAGATCCCCTGGACTGTTATTTGAAAATGGTCCTAAAACATGTGGGACCAGCAGACCCAAATTTAAGGATACAGCTAATATTAAAATATCAAGAACAGGCTGCTGCTGAGCTGAACACCAGGCTGAGAGAGAAGGCGCAGAGAGACAGTCTGCTGCAGATGAACAACAAGCTGAGAGAGAGTATCATCTAGGGCTGGCACGACTATAGAGCAACTGCCTCACCTGTTGTTACTAAAACAAAATGGATTATTTGTATAGGATGAAATGCATGTTTATTTATACCACGCCGATGTGCTGCTCAATGCTCACAGGCACTGAGTGATGTATCCCCTGCGTGAGTGGGAAGAGTAGAGTACAGAATGCAGTGGGTCTGGGATCTATCTCTAAGCACTGCAGGTCATTCTGAAGTTTCACTTCCCACTAGGGGAAAAAAGAGGTGCTTTGTCCAAATAAAAAAGTCCTTACTCTAAATCTGGAAACACCATAAAAAGAGAGGGGGGGGGGGAAAGTGTAAATAAAATGTTCATCAGTTACTAAGGCCGCATTTCTCAGTCTTCAATGAAGCAGAAGTCTCAATTGCAACACACTAAAAGGGAACACAGAGAAGATGCCGCATTGTGTAAACCATAAAAGGACATCAAAACTCCAAATCGTCAAATCCTCATACTCACAAGAGACGGACACCTATGTGCCAGTAGTAGCAGGCTGGAAAGTTAGCAGCAATCAAGCAGGCTGTCTATCAAGGCAGTATCTCTTGCAAGGGGTGGTTTTCAAGTGTAGATCTCAAAATCAACAAGCAGCAGCAAATAGAGTATAAGGGAAGTTGACAAAATTTATTAAAAACGAATACAATAAAATAGGGTCATCTGATCTCTGGTTCATTTTCGGAGCGCTAATTACTACCGCAAGCTTGCAGTAGCAATAACCAGCCACTTGTAATGGCTGGATTTTATCGTGCAACTGTAAACAGGTGAATTTTCCCGTTTAAGGGTCCGCGATAACTACTTGTTATCTAACCCTAAATTTTGAAGGAGCGAGATCAGATGAAAGTTAAACAACTTCCTAGGAAATCATGTGTAATCAAGCGAAATAATATGCGCATAACAATGCTTTCTCAAGGGATTAATCATACTAAACAGCATTTTCAACAGATATAGCTGTTTCCCCACGAGCCTTCAGGACAGCGGACAGCAATCGCCCCAATCAGATACGATCGGGATGATTGAGATCCCTTGCTAGCAGCCGACTGGCCGCGAATGCGCAATTTTTTTTTTACTATAAAATCACCTTCAAGGGAAGGAGATTATTATCAGTTATTTGTAGAGCACTAACAGATTCCACAGTGCTAGATGTACCAAGATCCTTTAATCCATAATCAAAAGCAAAAATAAAATCACCATCACAAAAATTGCATGTTTTGTATGTTCAAGTGCTTTTACCTCAAAAAGGAAGCTAGAGTGATTGCATTCATGGGAAATAGTTGCCTACACTGCAGGATCAGCAAATTAAGTGAATTAAGAAACACCCATGGGTGCTGGAAAAGCCAAAAATTGCAACATGAATCCCATGCAGGAAGGTTTACCAGCTATCCTCCACAAACAAATACTGGACAAACTGTAGGTTACTGTACATGAATGGTAGGTTACAAAATGTCCATGCACCAAAACAACTGAACAGTAATTGTATCCCCTTAATTGCCAAAGGCATTCCCTTCAATAGTACTCTAACTGCTAGTATCACACAAAAAAATTACCCCTATGGTTGCCAGTAAAAATAACAAAAAAGCAGAGCATTTCCCTCAGCAGCTACATATACATACACAGCAGTATTGCATGAACACTGTCACATATTTCTGGGCTATATTTGTAATGCATAGAGCTATGGAAATATTTTAACATTTAGCTGCCACTCAAGGGACTTTAAAAAAAAATGGATATTTTAGTATAGATTTCACTGGATAGACTGCTACATCCAGGGCTGGCTCTATAATTGGATCTGGTGGGACCAAGAGCCCCAGGCGGCATTTGACAGTGATGTCGCATACAGGAAGCATATCCTGGCTAATAGTGTTATTTTAAGACAAATTATGTCATATTGGGTATCATATTAGCTGAACTTTAATCTTTAAAACTGCTAACTATGGTTGGGTTTAGACTGTTGTGAACTGAGCGTAGAAACTGTATCATTTAATTGTTGGACCCAAGCAACCAGTGTTCTGAGGTGGCCCTTATTCCCTAGAGACCTAATAGAGAATCCTGACATTACTGCTGTGCCTTAATCATCTAAACTTGAAAGTGGTAAGGTGCGGCAGAAAAGTGAAGTGTGCCCACTAACAGACCAATCAACAGAGCCAAAGGAGCAAGCAATTCCATGCTCTCTGTAAACACCTTACCAATAACAGGACACTAATGGATGAAAACTGAAACAAAACTTCTTGAAATGTATTCAAAATATACATAATGACAAAAAAAAGCATAAACTTAAAGTGATGGTAAATCTGAGCATTTATAAAACGCTAGGGATTTACAATCACTAAAAATAAACTGTAGTTTCAGTCATCACTTATTAAAAAAAGGGTGCTAAACTCCTCCTGTCTGTGCTGCAGCAACTTGCTAAAGTCAGAGCCTCCAGCCAGCTGCGGCACAGCACTCTTCTCTCAATGAGGTGGCTTTTCCACCTCCAAACCAATAACCGCACTACTATACAGAACACTGTCAGATATCACGCACGGCTATTGGTTTAGAGGAGAAAAAGTCACCTCATTGAGAAAAGAGTGCTGTGGGCAGCTCTGACTTTAGCGAGGAGCCGCGGCACAGACAGGGTGAGTTTAGCATATATTTTCTTTAATAAGTGATGACTGAAACTACAGTTAATTTTTAGTAATGGTAAATCCTAGAGTTTTTTTAAATGCTTGGATTTACCATCTCTAACTCACATAGGCAGCGTTTACATTGTTGACGATAATCAGCAGTAGTACAGCCATAATCAGCTACCATTATACACCCAGTTTAAATACTTTTGCATTGCGTTTTACAACTTGTGAAAACATCAGGCGATAACGGCAAATCAGCCATTTTCCCCATATTTGAGACTATGCAAGACAATCACATTTGTTTAGTCCATCAGTAATGGGCATGACTGATATTTACATATGTATACATATTTAATATATACATTTGTGATATCCAGTACAGCTAATGTGATATCTAGGAAATGCAAGAAACCAGAATATGATTACAACATTAAGAAATGGCATTTAGTAAACTCATTATTACAATCTTAATTTCATACTTGCAATTTCAGGATTGTAATGTCAAGTTTTGACGTCTTTAGTTAAAGCAGTTCTCTCTGTTGTCACAATCGGGAGCTAAGTATCTATTCTGTCTTATTTGTTTACAATTGATCAGACAAACTCATTCTGTACATTGAGAGGGAATTTTGCAATACCCATTTTTATACTATTTTGCTTGTTCTTTGAGCCTAATGTCTTATCGTGAGAAACGTAAGTTTTGGTCAATGACCGACAGGGGTAAAACAATACTTTGTATAGTGTTAATGCAATGCTAATTCTCGTTTAGCACTTTCCATTGATGTAAATGAGAGACTCAAATAGTTAACCAAGGGCATTATTTAGGAAGTGCAAAGCGTGAAAACTGGATCAATGTACACTGCAGAGGGATGTTATTAAAGGGATATGACACCTAAAAAATTTATTTCGTGATTCACATAGAGCAGGGGTGTCCAAACTTTGCTCTCCAGAGGTTTTGGAACTACATTTCCCATGATGCTCAGCTAGATAAAATGCTGGCTGAGCATCATCGGAAATGTAGTTCCAAAACCTCTGGAGAGCAAAGTTTGGACACCCCTGACATAGAGCATTCAGAGTTAAACAGCTTTATAATTTACTTCTGTTATAATTTTTCTTTTCTCTCTTGTTGACAAACAGTGTTGTAAGCTCAGGAGTGTGCACGTGCCTTGTTCACTGAATAGCAACAGTTTAAGAAGGTTATCCATATGCAAGAGCATTAGATGGTAGCAGCACTATTTCCTTGCCATGTAGTGCTCCAGACACCTACCTAGGTATCTCTTCAACAAAAGGATAACATGGGAACAAAGCAAATTTGATAATAGCAGTAAATTAGAAACTATGCTTTGTCTGAATAACAAAAGAAAGTTTTTGCGTTTCATATTCCTAAGCATTAAACGGGAAAAATTAACACTTTACAGTGGACAATAATTCCTGATCTGCAACTATGTAAACACAGCCATAATGAAACAATCAGCCATGTTTCTTCTTCATAGTTCTAACAACAATAACAACAACAACAACAATAATAATAATAATAATAATAATTATTATTATTATTATTATTGTTATTATTATTATTATTATTGTTATAACAACAACAACAATAATAATAATAATAATAATAAATCTATGTAAAATGAAAAATTGTTGTAAGATATAATAAAATAAAATATACCTGCAATGCACAAAATGTAGGAACAACAACGATATTGGGGGCAAAACCAGGACAACATGACTTTTTAATATTGGAGCGGCACATACAGACCCATCACCCCCTTAACAAACATAAAAATATAAATGGTCAGACAACCTCACTCCTAAGGTCTATTCCTGAGCTAAACTGGACATAGGGTATAGTAGTAGCATAAATTAGTTTATATTATACTCTTGTTGTGTTAAGGTAAAACTGACATGTTTCAGGGTATGTGACAAACATGTTAAAACATATTACTTATGTAACCAAATTCTACTTTGTTGTGTGGCAGGCGGAATGCTTGAATGAACATATATTACTTGGAGAGTTAATAAGGAAAGTTGAGAAATACCATGAAAATACCATATCACATGGGTAGCACTAACATCTCAGCTTTCTCACAGCAGACTGGGTGTGTGCATTTTAATAAAATGTGCACCCAGTATATACTTGGAATGCTGCCCACACTAATGAATATGCAGCCAGTCTTGCAAAAATAACTTATTGTGCACAAATACATCATGCTCAGGTGACATTTAGCAGCATACATATAGCACTTCATCATCTAAATGAGGGGTGGATGGTAGATATATAGTTTAAAGACCCCTAGTGGGCCCAGAGTGCAATAAAAGTTTTTGTCCTGATAAAAATATACATATTTGTGTGTGTATGGATATGTGTGTGCATATGTGGAGTGTGCACGTGTATGTATACCATATGTGTGTGACAGTGTTTGCACATGGGTGTATCTGTGTGTGACAATGTCTGTGTATGAGTGTGTGTACATATGTGTGTGTGTGTATGCATAAGAGTGTATGTGTGTGCATATGTGACTGTGTACATGTGTATGTGTGACAGTGGGTGTGCATAAGAGTGTGTGTGTGTGTGTTTGAGTGTGTACGTATGTGTGTGTGTGTATGCATAAGAGTGTATGTGTGTGCATATGTGAGTGTGTACATGTGTATGTGTGACAGTGGGTGTGCATAAGAGTGTGTGTGTGTTTGAGTGTGTACGTATGTGTGAGAATTATGCAGTGGGTGCATACAAGTGTATATGTATGTGTATATGTGTGTATATGCAAGTGTATGTATACCATATGTGTGTGCACATGGGTGTATCTGTGTGTGACAGTGTACATATGTGTGTATGTGAATATGTGTGACAGTGTGTGTGCATATGTGAGTATGTGAGTGTGTGTGTGGGTGTGTATGCAAGCATGTGTATATGTGTGTATGAGTGTATATATGTGTGTATGAGTATGTGTCAGTGTGTTAGTTACAATCATGCATCTAGTCTGGAGAGTTTACCTACTGGTATAATGCTGTTTCTGGGCTGTACCTACATCTCTTTCCTGTGCCGCTGAGCTCCGTTACAGCATCCCTCTGTATTCTCTTACGATTTGTGCACAGGTGGCAGTCATGACACACCTGGCTTAGGTTTGCTATCATTACCAATGCTGGGGGATTGCTTAGCCCATCTGGGCCTTGTAAGTAATTCTTGGTCTTCCCTCAGGCCTTGCTCAATGTAAGGCTTATCACTCCCATTTATCCCCTCTTATTAGGAGGTCAGTGGCGGCTGAGTGTAACTGTGGGTTTGGGGTTTTGATTTGTCACTTTGCATATGAGCCTTTAATCAGTTGAGATAGTTGCCAGCTATTATGCCTTGTTATTCATAGACACAGCTATGTTGGCTCAGGTGTTGTGTCCTTAAATTAAAGGGACAGTAAACACCTTGTAATTACAAGATATTTCTATTGTGTTGCTATAGAATAACGCTTTTAAAATAAATTAACATCCGATTAACTGCAATTACTTTTTAATATCCAAATTCACCCACCCGCCTTATTTGGAGGAGCCAATCTGGGCTTTAGTCCACAGACAACAAGGATAGTCACTGTCATAAAGAAAGTATAAAGTACATTGTTTTTCAGTTGTTATCTGATAACAAACATACATGTAGCAGAGTTATCCTTGAGAAGTGAGCAGGGTGCATTTCATGTTTTCAACTCAAAAGCTAAATTTTCAGAGCTAAATAACATGTAAAAGGGGGCAAAATAAATAATGAAAATATAATGTATAGTTGTTTAATTACACATAACTAAACATTTTATATAAATATATCAAGGTGTTTACTGTCCCTTTAATTATTTTGTCACACAGACTGGAAAGTATTGGGGTGAAGGGTACTAATAGGAGGAGGAGCGGGATTGAACTAAGAGGGGCTGGCCTGGTGAATCATTTTCTAGTCAATATATGGGATCTTTGATCCTTGTGTATTAAAGTTTTTGTTTTAAAACCTGGATGTTTCCCACCTGACTATATCTACCTTTTGTTTTTATTGTGGTGGTGCTTACATAAAGTTTGTTAATGTCTGGAATAGTATTAATTTTTTTAACTTTTTTTAACCTAAACCACATTTACTATATTAATTTCCTTATATGTCTCATACCGATACAATTATTAACATTAGAAACATCTTATAGTAAGTTGTTTGCACTAATTAATACATTTATGTAGAAATTTGAGGACAAATTTTACATTTTGTTAAAAAAAAATAATAATAATATATGTATATATATATATACTCACACACACATACACACACATACATACATGATTAAAGGTATTGAAATATGCTTAGGAGCGCTAAAAAGCTAAAGGTTCTAAAGAACAAAAAATGTGGTAAAACAATGACTACAACACAAGCTATTAAAATCAATTTATATATATTTAAAATATGTTTTAGTCAGAACACATAAGCAATAGCAATAAATGTCACAAATCTATAATGGTAAAATTGTTACTCAATAGTTGCAACAATGTATCAAAAACCGTACGTCTCCGATTAAATGCAAAAATTTAATACTAAATTATAGGATTGCCACCACTAAAAAATAGAAAATAGAAAAAAGGTAAAAAAGTAGAAAAAAATATGTTTTGCAAAAAGTATTAGCACCTCAATATTAAGATATGGTCAGTTCAAATTATCCAACTCAAATAGTCGTAACCTGTAAGTCTGTATATCCAAATCACAGATGTGTAAGCATAATGATGTCCTTATGTGATAATATAACCAAATACCTGACTTGAGGACGTTACAGTTTGGGAGCCGCAGCTAGGTGTGTACGCTGTTTGACATCCGTGTGTACCTTGTCAGCCGTTAAACCACACGTCACTAGTCTCATCGGCTGCTCCGATCCTATTGGACAGTCTCACTTTCAAACACTCCAGGGGGTTTTTTCTGTCAGGTATCGGAAATGGTATCCTGCTCTTAGTGCAACGGCACGCTGGATACTCACAGTGTATATTCTTTAGCTGACTTGAATATAAGTTCAACTGTTTCTTTTGGCACTCACCAGTGCAAGGGTATAGAAGTAGCAGGTTTTCAGTATGTTAGACCTTGAGAAATAGACAATATTAACGCCTAAAAAATCCCAATGTGAACTCCATTGTCCACAGAGGGATAAACACAATTGTAAATATTATTGACTGCATAAAAGAAATAAAATCATCAACGCGTTTCTCCCTACATGAGGGCTTTTTCAAGATGAAAAAAATAGCAGTCCAAAACTTGCTTTTAAAAGTGGCCATTTTTCATTGGTCCCATTGTTTAATTGTTATTTAAGGTGGTAGCAGAAAAATACAATGGTAGTGGCAATCTTTAAACATAAAGGTGGTATTGGGAATAAAAAACATTACATGCAGATTCTATAAGGAGATTCAATATCTCAGAACAAATAATCATAAAGTGATATTATTAATATTAATACATGCATATCTAAACGTGTATTATTACATAGTGTTACATCAATATTATAGCTAGTTCATAGAGTATATATTAGAGATGAGTGTATCTGAATCATATACATAATAAAGTTTAGATCTAACCTTCAAAGATAGACAGAGAACAAAAACATAGAGGAGAAAATTAATTTCAATCTAGTAAAAAAGGTGAAATATCCAATTCAGAGTTTAAGCCTGCTGGGTATAAGGTATTATATTTATAAATATACTCAACCTCTTTCAGTAGGAGACATTTATCTATATTTCCTCCCCTCCAGTTAGTTTTAACTATTTGGATGCCCCAATATTTCAAGTAATTAGTTCGCCCATTATGAACCTCTTTAAAATGTTTATATAATCTTGTATCATCCAACTTTTTTTCTATACAGAGGATATGTTCCCTGATACGGTCTTTTAGCATTCTTTTCCTTTCACCAAAATAAATTTTGGTACATTGTAATATGCAAATCACTCCTTTCGTTGAACATCTAATCAAGTCTTTTATTACTAATTCATCCTCTACATTAGGCAAGGTCAGTGTTAATTTTTTACAACTGTGTTGGCAAGCTTTGCATGAATAACGAAGATAAAAGCCTCAGATTCTTTCCCCATATAGATCTCTATTTCTTTTATCCTTCTGTATCTGTGTTTTAAATTCACTTGGTGCCAACATGGATCTAAAATTCTTAGTTTTTCTGAATATCAATTTTGGTGTTTGTGAGAGTTTATCTCCTATTAATGGGTCAGCTTTGAGTATGTGCCAATGTCTTTTCAGAATATTTCTAATAATCCCATGATCATCACTGAACTCAGTGATGAAAGGGACCTCTATGTGTTGTCCTGTTGGAACATTTTTTTGTTTATAGGATAATAGGGATTTTCTATCTGTGTTTTTAGCTCTGGTCACTGCTTTGTTAATAATTTCATCTTCATAGCCTGTATCCTTAAATTTATCAATGAGGATTTCAATTTGATTTTCAAAATCAGATAATCTTGAGCAGTTTTTTCTTATTCTTAAACTCTGCCCGACAGGAATATTATTATTCCACTGTTTTAGGTGGCAGCTGTTTGCATGTATAAAACTGTTTGAATCCACCTTTTTAAAGTGGGTTTTTGTCTCTATAGTGTTGTTACATACCATAATTTCTAAGTCCAAGAAAATAATGGAGTCTTGACTATGATTAAAAGTGAACGCAAGGCCCTGATCATTGGTATTCATCTGTTTAAACATTTCAAATAGGTCAATTTCTGACCCTCTCCGTACAATCAGAATATCATCAATATATCTCCTATAGAGCATAAGGTTTGCACCATAGCTATTTTCATGGAAAAAACGTTCTTCCCAATTTCCCATAAAAAGATTTGCATAGCTAGGTGCAAACATTGTGCCCATAGCAGTATCCTCTATTTGCAGGTAGAATTTTTTGTTAAATACAAAATAATTATTTTCTAAGATAAAAGCAATGCTTTTCAGTATGAAGATTTTCTGTTCTAATTTCATTTCTACATCCTTATCAAGATAGTTTTTCACTGCCTGTATACCCATTTGATGGTTAATAACTGTATACAGGGAAGTGACATCGCATGTAACTAGAATTAAATATTTTTCCCATTTGATAATATCCAAAATATTTAATACCTGAGTAGAATCTTTTAAGTATGAGTCCAAATTTTTTACATATTTTTGTAAAAAGGAGTCTATATGTTGGGATAGATTAGATGACAATGCCCTTATACCAGATATAATTGGCCTACCGGGTGGGTTCTTTTGGGAAGAACGTTTTTTCCATGAAAATAGCTATGGTGCAAACCTCGTGCTCTATAGGAGATATATTGATGATATTCTGATTGTATGGAGAGGGTCAGAAATTGACCTATTTGAAATTAAACAGATGAATACCAATGATCAGGGCCTTGCATTAATTAATCATAGTCAAGACTCCATTATTTTATTGGACTTAGAAATTATGGTATGTAACAACACTATAGAGACAAAAACCCACTTTAAAAAGGTGGATTCAAACAGTTTTATACATGCAAACAGCTGCCACCTAAAACAGTGGAATAATAATATTCCTGTCGGGCAGAGTTTAAGAATAAGAAAAAACTGCTCAAGATTGTCTGATTTTGAAAATCAGATTGAAATCCTCATTGATAAATTTAAGGATAGAGGCTATGAAGAAGAAATTATTAACAAAGCAGTGACCAGAGCTAAAAACACAAATAGAAATCATGGGTTTATTAGAAATATTCTGAAAAGACATTGGCACATACTCAAAGCTGACCCATTAATAGGAGGTAAACTTTCACAAACACCAAAATTGATATTCAGAAAAACTAACGCCTAGATTTAGAGTTTTGTCGGTAAAGACCCGCGTAGCTAACGCTGCTTTTTTTCCCAGCACACCCTTAAGACAATGCTGGTATTTAGAGATTTCTGAGTGGCTGCGTTAGGCTCAGAAAAGGGAGCGTAGAGCATAATTTACCTTCCCTTCAACTCTCAATACCAGTGTTGCCTACGGTAGCGGTAAGCTGGAAAAACGTGCTTGTGCACGATTTCCCCATAGGATACAATGGGGCTGAGCTGGCTGGAAAAAAACCTTACACCTGCAAAAAAGCAGCATTCAGCTCCTAGCGCAGCCCCATTGTTTCCTATGGGGAAACACTCTCTAAGTCTGCACCTAACACCCTAACATGAACCCCGAGTCTAAACACCCCTAACCTTACACTTATTAACCCCTAATATGCCGCTCCGGACACCGCCTCAACCTACATTATCCATATGAACCCCTAATCTGCTGCCCCTAACATCGGCAACACCTATATTATATTTATTACCCCCTAATCTGCCCCCCCAACGTCGCCACTAACTTACCCCTAATATGCCGACTGGACCTCGCCGCCACTATAATAAATGTATTAACCCCTAAACCACTGCACTCTCGTCTCGCAAACACTTTAATATATTTTTTTAACCCCTAATCTGCCCTCCCTAACATCGCCACCATCTACCTACAATTATTCACCCCTAATCTCCCGCCCGCAACGTCGCCACTACTATAATAAAGTTATTAACCCCTAAACCTAAGTCTAACCCTAACACCCCCTAACTTAAATATAATTTAAATTAAACGAAATAATATTCCTATAATTAAAAAAAATATTCCTTTTTAAAACTAAATTCTTACCTATAAAATAAACCCTAATATAGCTACAATATAACTAATAATTACATTGTAGCTATTTTAGGATTTATACTTATTTTACAGGCAACTTTGTATTTATTTTAACTATGTAAAATAGCTATTAAATAGTTAATAACTATTTAATAGCTACCTAGTTAAAATAAGTACAAAATTACCTGTAAAATAAATCCTAACCTAAGTTACAAATACACCTAACACTACACTATCATTAAATTAATTAAATAAATTAACTACAATTAGCTAAACTAAAATACAATTAAATAAACTATTCTATAATACAAAAAAAAAAACACTAAATTACAAAAAAAAATTACAAGAAGTTTAAACTAATTACACCTAATCTAAGCCCCCTAACAAAATAAAAAAATCCCCCCAAAATAAACAAATGCCCTACCCTATTCTAAATTACAAAGTTATCAGCTCTTTTACCAACCCTTAAAAGGGCTTTTTTGCAGGGCATTGCCCCAAAGTAATCAGCTCTTTTACCTGTAAAAAAAAATACAAGCCCCCCAACATTACAACCCACCACCACCCTACTCTAACCCACCCAAACCCCCCTTAAAAAAACCTAACTCTAACCCTTTGAAGATCTCCCTACCTTGAGTCGTCTTCACCCAACCGGGCCGAAATCTTCATCCAAGGTGCGCAGAGGAGATCCTTCATCCGGTAAAAGTCTTCATCCAGGCGGCGTCTTCAATCTTCATCCATCCGGAGCAGAGACATCTTCAAAGGAGCCGACGCGGAGCCATCCTCTTCAACCGACGACTGAACGACGAATGAAGTTTCCTTTAAGGGACGTCATCCAAGATGGCATCCCTTCAATTCCGATTGGCTGATAGGATTCTATCAGACAATCGGAATTAAGGTAGGAAATATCTGATTGGCTGATCCAATCAGCCAATCAGATTGAAGTTTAATCCGATTGGCTGATCCAATCAGCTGATCGCATTGAGCTCGCATTCTATTGGCTGTTCCAATTAGCCAATAGAATACGAGCTCAATACGATTGGCTGATTGGGGCATCCAAATAGTTAAAACTAACTGGAGGGGAGGAAATATAGATAAATGTCTCCTACTGAAAGAGGTTGAGCATATTTATAAATATAATACCTTATACCCAGCAGGCTTAAACTCTGAATTGGATATTTCACCTTTTTTACTAGATTGAAAGTAATTTTCTCCTCTATGTTTTTGTTCTCTGTCTATCTTTGAAGGTTAGATCTAAACTTTATTATGTATATGATTCAGATACACTCATTTCACACATTTCTAATATATACTCTATGAACTAGCTATAATATTGATGTAACACTATGTAATAATACACGTTTAGATATGCACGTATTAATATTAATAATATCACTTTATGATTATTTGTTCTGAGATATTGAATCTCCTTATAGAATCTGCATGTAATGTTTTTTATTCCCAATACCACCTTTATGTTTAAAGATTGCCACTACCATTGTATTTTTCTGCTACCACCTTAAATAACAATTAAACAATGGGACCAATGAAAAAGTTTGGCCACTTTTAAAAACAGAATTTATGCTTACCTGATAAATTACTTTCTCCAACGGTGTGTCCGGTCCACGGCGTCATCCTTACTTGTGGGAATATCTCTTCCCCAACAGGAAATGGCAAAGAGTCCCAGCAAAGCTGGCCATATAGTCCCTCCTAGGCTCTGCCCACCCCAGTCATTCGACCGACGGACAGGAGGAAAAATATAGGAGAAACCATATGGAACCGTGGTGACTGTAGTTAGAGAAAATAATTCATCAGACCTGATTAAAAAACCAGGGCGGGCCGTGGACCGGACACACCGTTGGAGAAAGTAATTTATCAGGTAAGCATAAATTCTGTTTTCTCCAACATTGGTGTGTCCGGTCCACGGCATCATCCTTACTTGTGGGAACCAATACCAAAGCTTTAGGACATGGATGAAGGGAGGGAGCAAATCAGGTTACCTAAACGGAAGGCACCACGGCTTGCAAAACCTTTCTCCCAAAAATAGCCTCCGAAGAAGCAAAAGTATCAAATTTGTAAAATTTGGCAAAAGTGTGCAGTGAAGACCAAGTCGCTGCCTTACATATCTGATCAACAGAAGCCTCGTTCTTGAAGGCCCATGTGGAAGCCACAGCCCTAGTGGAGTGAGCTGTGATTCTTTCAGGAGGCTGCCGTCCGGCAGTCTCGTAAGCCAATCGGATGATGCTTTTAAGCCAAAAGGAAAGAGAGGTAGAAGTCGCTTTTTGACCTCTCCTTTTACCAGAATAGACGACAAACAGAGAAGATGTTTGTCTGAAATCTTTTGTAGCTTCTAAATAGAATTTTAGAGCACGGACTACGTCCAAATTGTGTAACAAACGTTCCTTCTTTGAAACTGGATTCGGACACAAAGAAGGTACAACTATCTCCTGGTTAATATTTTTGTTAGAAACAACCTTTGGAAGAAAACCAGGCTTAGTACGCAAAACCACCTTATCTGCATGGAACACCAGATAGGGCGGAGAACACTGCAGAGCAGATAACTCTGAAACTCTTCTAGCAGAAGAAATAGCAACCAAAAACAAAACTTTCCAAGATAACAACTTAATATCTATGGAATGTAGAGGTTCAAACGGAACCCCTTGAAGAACTGAAAGAACTAGATTTAAACTCCAGGGAGGAGTCAAAGGTCTGTAAACAGGCTTGATCCTAACCAGAGCCTGAACAAATGCTTGAACATCTGGCATAGCTGCCAGTCGTTTGTGTAGTAAGACAGATAAAGCAGAAATCTGTCCCTTTAGAGAACTTGCAGATAATCCTTTATCCAAACCTTCTTGCAGAAAGGAAAGAATCTTAGGAATTGTTATCTTATTCCAAGGGAATCCCTTGGATTCACACCAGCAGATATATCTTTTCCATATTTTATGGTAAATCTTTCTAGTTACCGGTTTTCTGGCCTGAACCAGAGTATCAATCACAGAATCTGAAAACACACGCTTTGATAGAATCAAGCGTTCAATCTCCAAGCCGTCAGCTGGAGGGAGACCAGATATGGATGTTCGAATGGACCCTGAACAAGAATGTCCTGTCTCAAAGGTAGCTTCCATGGTGGAACCGATGACATATTCACCAGGTCTGCATACCAAGTCCTGCGTGGCCACGCAGGAGCTATCAAGATCACCGAGGCCCTCTCCTGTTTGATCCTGGCTACCAGCCTGGGAATGAGAGGAAACGGTGGAAACACATAAGCTAGGTTGAAGGTCCAAGGCGCTACTAGTGCATCCACTAGAGTCGCCTTGGGATCCCTGGATCTGGACCCGTAGCAAGGAACCTTGAAGTTCTGACGAGACGCCATCAGATCCATGTCTGGAATGCCCCATAATTGAGTCAACTGGGCAAAAATCTCCGGGTGGAGTTCCCACTCCCCCGGATGGAATGTCTGACGACTCAGATAATCCGCTTCCCAGTTTTCCACACCTGGGATGTGGATCGCAGATAGATGGCAGGAGTGATTCTCCACCCATTGTATTATTTTGGTTACTTCTTTCATCGCCAGGGAACTCCTTGTTCCCCCCTGATGATTGATATACGCAACAGTCGTCATGTTGCGTGATTGGAATCTTATGAATCTGGCCTTTGCAAGCTGAGGCCAAGCCCTGAGAGCATTGAATATCGCTCTTAGTTCCAGAATGTTTATCGGGAGAAGAGACTCTTCCCGAGACCATAGTCCCTGAGCTTTCAGGGATTCCCAGACCGCACCCCAGCCCACTAGACTGGCTTCGGTCGTGACAATGACCCACTCTGGTCTGCGGAAGCTCATTCCCTGGGATAGGTGGTCCAGGGATATCCACCAACGGAGTGAATCTCTGGTCTTCTGATCTACTTGAATCACTGGAGACAAGTCTGTATAGTCCCCATTCCACTGTTTCAGCATGCACAGTTGTAATGGTCTTAGATGAATTCGTGCAAAAGGAACTATGTCCATTGCTGCAACCATCAACCCTACTACTTCCATGCACTGAGCTATGGAAGGACGTGGAACAGAATGAAGAACTTGACAAGCGCTTAGAAGTTTTGACTTTCTGACATCTGTCAGAAAGATCCTCATTTCTAAGGAATCTATTATTGTTCCCAAGAAGGGAACTCTTGTTGACGGAGACAGAGAACTTTTTTCTATGTTCACCTTCCATCCGTGAGATCTGAGAAAGGCCAGAACGATGTCTGTATGAGCCTTTGCTTTTGAAAGGGACGACGCTTGTATTAGAATGTCGTCCAAGTATGGTACTACTGCAATGCCCCTTGGTCTTAGAACCGCTAGAAGGGACCCGAGTTTCCTTTGTGAAAATCCTTGGAGCAGTGGCTAATCCGAATGGGAGGGGCACAAAATGGTAATTTTTGTCCAGAAAGGCGAACCTTAGGAACTGATGATGTTCTTTGTGGATAGGAATATGTAGGTACGCATCCTTTAGATCCACGGTAGTCATAAATTGACCTTCCTGGATAGTGGGTAGAATCGTTCGAATGGTTTCCATTTTGAACGATGGTACCCTGAGAAATTTGTTTAGGATCTTTAAATCCAGAATTGGTCTGAAGGTTCCCTCTTTTTTGGGAACTACGAACAGATTTGAGTAAAATCCCATTCCTTGTTCCGTCATTGGAACTGGGTGTATCACTCCCATCTTTAACAGGTCTTCTACACAATGTAAGAACGCCTGTCTCTTTATTTGGTTTGAGGATAAGTGAGACATGTGGAACCTTCCCCTTGGGGGTAGTTCCTTGAATTCCAGAAGATAACCCTGAGAAACTATTTCTAGCGTCCAGGGATCCTGAACATCTCTTGCCCAAGCCTGAGCAAAGAGAGAGAGTCTGCCCCCCACTAGATCCGGTCCCGGATCGGGGGCTACTCCTTCATGCTGTTTTGTTAGCGGTAGCAGGCTTCTTGGTCTGCTTACCCTTGTTCCAGCCTTGCATCGGTTTCCAGGCTGGTTTGGACTGTGAGGCATTACCCTCTTGCTTAGAGGATGCAGAATTAGAGGCCGGTCCGTTCCTGAAATTACGAAAGGAACGAAAATTAGACTTATTCTTGGCCTTGAAAGGCCTATCTTGTGGGAGGGCGTGACCCTTTCCCCCAGTGATGTCTGAGATAATCTCTTTCAATTCTGGTCCAAAGAGAGTTTTACCCTTGAAGGGGATGTTAAGCAATTTTGTCTTGGATGATACATCCGCTGACCAAGACTTTAGCCAAAGCGCTCTGCGCGCCACAATTGCAAACCCTGAATTTTTCGCCGCTAATCTAGCTAATTGCAAAGCGGCATCTAAAATAAAAGAGTTAGCCAACTTAAGTGCATGAACTCTGTCCATAACCTCCTCATATGGAGTCTCTCTACTGAGCGACTTTTCTAGTTCCTCGAACCAGAACCACGCTGCTGTAGTGACAGGAACAATGCACGAAATGGGTTGTAGAAGGTAACCTTGCTGTACAAAAATCTTTTTAAGTAAACCTTCCAATTTTTAATCCATAGGATCTTTGAAAGCACAACTATCCTCGATAGGAATAGTAGTGCGCTTGTTTAGAGTAGAAACTGCCCCCTCGACCTTAGGGACTGTCTGCCATAAGTCCTTTCTGGGGTCGACCATAGGAAATAATTTCTTAAATATAGGAGGGGGAACAAAAGTTATGCTGGGCTTCTCCCACTCCTTATTCACTATGTCCGCCACCCGCTTGGGTATAGGAAAAGCGTCGGGGTGCACCGGAACCTCTAGGAACTTGTCCATCTTGCATAATTTTTCTGGAATGACCAAGTTGTCACAATCATCCAGAGTAGATAACACCTCCTTAAGCAGTGCGCGGAGATGTTCTAATTTAAATTTAAATGTCACAACATCAGGTTCAGCCTGTTGAGAAATTTTTCCTAAATCTGAAATTTCCCCATCTGACAAAACCTCCCTCATGGCCCCTTCAGATTGGTGTGAGGGTATGACAAAACAATTATCATCAGCGCCCTCCTGCTCTTCAGTGTTTAAAACAGAGCAATCGCGCTTTCTCTGATATGCAGGCATTTTGGATAAAATATTTGCTATGGAGTTATCCATTACAGCCGTCAATTGTTGCATGGTAATAAGCATTGGCGCGCTAGAAGTACTAGGGGCCTCCTGCGTGGGCAAAACTGGCGTAGACACAGAAGGAGATGATGTAGAACCATGTCTACTCCCTTCATCTGAGGAATCATCTCTACCAGTTTTATAGCCCATATTAAGCCCTTTATTCTGTTTGAGACTAAGAAAATGGCTCCCCATGAGGGGAAATGACAGCCTTCCAGCATTACACAGTCTTGTTAGAAATATGGCTAGTCATACCTTAAGCAGAAAAGTCTGCTAACTGTTTCCCCCAACTGAAGTTACTTCATCTCAACAGTCCTATGTGGAAACAGCAATCGATTTTAGTTACTGTCTGCTAAAATCATCTTCCTCTCACAAACAGAAATCTTCATCTTTTTCTGTTTCAGAGTAAATAGTACATACCAGCACTATTTTAAAATAACAAACTCTTGATAGTAGAATAAAAAAAAAATAAACTACAACTAAACACCACATACTCTTAACCATCTCCGTGGAGATGTTGCCTGTGCAACGGCAAAGAGAATGACTGGGGTGGGCGGAGCCTAGGAGGGACTATATGGCCAGCTTTGCTGGGACTCTTTGCCATTTCCTGTTGGGGAAGAGATATTCCCACAAGTAAGGATGACGCCGTGGACCGGACACACCAATGTTGGAGAAAGCAAGTTTTTGACTGCTATTTTTTCATCTTGAAAAAGCCCTCATGTAGGGAGAAACGCGTTGATGATTTTATTTCTTTTATGCAGTCAGTAATATTTACAATTGTGTTTATCCCTCTGTGGACAATGGAGTTCACATTGGAATTTTGTAGGCGTTAATATTGTCTATTTCTCAAGGTCTAACATACTGAAAACCTGCTACTTCTATACCCTTGCACTGGTGAGTGCCAAAAGAAACAGTTGAACTTATATTCAAGTCAGCTAAAGAATATACACTGTGAGTGCCGTTGCACTAAGAGCAGGATACCATTTCCAATACCTGACAGAAAAAAAACCCTGGAATGTTTGAAAGTGAGACTGTCCAATAGGACCGGAGCAGCCGATGAGACTAGTGACGTGTGGTTTAACGGCTGACAAGGTACACACGGATGTCAAACAGCGTACACACCTAGCTGCGGCTCCCGAACTGTAACGTCCTCAAGTCAGGTATTTGGTTATATTATCACATAAGGACATCATTATGCTTACACATCTGTGATTTGGATATACAGACTTACAGGTTACGACTATTTGAGTTGGATAATTTGAACTGATCATATCTTAATATTGAGGTGCTAATACGTTTTGCAAAACATATTTTTTTCTACTTTTTTTTTACCTTTTTTCTATTTTCTATTTTTTAGTGGTGGCAATCCTATAATTTAGTATTAAATTTTTGCATTTAATCGGAGACGTACGGTTTTTGATACATTGTTGCAACTATTGAGTAACAATTTTACCATTATAGATTTGTGACATTTATTGCTATTGCTTATGTGTTCTGACTAAAACATATTTTAAATATATATAAATTGATTTTAATAGCTTGTGTTGTAGTCATTGTTTTACCACATTTTTTGTTCTTTAGAACCTTTAGCTTTTTAGCGCTCCTAAGCATATTTCAATACCTTTACTCTCTTTGCCTAAATGTTAGAGGATCTATTAGGGCCCTAGGAGTTTGGTTTAATAGTTCTGCGCACACTTCTCCTCTATACTTAGTCACATATGATTAAGGCAGTGAGAAATTTCTGTAAAAGATGATTTGTATACAGAGCCCTTTTAAGGGCAAATTGGTAGTTTATTCTTAGATAAGGGGGTGTTTTTATTTTTTGGGGGGGGGCTTTTTTATTTTTTATATGGATTAGGTTTAATTTTTTTATTTTGGAAAGTGTTGTTTATTTTTTTTTGTAATGTTAGCCTTTTTTATTTTCTGTAATTTTAGATTAATGTAATGTAATTTTTTAATTTTTTTATTTTAATTGTAATACAGTATTTTTTTTTAATGTAACTAAGGGGTTAATTTAGGGGGTGTTAGTTTAGGGGGATTAGTCATTAAATAATTTTTTTGTGTTGTGGGGGTTGGCGGTTTAAGAATAGGTATATTAGGTTTAATGCGTTGTGGGGGTGTTACCGGATGTATTAGGTAATTAGGTAGTTTGCAATGTTGTGGTTGGCAGATTTAGGAGTTAATCATTTTATTGGGTATTTTATTTTTCTTAATACTTTGTTTGGGTGGTTAGTTTATTTTTATCTTAATAGTTCGTATGGGCGGTTATTTTTTTTTATTACTTATTGCGGACGGTTAGGTTTTTTTTTATTGTGGACAGGTTTTTTGTTTTTTTTTAATACTTATTGCAGGCATTTTTTTTTTTTTTTTTTTGTAATGCTCCGTTTGCCGTCGCTGCATCCCGGTGGATTCCGAAAATGGCAGCATCCATGTGAATTCTTTTGGCTTCAAGCGCAGCCAACATTCTGTTGGCTGCCTCACGCTGCCAACATTCCTTTGAGGATGCATGCGCAACTGCCGATAAATGTAGTTGCGCATGCAATTGACTTAAAAAATTGACTTAATAAAAATTGACTTAATTCCTAAAGTGTATTACAGTGAAGGTCTGAACCACCTTGGGTGAACACAATCTGGAGTGGAAAAAAACCAAGTTGCAGGACGTAGAAAAGAATACCTTTGCAGAATCAGTCAAAATCTTAAAACTAAAAAAAAAAACTCAGCTCTTTCCTTTTAAGTATACAGGACAGTAATGTCTGTGTTAAAACTGCAACCTTTTCCCATTTTCTATACAAAGCTTCAGAATTGGACTGGGCTTCAGCTTAGCTTAACAAGGTGTAAACAGGTAGAAACTGATAAAACTCCAGCAAGAAGATAAGTAGCCTATAGAGGGGAGGGGAGAGACTCTTCAGGCTGTTAGGGACACTTCTATCAACTACAGACATCTAAAGTGATATATTTGCTGGTAATTAATATGGTCCTACAAGAGAGTGGCAAATAAAAATTCAAAGATTTTAAAAAGTGTTACTTATTTTGCTATGTCTCACCTTTGTCCTTCCAGAATCTTACAAGGTTTGTTATTAATCAATTTGTCACTTCTGTGACGAGCCTGCAAAACAATATGGAATTTTTTTAGCATTTTTAGCCATAATAAAGAACTTTTAAAATTACATATCTATCATTTTAAACAACTTTCCAATTTACCTTTTATCACAAATTTGCTTTGTATTCTTTGTTGAAAGCTAAACCTAGGTAGGCTCATATGCTAATTTCTAAGCCCTTGAAGGCCGCCTCGTACCTCAGTGCATTTTGACAGTTTTTTACAGCTAAACAGCGCTAGTTCATGTATGCCATATGAATACCACTGTGCTCACTCCTGTGTAGTTATTTACAAGTTAGCACTGATTGGCTAAAATGCATGTCTGTCAAAAGAACAGTCTGCAGAGGCTTAGACATAAGGTAATCACAGAAGTAAAAAGTATATTAATAGATCCGTGTTTATGCAAAACTGGAGAAAGGGTAATAAAGGGATTATCTATCTTTTAAACAATAAAAAAGTGGAGTAGACTGTCCCTTTAAGTGAGAGAATAAGAATTATACACAATTATATAAATATTATACACAGTGGTCTCTATTAACCTACCTACTTAGACCTACTGAATGCTTGGCTATGAATACTGAGCTAACTCTCACTTTATCTCCCAAGGTATGTCATAATCTGCACCTGAAAAGTACCGTACCTTTAATTCAACGGTTTCATATCTGCGTTTTCTAAATATTAGTCATATGGTATATCTCTGCTTAAGGCTATAGTTCCTTATTCTGCCTTGTATATTACTATGATTAGTGTAACACAGGGCATCGGTATGCATAAATAGGGAAGTTGTTTGTTTTGTATGTTCCCATTAAGTAATTGAAGATGATTTTTTTATTGCAGTTTATTATCAAAATAATACAAACATAATGCAGCAAATTAGTCACAAAAATGTACAATCACTAAAACGTGGTATTTGGTAGAACAAAAAAAGTTAAAATAGTTAAGAAAAATAAGTTAACAAAAGAAATTGCTAACACTTCAGGGCCTATCTATCAAGCTCTGAATGGAGCTTGAGGCCCCGTGCTTCTGGTGAGCCTGCAGGCTCGCCAGAAACACCAGTTATAAAGCAGCGGTCTAAAAACCGCTGCTTCATAACCCTGTCCGCCTGCTCTGATGAGGCGGACAGGAATTGTCGCAATTCAACCCGATTGAGTTCGATCGGTTGATTGACACCCTCCTGCTGGTCCAACAGACATTTGATAAATAGGCCTCAATGCCTGTATAGTGAAAGAGAAAGTAATATTACACAAGAAAACCCTCTTTTCTTGTGTATGTTTTGGGATGAATAAGAGGATTATATAGACACCTTCTATATTAAGTGAGAGGCCACTCATGGACCTCTTAACCATCATAATGAGATTCTCACCATCAGAAGATCTATTGTAAAGAAAGAGACCACTTTTGGGTCCCATGAAAACTGCAGATCTATTAGTTTTTATATATTTATATATATATATATATATATATATATATATATATATATATATATATATATATATATATATATTAAAAAGTAAACAGCTATATGGATCACTGTAAGCTAGAATGTGACATTTTTGTCCATAAAGGACTATAGTAGTTGGAAGATGTAGTAATACATTAAGAAAAGTTGTAAACACATATTTCTGTTGAACCTTGAGCAACTGCCCGCTATGACATGCCAGGGCTAAAGGTCTATGGCATCTATTTATCAAGCCGTCAACTTACTTGCATTCGACGGTCCCAATACGCTTGCCTAAGATCGTCTAACATCGCTGCCGCGGACCTGAATACGTTCTCCAAAATAATCAAAAAAGCTGTCAAAAAGCTGCGCACCAAGTACAGTGCGATGAGCAGTGGACTGTTGTTAACTAACAGTCATTGATCTCGCTGCTCTTCGGCTTTTTCCCAGCTTACTTGGTAACCTGTCACTAAACACCCACACTATACTAAACTGCTACACTAAACTGCCAATAGCCCTTAAAAGTGCCTTTGCTGGGCATTGCCGCAAAGAAATCAGCTCTTTTACCTGTAAACAAAATACAAACACCCCCCCCCCAACTCTATCTAGGTTTTTTTATTATTTTGGGGGGGCTTTTTTATTTTGATAGGGCTATTAGATAGTAATTCGTTTTTTTTGTGATAAATATATTTTGTATTTTGTGTAATTTAGTTGTTTTTTTGTTGTAATTTAGATAATTGTATTTTATTAATTTAATTTATTTGATTTGATTGTAATGTTAGGTTTTATTGTAAGGCAGGTTAAGTTTATTTTACAGGTAACTTTGTATTTATTGTAACTAGGTAGTTAGTAAATAGTTAATCACTATTTACTAACCAGTCTACCTAGTTAAAATAAATACAAACTTACCTATGAAATAAAATTAAAACCTAAGATAGCTACAATATAACTATTAGTTATATTGTAGCTCGCTTAGGTTTTTTTACGGGTAAGTTCGTATTTAGTTTTAAATAGGAATTATTTAGGTAATAATTGTAAGGTTTATTTAGCTTTATTTTAAAAATATTTAAGTTAGGGGGTGTTAGGGTTAGGGTTAGACTTATGCTTAGGGTTACGTTAAGGTTATGGTTAGGGGTTAATATACTTATGTAGTGATGTGGGAGGCCAGAGTTTTACGGGTTACTAATTTAATTTAGTATATTTCTTTGTGGTGGGCTTGCGGTTTAGTGGTTAATAGGTTTATTATAGCGGCGGTGTGGGCGGAAGGTAGATTAGGGGTTAATTAATAATATTTAAGTAGTGTTTGCGATGTGGGAGGGTGGCGGTTTAGGGGTTAATAGGTTTATTATAGTGGCAACGATGTTGGGGAGCGGCGAAATAGGAGTTAATAAATTTATTATAGTGTTTGCGATGCGGGAGGGCCTCGGTTTAGGGGTTAATAGGTAGTTTATGGGTGTTTAGTGTACTTTGTAGCAGTTTAGTTATGAGTCTTATGTTAGAGCTTTGTAACGTAAAACTCATAACTACTGACTTAGATGGCGGTACAGATTTTGTGGTTATAGGGTGTACCGCTCACTTTTTGGCCTCCCAGGCAAACTCGTAATACCGGCGCAATGGGAGTCCCATTGAAAAAAGACATTTTTAAAAGTGCGGTACTGACGTTGCATGACGGCCAAAAAGGTGTTCGGTACACCTATACCTACAAGACTTGTAATAGCGGTGTTAGGGAAAAAGCAGCGTTATGAAGCATAACGCTGCCTTTTCACTCATAATGCCAAACTCGTAATCTAGCTGAATGTTATTTATCATACGCCGGGTGTGCAATCTACAGCATAATGTAATTAGAATGAAGAACAAAAGAGGCCACCTGTGATAAATTGCTATATGTTGCACAGCTTATAAAACCAATTACAGTTGAATGTATCCTACCCCTAGACTCGAATATTAATGTTCTAATTGGTGCTAACTATAAATTACATAATCTCTTTTTCCCTTTGTCTTATAGGTAAATGGACATGATCAACACAGATTTTTAAAGTGTACAGTAGATAGAAGTATATCACCCCTCACCTTAAAGGGACATTAAACACTAAATAAATGCTAGATAGAATGATGCATTCAAAGAAAAGATTACTCGGAGAATAACATCTAGATGTATTTTTATAAGTTTCATTAGCTGTTTAAATACTGAAAAAATAAGTGTAAAGTTTAAGTGTCTAAAAAACAAATGGGAGCTGCCATGTTGTAACTTAGGTTACCTTTTCTGCTGTGGCCAATTATGGACAGTTATAAATAAGTCACTAGAATGTGCAGCCAATGGCTGTATGGAATATAACAGTGTTCTGAGCTTCCATTTTTAACAGGAACTGAAAATCTCACAATTTCAGAATAGAATTACAGGAAAAGGGTACAAAATAAAAAATGACAGTATATTGCAGAGTTTTTTTTACATATATGATTCATCATTTTATATTACCATCTCAAAGTTTTTATTATCCCTTTAATCCAGAGATAAGGTTCAATTTTATACCTGTACATATGAAATATCCATGGTCAAACACGTATCCAATTATCGATTTATATATATCATACAGGTAGTTTCCATACAGCCATATTAACAGTTAGATGACAAATAACAACAATCAGGTGCTTGCAAAACAACAAGACACCTAAAAAGGTATATCAACTGTGAAAAGGGAATATCAAAAATATACATATTCTATGCACTCCTTGTGCCTACCCTATTTGGTATCAAGTAGCCTCACTACAGATCACTGGTTACTTATATCAAATGGCAATCAAGGGGATTATGTTAATATGACACTTACAACCTTCTATTTGGGTCCAGCATCCAACAAGTAAATAAAACTGCTTCATGCCAAATAATTTCTTCCATGAACCGGGAAGTATTATGTGGAACCCTCAATATGACTCTGAAGTGCCCACATATCTCAAGGGACACACACCAACCACAGAACCGTATCCATGTGTGTTCCAAAATAACCCGGATGGATGTATCAGATCATACAGGTGGGTAATTCATAGGAAGCAGTGCCAATCAATGGACATGTTGAGACCCAAACAATGTATACATTGGGCCTCCAAACATAGGAGTTTTTTTTCCCATCCCTGCCACTCCTCAGTGGGGGTGCATGATCAATGAGTATGAAGCGCATATCAGCCACAGTATGGCTTTCTGTGTAAAAGTGTCTAGCCACCGGTTAGGTTACTTAACCAATCTTTAGATACAGGTATTGCGGCGATGTGGTTAGCCATTCTTGTTCTTGCATTATCAGATGTCTTTCCAACATAGAATAGTCCACAGCAGCAGCTTAGAAAATAAATTACAAAGTTAATTGTGCAGGTGATAAAATGTTGGAACTTCTATCTTTTATTCATGTGTGGATGGCAAAATGTATAACATTGTATCATCCCGTTGCAAGTGGTGCAGCCACCACAAGGAAAACAACCCATTTTCTTGTGAATGTTCCTTTTTGTAGAATTGTTCAGGATCTGTCACCATTAGTAAATCATGTAAATTTCTTCCTCTCCTATACCCAACTCATCGTGGATCAAAATGTCCAAGTGGTTATTGTGGGTCAGTTTTCACGTAGTATTCTTGGCATCCCACATTTATCTTTTATCTTTATTGAATGTGGTAGTGAACGTCATCTTTGGTGGATGTTGACTAGATTTGGGTTTTTTAAGAATGGATTCTTGGGTTTCTTGTATCAGATCTTGGATAACTTCACTAAGTTTAGGTTGATATCCACGCCTTAAAAACGTGTCGGACATCTGTGACATTTGGGTTAGCCTGTTGGTTTCATCAGTATTATTTTGTATTACCCGCGTCATCTGGGACTTCACAACAGCCCTATTGTTATGTGGAGGATGGTTACTCATGGCGTGTAATAGAGAGTTCCGGTCAGTAGGCTTGGGGAATAACGTGGTATATAATCCATTGGGGCTTTTATAAATTATAAGATCAAAAAAATCAATTTGGTGAACATCATACTGGATCTTGAACCTAATAGGGTAAAGCAAGATAATTCAACTCATTAACCCATGTCTGTAAGGACTGGGGATCATCTTTCCAAACAAAAAATAAATCATCAATGTAGTGTCCATAATAGGTTACCTTATCATATTCAAATATTTTCATACAAGTTTGTTCATATTCCTCCATATCAAAGTAGGCATAGGCTGGGGCCATGTTTGACCCCATTAGTTTTTGGTAGAACTTATACTCAAATCTGAAGAATTTTAAGGTGAGACATAGTTCCAGTAACTTCAGCAGAATAATAGGAGGTAGCCCAATATACAGATATCTATCCAAGGTACATGCTATGGATGCTATACTATCATCTTGTGGTATGACAGTATAAAGGCTGTGCACATCCATGGTGCCCAGTATATAATATTCATCTTTATCCTGTATATGTCTGAGCTGTTCAATCAAATGACCAGAATCTCTTATGTATGACTTTTTGTGAAGTACAAATGGTTGTAGAAAGGAGTTAATTTACATGGCAAGAGGTTGACCCCTGAGCTGCAAAAATGGGTCTGCCTGGAGGTTGTAACTAATATTTATGTATTTTGGGTAGTGTGTACAGTATTGGATGAACCGAATGTAGCCTTTGTTATCCTTCCTTCTTGGACACCCCATGACAATGTGGAGTCAATCAGATTTTTTAAAGACCTAGTTGGATCACTTGTTAAACTCTTATAGATGTTTCAATCATTCATCATAAGATCAGATAAGATCTCATCCCTATACTGTGTATAGTTCATGACTATAATGGCCCCACCCTTGTCCACTGCTGCTGCTGCTTTGATTATTATATGTGGATCCTCTGTTAATGAATGTATTGTTTGGCTTATCCCAATCGAGGTTGGGCCTCCATGGTTCAATATAAAACAAAAAAGAAAAAACAGGCGCACAAAACACGATTCAAGTGTAAAAGTTTTAATAACAAAGTGACACACGCACAGTAATAATTGCACTTACTAGATTAAAATAAATGATATGCATTGAAACAACACTCCTTGGGTCTGCAGCTCCTGTAACAGTGGCACAGTTGGTCCTTCTCCTTACAGCTTTTGTCAAACAGCATCAGGTAATGGTGATCCGGATCCTTAACCTGAGCGTGTGACCAGCTTCTGTAAACAGGTTGTTCTGCTTCCCAGATAGAGTGATAGTCTGCAGTGACTGGCCTGACGCGTTTCCCCCGACTTCGGCCGGGCTTTTTCAAAGGCTTAAGCCTCAACTTTACTTAGTTTATGTTTATGGAGCAATCTCTTTATTAGTTTGTCCACTTGAGACAAATTTAAAAATGTCATTCAATTTACAAAAATAATTACAGAATCATTTTTTGACATTTGATTTCAACACCAAAACAATTGGGTTGGTCTCCTCACTTTGTGAAGCTTCTATTTCTCCCAACTCAAACATCTTTTTGACCTCTGCACTAACTACCTCTCTTCTGGCATCAGATATCCGGCACAGCTTCAAATGAATTCTTTTCTCAGGTTCTGTAATTATATCCTGCTTCATTACATGTGTTTTCCCTGGAACTATTTTTAGACACAAATTCTATTAACCTTTTAATTGTCAAACCCTCTCTGTCTACCCACTGTTTAAATATATTTATGTGATATATTTGATCTGGTTTCCTCCTACTAGACCATATCACTTTGTAGTTGACATTATTGTTCTGTTCAATAATCATATAGGGCCTTTGACAACCCGCGAGGAATTTACTTTCAACTGTAGGGATCTGGACAAGAACTCTATCTCAAGATTGCAAGAACCTTAGCCTTGCATAAGTAATATAACTGGCTTCCTGAGTTTTCTGTGCTCTCACCATATTTTCTTTTGCTATTGACATTATGGCTTCCATTATGTGCACATTTTCCCTTTCCACCATCAATGTTGAGTCCTCCCATTAGAAAGATTACACATTTTCAGGATTTATTCCTAAATCTTTAAAAACTTTTTTTTCTGTAGGGGCATCACTCTGAAAGGTTTCGCTGTCTGGCTCCCAATTAGTATTGGAAGATGGGAAAATGTTTTTTTTTTTCCCTTTACCTCTGGTTCCTTCCAAGGGTTCATTTCCTGATTTAATGAGGGTATTTCCCCACACATGCCGAAAGTGAGGGATGTCTCTCCACAACATCATATCATAGGGTAACACACCAATGCAACACTTAACTGTACCAATATCTGTGATAACTTCAACTTCAGTTGTAATGTGCATCTCCATGTATACAGACAATAACAAGCATTAGATCTGGTGGCCATTTTTTTCTGACAGCAATCCTCTCAAAAGCTGTGAGGTAGGCCTCAACATGATCTGCCTCTGACAACTTATGCAGAAAGTAATTTGTTTGGCTTTAGTTCACTGTATCCTCAGCTGGGGTAGCTTTAGGTGGCTGTTAGACCTGCTGCAATACATTAGCAAGTGTAGTTAAAGAAAAAAACCCTATTGAGAGAATAGCATGCTCTTTCTACACATAAAGTATATATTTTTCCACTTAAAATTTTACTTTTACTAGTTATAGTTAAAAAAAAGGCAGCAGAAATAGAAGTTGTATCTAGCGTGCCAGAAAAATAGTTAAAAACACAACTCTGTAACTGTGATTTGTATAAAGTACTTCAATGTTGCTGATTGAGGAGGAGGGGAAAAATGATATTAGGTAAATGTAAGAGCCTCTATTTAGGAACTGTGTCCTGTATTGCCCTATATTAGGGTAGCTAAGCCACTTTTTTACACTGAATATGCTATAAATCCCTTCCCCATCCTTCCCACAATATGTCCCAAAAGTTACAACAAATGTTACAACAACAAATAAAATGATCAATTAGCAGCTAGATAGTCTGAAATTAACAGAGTGCAGTTAAAATAAACACAAAGCCCCTATTTATTTGTTTATTTTAACTGCATCTTGGATGACGTCACTTAAAGGAACTGTCATTCAGTAAGAAGACTCCGGATGAAGAGGATGTTCCGCGTCGGATGTCTTGAAGATGGAGCTGCTCCGCTTCGGATGGATGAAGACTTCTGCCCGTCTGGAGAACCACTTCACCCGGCTTGGATGAAGACTTCTCCCGGCTTCGTTGAGGACTTCGGCCCAGTTGGATGAAGACTTCTACCGCTTCCTTGAGGATAGATGTCCGGTCTTCAGAACAGTAAGTCGATCTTCAGGGGGTTAGTGTTAGGTTTTTTTAAGGGTGTATTGGGTGGGTTTTATTTTTTAGATTAGGGTTTGGGCCGCAAAAGAGCTAACTGCCCTTTTAAGGGCAATGCCCATCCAAATGCCCTTTTCAGGGCAATGGGGAGCTTAGGGTTTTTTAGATAGTATTTTATTTGGGGGGTTGGTTGTGTGGGTGGTGGGTTTTACTGTTGGGGGGGGTTGTTTGTATTTTTTTTTACAGGTAAAAGAGCTGATTCTTTCTGGCAATGCCCTGCAAAAGGCCCTTTTAAGGGCTATTGATAGTTTAGTTTAGGCTAGAGTTTTTTTTATTTTGGGGGGGGGGCTTTTTTATTTTGATAGGGCTATTAGATTAGGTGTAATTAGTTTAAAGATCTGTAATTTGTTTTTTATTTTCTGTAATTTAGTGGGGTATTTTTGTGATTTAGCTAATTTAATTTAATTTATTTAATTGTAGTGTAGTGTTAGGTGTTATTTTAACTTAGGCTAGGTTTTATTTTACAGGTAAATTTGTATTTATTTTAGCTAGGTAGTTAGTAAATAGTTAATAACTATTTAGTAACTATTCTACCTAGTTAAAATAAATACAAACTTGCCTGTAAAATAAAAATAAACCCTAAGCTATATACAATGTAACTATTAGTTATATTGTAGCAAGCTTAGGGTTTATTTTATAGGTAAGTATTTAGTTTTAAATAGAAATAATTTAAGTAATAATATTAATTTTTATTTAGATTTATTTAAATTATATTTAAGTTAGGGGGTGTTAGGGTTAGACTTAGGTTTAGGGGTTAATACATTTAGTATAGTGGCGGCGACGTTGGGGGTGACAGATTAGGGGTTAATAAATGTAGGTAGGTGGCGGCGATGTTAGGGATGGTAGATTAGTTGTTAATAATTTTAAACTAATGTTTGCGAGGCGGGAGTGCGGCGGTTTAGGGGTTAATATGTTTATTATAGTGGCGGCGATGTCCGGAGCAGTAGATTAGGGGTTAATAAGTGTAGGTAGGTGGGGACGATGTTGGGGGTGGCAGATTAGGGGTTAATAAAAATAATATAGGTGTCGGCGATGTTGGGGGCAGCAGATTAGGGGTTACTAAGTATAATGTAGGTGGTGGCAATGTCCGGAGATGCAGATTAGGGGTTAATAAATATAATGCAGGTGTTGGCGATGTCGGGGGCAGCAGATTAGGGGTTAATAAGTGTAAGATTAGGGGTGTTTAGACTCAGGGTTCATGTTAGGGTGTTAGGTGTAAACATAAAATGTGTTTCTCCATAGGAATCAATGGGTCTGCGTTAATGAGTTATACGCTGCTTTTATGCAGGTGTTAGACTTTTTCTCAGCCGGCTCTCCCCGTTGATACTTATGGGGAAATCGTGCACGAGCACATACAAACAGCTCACCGCTGACTTAAGCAGCGCTGGTATTGAAGTGAAGAGTGGAGCAAAATTTTGCTCTACGCTCACTTTTTGTCTTTTAACGCCAGGTTTGTAAAAACCCGTAATACCAGCGCTGCAGGTAAGTGAGCAGTGAGAAACAACTGCTCGTTAGCACTGCATATCCTCTAACGCAAAACTCATAATCTCACCGTATGTTATTATGGAGTAAAAAGAAAAATGCAATAGAGGTTACCATGATCCAGGAATCCCTAAGACAAAGCATATGATTTCTATGTTGAGTTTCATAGGTTCAAATTCCATGCAACACATCTATTTTGTATTTATTTGAATTAAAATAGGACTTATTGTGTATATTTAAAGAGAGAAAGATAGTTTACTTACTATGTCATCTATCAAGTCTCTAAGTGCTCGAACAAGCAAAATACAAAGTAGTGGTATCAGGAACACAATCCAATTGAAAGTGGATATTTGTGGAATACACTGCAATAGAAAAGCAAATAAATCATCTTAGTGCTAAACTAGGTACTGATGCAAAATTAAATTAGAACATGTATAGGAGACTCATTTAGAAAACCTTGACAAAATTAAATAATATAAAGTTACAAAAAAAGAAAAAGAAAATGGTTTAGCGGATAAGAGCGCCCTTATATACAAATCCAGAATGTAAAAAAATACATATAGCAATCAGAATAATGCAATAATGGTCGACTAGATTATGAGTTTTGCGTTATGAGTGAAAAAGCAGCGTTATGGGTTATATGGGCTAGATTGTAAGTTCCCACGGGAATAGGGCCCTCAATCCCTCCTGTATGTGTTTGAAAATGTTGTCCTGTATCTTACAAGTCTTGTATTGTTTTATTTAAATGAATTGTATCCATGGACAGCGCTGCGGAATATGTTGGCGCTTAATAAATAAAGTATAATAATAATAATAAAATAATATAACGCTGCTTTTTCACTACCGCTGCTATTACGAGTCTTGTCAAAAAAGATGTACCGCACACTTTTTTGGCCGTAATGCAAATTAACTTACGCAATTGGCGTAAAGTCTTTTTTCAATGGGACTTCCATAGCGCCAATATTACAAGCTTTTTCTGAGAGGCCAAAAAGTGAGCGGTACAGCCTATACCGCAAGATTCGTAACGCAATCTAAAGTCAGTAGTTATGAGTTTTATGCTACAAAGCTCAAACTAAAGTGCTCAAAAGTACACTAACACCCATAAACTACCTATTAACCCCTAAACCGAGGCCCTCCCGCATCGCAAACACTAAAATAAAATTATTAACCCCTAATCTGCTGCTCCGGACATCGCCGCCACTATAATAAACATATTAACCCCTAAATCGCCATACTACTGCATCACAGACACTAGTTAAATATTATTAACCCCTAATCAGCCGCCCCTAACATCGCCGCCACCTACCTACCAACATCGCTGCCACTATACTAAATTTATTAACCCCTAAACCTAAGTCTAACTGTAACCCTAACACCCCCTAACTTAAATATAATTAAAATAAATCTAAATAAAACCTACTATCATTACCTAAATAATTCCTTTTTAAAACTAAATAAATACTTACCTATAAAATAAACCCTAAGCTATCTACAATATAACTAATAGTTACATTGTAGTTAGCTTAGGTGTTAATTTTATTTCACAGCTAAGTTTGTATTTATTTTAACTAGGTAGAATAGTTAGTAAATAGTTATTAACTATTTACTAGCTACCTAGCTAAAATAAATACAAATTTACCAGTAAGATAAAACCTAACCTGAGTTACACTAACACCTAACCTTACACTACAATTAAATAAATTACATTAATTAAATACAATTACCTAAATTACAAAATAAAACAAAACACTAAATTACACAAAATAAAAAAAGAAATCATAAGATATTTAAACTAATTACACCTAATCTAATAGCCCTATCAAAATACAAAAAGCCACCCCCCCAAAAAAAAACCTTGCCTAAACTAAACTACCAATAACCTTTAGCGAGGCATTTCCCCAAAGAAATCAGCTCTTTTACCTGTAAAATAAAATACAAACAACCCACAACAGTAAAACTCATGACCCACACAACCAAACCCCCAAATAAAAACCTAACTAAGAAAACCTAAGCTCCCCATTGCCCTGAAAAGGGCATTTGTATGGGCATTACCCTTAAAAGGGCATTTAGCGCTTTTTCAAGTGCCCAACCCCTAATCTAAAAATAAAACCCACCCAATAAACCCTTACAAAAGCCTAACACTAAACCCCGATGATCCACTTACAGTTTTAAAGACTGGACATCCATCCTCAACGAAGCCCGGACAAGTCTTCATTCAAGCGGCAAAATGTCCTCAACGAAGCCGGGAGAAGTCTTCATCCAAGCCAGCAGAAGTGGTCCTCCAGGCGGGCAGAAGTCTTCTGTCAGGGTTTTTTCCCTGTTGTGTTTGCCATGTGCTGCTGGCAGCCATTTTACTCACCTCTCTTCCTGACTATGGTGCATTGTGGGGGATGCTGCTCAATTCCTGCACTTCCTTTTATGGCCAGACGGTGTGCATCATCAGGATGCAGTCTCAGAATTGTGATGTCATCACTTATTATTTAATGGGCCTCTATTCAGTATGCTTTGCCTTTGCATTGTCTCAGACCTGTTTGTGAGAGTTCCTGTGTATTACCTGGCTGCCTGACGTCCTTCCTGGTTCCTGATCCCTGGCTTGTTCCTGACTCTGCTGTTTTCCTTGTTCCTGATTCCGGCTCGTCTGACTATTCGCTTTGGCTCCTGACTCGGCTCGTCTGACTACCAGCTCTGGTTTTGATTCCTGGCTTGTTATTTGACTTGTGGACTTTTTATTATTTTTTGCTATTAATAAAGGTGTGATTATTTTTGCACTTCTCGTCTCATTCTGATTCCTGGCACCCTGACATTACACAAAGGCCATGAATCCTGATGGTGCTAATGATCCACCTTTACCTGTCATCATTTCCAGGATGGATGTACAGGATCACCGCTTGGATCAATTTGCGCAAACCCTGCTGACTCGCACTGCACATTTGGACTAAAGTGTCCCACAGGTTATGGCTGCTCCTGTTTCCGCTGCTGCACCTATGCCTACCAGGAGCATGTCCGGTTCTGCACCTCTACCTCAGCGATATGGAGGCAATCCTATTCAGTGCAGATGGTTTTTGAACCAGGTGGGCATTTACTTTGAGATGTTACCTCAGGCATTTCCCTCTGACAGAGCTAAGGTGGGATTTCTCATCTCGTTACTCTCTGACACAGCTCTTGCCTGGGCTAATCCCTTGTGGGAGACTAATAAACCTGTGATTTCAAATTACCCTGAATTTGTGGCCTCCTTTCGAAGGGTATTTGATGTTCCGGCTCGCTCCTCCTCTGCTGCTAAACGACTCATGTCCATTCAGCAAGGTACAAGATCTGTTGCTCTGTATGCTATTGAGTTCCGTACGCTTGCTGCAGAGGTAGGTTGGAACAATGAAGCCCTTGTTGCCGCCTTCTTTCATGGGCTCTCTGATGCTATTAAAGACGAAGTTGCTGCCAGAGATTTACCAGAGGATCTCGAGGCATTGGTGTAATTTTTGATCCTAATTGACATCAGACTCAGAGAGAGGCCCTCTTTCAAGGAGTGCTTGCAGAAGCCTCCTGTTCCGTTGTCTCCTATGTGTGCAATCCCACCCATGCCTCCCTCACCTCCCATGCCTCCTGGTCCCGAGTCACCAGGTACTGCTGAGCCGATGCAGCTGGGATTCACACATCTCTCCGCGGCGGAGAGGGCCTTTAGGAGGAGGGAGGGGCTCTGCCTCTATTGTGGGTTACAGGGCAACCTTTTGAAGTCTTGTCCTACACAGCCGGGAAACGCTCACACCTAAGGTCCTGTCGGGGGCAGACCTTGGGTGGTTTATTCTCGTCCCCGGAACCGCTTAAGGAGAAACCTTTGGTCACAGTTGTCCTTTCATGGGTGGACTCCTCCATAGTCACCCAGGCTCTTGTTGACTTCGGTGCTGCAGGCTATTTCATTGACAGTGCTTTTGTATCAAAGCACTCCATTCCTGTTTTGCCTCGGTCCGTTCCGCTTGCTATTGAGGCCATTGATGGCAGGCCCCTTCAGCCCGCACTCGTTACTCACGAAACTGCTCCATTGTCCATGGCTGTTGGGGCTCTCCATTTTGAAACCCTCCAGTTCCAGGTGATGATAAACTCTCCACATTTTCCAGTTGTTCTGGGTTATCCCTGGCTCCAAAAACACAATCCCAGTCTTGACTGGCGCAGGTCCGAAATTTTGTCGTGGTCCCCGCAATGTATTTCCACTTGTCTTCGGAAACCAGTTAAACTCTTGTGCACTTCTTCGGTTTCTCAATTGCCAGAGGAGTACCGAGAGTTCCTAGATGTGTTTGACAAGGTGCGTGCCGGTACGTTGCCTCATCACCGGTCTTACGATTGTGCCACAGACCTGCAACCCGGAGCCATTCCTCCTCAGGGCCGGGTGTACCCTCTGTCTGTTGCAGAGAATTGTGCTATGGAGGAGTATGTTGCCGATGCTCTGTCACGGGGGATCATCTGCAAATCCTGCTCTCATGCAGGGGCTGGCTTCTTCTTTGTGAAGAAAAAGGGTGGCGAGTTAAGACCATGTATCGATTATAGAGGTCTTAATCGTCTTACCATTAAGAATGCTTACCCTATTCCGCTTATTACGGAACTCTTTGACCGCCTTAAGGGAGCTACGGTCTTTACTAAACTTAATTTGAGAGGAGCGTACAATCTAATTAGGATTAAGGAGGGCCACGAATGGAAAACAGCATTTAACACCAGGAGCGGGCATTATGAGTATCTTGTAATGCCCTTTGGCCTATGTAATGCTCCTGCTGTTTTTCAGGAATTTATTAATGATGACCTACGAGATATGTTGCAACAGTGTGTTGTGGTGTACTTAGACGACATCCTCATACACTCACCTACACTTGAGGCTCATCGTTCTGATGTTACACGGGTTCTTCAGAGACTACGTGAGAACGGCCTGTTTTGTAAACTCGAGAAATATGAGTTCCATCAGACTCAGGTAACCTTCCTAGGTTATGTTATCTCCGTTGCAGGGTTCTCCATGGATCCTAACAAGTTATGTGCAGTTCTGCAGTGGCCTCGCCCAGTTGGTCTTCGGTCTATTCAATGTTTTTTTGGGTTCGCCAATTACTATAGAAAGTTTATTAAAAACTTTTCTTCCTTGGTCAAACCTATCACAGACATGACCCGTAAAGAGAATGACCCACTGCATTGGTCACCTACTGCCATTAAGGCCTTTGATAGTCTTAAGACTGCCTTTGCTGCCGCTCCAGTTCTGGCTCATCCTAATCCTGTCCTGCCTTTCGTTCTTGAGGTCGATGCGTCTGATACTGGACTCGAGTAGGTGCCCTCTTGTCTCAACGTCCTACACCTGATGGTTCCTTGCATCCGTGTGGTTTCTTCTCTAAGAAATTGTCTCCAGCGGAGTGCAATTATGAAATTGGTGACAGAGAATTACTGGCCATAATTTTGGCACTTAAGGAATAGAGGCATCTTCTCGAGGGTACTAGCGTGCCAGTGCTCATTCTTACTGACCACAAGAATTTAACTTATCTATCTGAAGCAAAACGTTTGTTGCCCCGACAGGCCAGATGGGCGCTATTTTTGTCTCAGTTTAATTATGTGGTCTCCTACCTGCCTGGTAGTAAGAATGTTAGGGCTGATGCCCTCTCTCGACAATTTTCACCTCTGTCCAAGGAGGAGTCTGTACCTACTCCTGTTATACCTCCTGACCATATTTTGGCTACCATTCATACTAATTTGACTTCTCCCTTGGGGGAGGAGATCCTGGCTGCACAAACCAATGCACCACCTGAGAAACCTAGTGGTAAGTGTTTTGTTCCTGAGAATCTTCGAACTAAACTTTTGCACACTTACTAGTATCCTAAAGCCACAGGTCACCCAAATAAGAACTAAATGATTTGGTCTGTCACTCGACAATTCTGGTGGCCAGGTCTTCGTTCTGATGTTGCTGCGTATGTTGCCTCCTGCTCAGTTTGTGCACAGAATAAGACTCCTTGACGTCTTCCTGTGGGTCTTCTTCAACCTATTGCTAATAGTGAGCGTCCTTGGACACATCTTTCCATGGACTTCATTGTCGAGCTCCCTGTTTCCAATGGCAATACTGTTATCCTTATGGTGGTTGACAGTTTTTCTAAAATGTCACATTGCATTCCCTTGATGAAGCTGCCTACAGCTCAGGAGCTTGCTTCAATTTTTGCCCGGGAAGTCTTCCATTTACATGGGTTACCCAAGCAGATAGTGTGGGACCGGGGTAGCCGGTTTGTATCCAGATTTTGGCGTTCCTTTTGTGCTCAAATGGGGATCCAGCTTTCCTTCTCCTCGGCATATCACCCTCAATCCAATTGGGCTGCCGAACGGTCTAATCAAGCTCTGGAACAGTTCCTCTGTTGCTATGTCTCAGATCACCACAATAATTGGTCTGAATGGTTACCTTGGGCAGAGTTTGCTCATAATAGTGCTATTAATGCTTACTCCAAGATATCCCCATTCATGGCGAATAATGGGTTTCAACCATCATTGTTGCCCGATTCATTCATGTCTCAGGTTATTCCGGCTTTGGAGGAGCATCTCCGGCAACTCCCTTCCACGTGGGTGCAGATTCAGGATTGCCTTCATCGTTCTATGCAGCGCCAAAAGTTCCAGGCTGATCGTAGGCGTCTGCCCGCACCTTCCTACCAGGTTGGTTAGAAAGTTTGGCTGTCCTCCCGCAACTTGAACCTTCGTGCGCCTTCCAATAACTTGGCTCCTCGTTATGTTGGTCCTTTTCGAATACTCCGACGGGTTAATCCTGTGGCCTACGCTCTTGACCTTCCCCCTGCTATGCGCATCTCTAACGTTTTTCATGTCTCCCTCTTGAAACCATTGGGTTGTAGTCGGTTTACCACTGTGATCCCTCGTCCCCATCCTATCTTTGTTGACAACCATGAGGAGTATGAGGTCAGCAGCATTATTGACTCTCGTATGTCCAGGGGCCATGTACAGTATTTGGTTCACTGGAGAGGCTACGGTCCGGTGGAGCGTTCTTGGGTTCCCTCCTCTGATGTTCATGCTCCCGCCCTCCTCCGTGCCTTCCATGCCGTTTCCCCAATAAGCCTTTTGTCCTCCTGCAGGGGAGGGGTCATTGAGGGGAGGGTACTGTCAGGGTTTTTTCCCTGTTGTGTTTGCCATGTGCTGCTGGCAGCCATTTTACTCACCTCTCTTCCTGACTATGGTGCATTGTGGGGGATGCTGCTCAATTCCTGCACTTCCTTTTCTGGCCAGGTGTGCATCATCCATGTGAGACAGGATGCAGTCTCAGAATTGTGATGTCATCACTTATTATTTAAAGGGCATCTATTCAGTATGCTTTGCCTTTGCGTTGTCTCAGACCTGTTTGTGAGAGTTCCTGTGTATTACCTGGCTGCCTGACGTCCTTCCTGGTTCCTGATCCCTGGTTTGTTCCTGACTCTGCTGTTTTCCTTGTTCCTGATTCCGGCTCATCTGACTATTTGCTTTGGCTCCTGACTCGGCTCGTCTGACTACAAGCTCTGGTTTTGATTCCTGGCTTGTTATTTGACTTGTGGACTTTTTATTATTTTTTGCTATTAATAAAAGTGTGATTATTTTTGCACTTCTCGTCTCAGTCTGATTCCTTGCACCCTGACAGTCTTCATCCAAATGGCATCTTCTATCTTCATCCATCCGGCGCGGAGCGGCTCCATCCTTAAGACATCCGGAGCGGAGCATCCTCTTCAATCAAAGTCTTCTTCCAGAATGAAGGTTCCTTTAAATGACGTCATCCAAGATGGTGTCCCTTGAATTCTGATTGGCTGATAGAATTCTATCAGCCAATCGGAATTAAAGGTGAAAAAATCCTATGGCTGATGCAATCAGCCATTAGGATAGAGCTTCAATCCTACTGGCTGATCCAATCAGCCAATAGGATTGAGCTTGCATTCTATTGGCTGATTGGAACAGCCAATAGAATACAAGCTCAATCCTATTGGCTGATTACATCAGCCAATAGGATTTTTTTCACCTTTAATTCTGATTGGCTGATAGAATTCTATCAGCCAATCGGAATTCAAGGGACGCCATCTTGGATGACGTCATTTAAAGGAACCTTCATTCTGCAAGAAGACTTCGATTGAAGAGGATGCTCCACTCCGGATGTTTTGAAGATGGAACCGCTCTGCGCCGGATGGATGAAGATAAAAGATGCTGTCTGGATGAAGGCTTCTGCCCGTCTGGAGGACCACTTCTGCTGGCTTGGATGAAGACTTCACTCAGCTTTGTTGAGGACTTTTTGCCGCTTGGATGAAGACTTCTCCCAGCTTCGTTAAGGATGGATGTCCGGTCTTCAAAACTGTAAGTGGATCTTCAGGGTTTAGTGTTAGGCTTTTTTAAGGGTTTATTGAGTGGATTTTATTTTTAGATTAGGGCTTTTGGGCTGAAAAAGAGCTAAATGCCCTTTTAAGGGCAATGCCCATACAAATGCCCCTTTCAGGGCATGGGGGAGCTTAGGTTTTTTTAGTTAGGTTTATATTTGGGGGGGTTGGTTGTGTGGGTGGTGGGTTTTATTGTTGGGGGGTTTGTATTTTATTTTACAGGTAAAAGAGCTGATTTCTTTGGGGCAATGCCCCGCAAAAGGCTATTTTAAGGGCTATTGGTAGTTTAGTTTAGGGTAGGGGGCTTTTTTATTTTGGGGGGCTTTTTTTATTTTGATAGGGCTATTAGATTAGGTGTAATTAGTTTAAATATCTGATAATTTATTTTTTTATTTTGTCCAATTTAGTGTTTTTTTTTTTGTAATTTAGGTAACGCCGGGTTTTTATAAACCTGTAATACCAGCGCTGTAGAGAAGTGAGCGGTGACAATAACGTGCAAGTTAGCACTGTGCCCCTCATAATGCAAAACTCGTAATCTAGCCGGGTGTTTCTTATTAGGCTGTTATCGTCTCAGTAGATTAATTGAAATGTGTATAATAAAGACAGTGCCACAAATAGAAACAAAACAATCTAACGGCTAGATTTAGAGTTTTGTCGGTAACAACCCGCGTAGCTAACGCTGGTTTTTTTTCCCCCGCACCTTTTAAATACCGCTGGTATTTAGAGTTCACAGAATGGCTGCGTTAGGCTCCAAAAAAGGAGCGTAGAGCATAATTTACCGCCACTGCAACTCTCAATACCAGCGGTGCTTACGGACGCAGCCAGCTTCAAAAACGTGCTTGTGCACGATTCCCCCATAGGAAACAATGGGGCAGTTTGAGCTGAAAAAAAACCACCTGCAAAAAAGCAGCGTTCAGCTCCTAACGCAGCCCCATTGTTTCCTATGGGGAAACACTCCCTAAGTCTGCACCTAAAACTCTAACATGAACCCCGAGTCTAAACACCCCTAACCTTACACTTATTAACCCCTAATATGCCACCCCCGCTATCGCTGACACCTGCATATTTTTTTAACCCCTAATCTGCCGCTCCGTACACCACCGCAACCTACATTATACCTATGTACCCCTAATCTGCTGCCCCTAACACCGCCGACCCCTATATTATATTTATTAACCCCTAATATGCCCCCCACAATGTCGCTGCCAGCTACCTACAATAATTAACTCCTAATCTGCCGACCGGACCTCACCGCTACTATAATAGATGTTAAATATAATTTAAATCTAACAAAATAAATTAACTCTTATTAAATAAATTATTCCTATTTAAAGCTAAATACTTACCTGTAAAATAAACCCTAATATAGCTACAATATAAATAATAATTATATTGTAGCTATTTTTAGGATTAATATTTATTTTACAAGCAACTTTGTATTTATTTTAACCAGGTACAATAGCTATTAAATAGTTAATAACTATTTAATAGCTACCTAGTTAAAATAGTTACAAAATTACCTGTAAAATAAATCCTAACCTAAGTTACAATTAAACCTAACACTACACTATCAATAAATAAATTACATACAAATCCCTACAAATAAATACAATTAAATAAACTAACTAAAGTACAAAAAATAAAAAAAAGAACTAAGTTACAAAAAATAAAAAAATAATTTACAAACATAAAAATATTACAACAATTTTAAGCTAATTACACCTACTCTAAGCCCCCTAATAAAATAACAAAGCCCCCCAAAATAAAAAATGCCCTACCCTATTCTAAAATTAAAATTGAAAAGCTCTTTTACCTTACCAGCCCTTAAAAGGGCCTTTTGCGGGGCATGCCCCAAAGAATTCTGATCTTTTGCCTGTAAAAAAAAACATATAATACCCCCCCCCCAACATTACAACCCACCACCCACATACCCCTAATCTAACCCAAACCCCCCTTAAATAAACCTAACACTAAGCCCCTGAAAATCTCCCTACCTTGTCTTCACCACGCCGGATATCACCGATCCGTCCAGGCTCCGAAGTCTTCATCCAAGCCCAAGCAGGGGCTGAAGATGTCCATGATCCGGCTGAAGTCTTGGCCCAAGCGGGGGCTGAAGAGGTCCATGATCCGGCTGAAGTCTTGGCGAAAGCGGGGGCTGAAGATGTCCATGATCCGGCTGAAGTCTTGGCCCAAGCGGGGGCTGAAGAGGTCCATGATCCGGCTGAAGTCTTGATCCAAGCGGGAGCTGAATAGGTCCATGATCCGGCTGAAGTCTTCTATCAAGCAGCATCTTCAATATTCTTTCTTCCGGATCCATCTTCATCCTGCCGACGCGGAACATCCAGCCTGGCCGACGACTTCCCGACGAATGACGGTTCCTTTAAGGGATGTCATCCAAAATGGCGTCGCTCAAATTCCGATTGGCTCATAGGATTCTACCAGCCAATTGGAATTAAGGTAGGAAAATTCTGATTGGCTGATGGAATCAGCCAATCATATTTAAGTTCAATACGATTGGCTGATCCAATCTGCCAATCGGATTGAACTTGAATCTGATTGGCTGATTCCATCAGCCAATCGGAATTTGAGGGACGCCATCTTGGATGACGTCATTTAAAGGAACCGTCATTCGGCGAGTAGGCGTCGGTAGAAGAGGATGGATCTGCGTCGGCTGGAAGAAGATGGCTCCGGAAGAAAGAAGATTGAAGATGCCGCTTGATAGAAGACTTCAGCCCGATGATGGACCTCTTCAGCCGGATGATGGATGTCTTCAGCCCCCGCTTGGATCAAGACTTCAGCCCAATGATGAACTTCTTCAGCCGGATGATGGATGTCTTCAGCCCCCGCTTGGATCAAGACTTCAGCCCAATGATGGACTTCTTCAGCCGGAGATGATGGATGTCTTCAGCCCCCGCTTGGGCTTGGATGAAGATTTAGGAGCCTCCTCTGGACCGATCGGTGATACCCGGCGTGGTGAAGATAAGGTAGGATGATCTTCAGGGGCTTAGTGTTAGGTTTATTTAAGGGGGGTTTGGGTTAGATTAGGGGTATGTGGGTGGTGGGTTGTAATGTTGGGGGGTAGGGCATTTTTTATTTTGGGGGGCTTTGTTATTTTATTAGGGGGCTTAGAGTAGGTGTAATTAGCTTAAAATTGCTGTAATATTTTTCTAATGTTTGTAAATTATTTTATTATTTTTTGTACTTTAGTTAGTTTATTTATTTGTATTTATTTGTAGGTATTTTATATAATTAATTTATTGATAGTGTAGTGTTAGGTTTAATTGTAGATAATTGTAGGTATTTTATTTAATTAATTTATTGATAGTGTAGTGTTAGGTTTAATTGTAACTTAGGTTAGGATTTATTTTAAAGGTAATTTTGTAATTATTTTAACTAGGTAGCTATTAAATAGTTATTAACTATTTAATAGCTATTGTACCTGGTTAAAATAAATACAAAGTTGCCTGTAAAATAAATATAAATCCTAAAATAGCTACAATATAATTATAATTTATATTGTAGCTATATTAGGGTTTATTTTACAGGTAAGTATTTAGCTTTAATTAGGATTAATTTATTTAATAAGAGTTAATTTATTTAGTTAGATAAAAATTATATTTAATTTAGGGGGGTGTTAGTGTTAGGGTTAGATTTAGCTTTAGGGGTTAATAAATTTAATAGAGTAGCGGTGAGGTCCGGTTGGCAGATTAGGGGTTAATACTTGAAGTTAGGTGTCGGTGATGTTAGGGAGGGCAGATTAGGGGTTAATACTATTTATTATAGGGTTAGTGAGGCGGATTAGGGGTTAATAACTTTATTATAGTAGCGGAGAGGTCCGGTTGGCAGATTAGGGGTTAATAATTGTAGGTAAGGTAGCAGCGACGTTGGGGGTGGCAGATTAGGGGTTAATAAATATAATATAGGGTCGGTAGGGGCAGCAGATTAGGGGTACATAAGTATAACATAGGTGGTGGCGGTGTGCGGTCGGCAGATTAGGGGTTAAAACATTTTAATAGGGTGGCGGCAATGTGGGGAGGCCTCGGTTTAGGGGTACATAGGTAGTTTATGGGTGTTAGTGTACTTTAGAGCAAAGTAGTTAAGAGCTTTATGAACCGGCGTTAGCCCAGAAAGCTTTTAACTCCTGGCTTTTCTCTGCGGCTGGAGTTTTGTCGTTAGATTTCTAACGCTCACTTCAGCCAAGACTCTAAATACCAGCGTTAGAAAGATCCCATTGAAAAGATAGGATACGCAAATGGTGTAGGGGGATCTGCGGTATGGAAAAGTCGGGGCTGGAAAGTGAGCGTTAGACCCTTACCTACATGACTCTAAATACCAGCGGTAGCCCAAAACCAGCGTTAGGAGCCTCTAACGCTGGTTTTGACGGCTAACGCCAAACTCTAGATCTAGCCGTAAGTAAATAAACAGTAAATTTATTTACTGTATAAAAATGCAATAAAACCACTGAGTTTGTATAATACAGGGTGTGTAAATCAATCTGTATCACGTTAAAAGTTCATACATATAAAACAATTAAATCAATAAAACACAAAATGAGGTCCACATTCCACTATGCATCACAGGGCTCCTCCCCCTTCCTCAGGTGCAAATAAAACTTGCAGATTTAATTTATCAACAAGAGATAATCATAATTTTTACAAACAATTTGATAAATTCCACTTTAAAATGCATTATTTTAAGTGGATTTAGCTATTCAATTATATATTTTTAGAGATTGTTCCAATACAAAAGTTACCTAGATTTAATTGATAATTAATTTTAAGAAACTGTAGAAGTCATACTATAACATGATGAATTGTGACAATAAAACATTATTTCCAAAAACATTTTTCCTAAATCATGGAATAATGGATAAAGAAGTGTTATTATTTGTGGTGGACCTTAAAGGGACACTGAACCCAAAAAGTTTCTTTCGTGATTCGTGAGCATGCAATTTTAAGCAACTTTCTAATTTACTCCTATTATCAATGTTTCTTTGTTCTCTTGCTATCTTTATTTGAAAAAGATGGCATCTAAGCTTAGGAGCCAGCAAATTGTTGATTCAGAACCATGGACAACACTTGTTTATTGGTGCTGTCCAATCAGCAAGGACAACCCAGGTTGTTCCCCAAAAATGGGCAGGCATCTAAACTTACATTATTGCTTTTCAAATAAAGATGCCAAGAGAATGAAGAAAATTTGATAATGGGAGTAAATTAGAAAGTTGCTTAAAATTGCCCGTTCTATCTGAATCACAAAAGAAAAAATTTGGGTTCAGTGTCCCTTTAAGTAACAAATTATCTACCTAAAGAAGCAAAAGAGTGACAATGGAGGTGTTGTAAACTTTACTGGGGCGGATCGGAGGCTGATTCAGTCACTGTAAGATCTGACAAGCAGCGGGTGGAGGAGAGATTATGCAGAGCCGCCCGCCATCTTTACCACGAGGTCTATCAACCAAAAGGCAAAGGGAGACTCTGCAAAGGGAGGCTCGCTATTAGAACCGGATTCCAGATCCTACCCGATCATACAAGTAAGCGGCACTGTGCCGGGCTGATTATGGGACAAATAGTTTGAAGGGTGGTTGAAAAGATTGGCGGCTCTTAACCTGCATGGCACAGCTACTAATGGCTCCGGTACAGGGGTATTCTAAGTAAACGGCGAAGTGTCGACTAAGCACAATAGCTACCACCAGCTGTGAAATATAGCCTCCTGATGGTGACAGGTTATATAGAAACTATGTTGTCTGGCTGCCTTAGCTCATATACAAAAGACTGACAATAACGAGTCATAAAGGCAAGGGGATGACAAGAGCTTAATGGCACATTTTACAATTACACATGGCTCTGAACTTAATAACAGTTAGTAAAAGAAGAAGTTTTAATCTAACACACGGCAAATATGTGCAGAAGGATATGAAAACTATGCTGCTAATGTTGTACGATTAGGATGCTGAGGTGAAAATCTCTTCACAAACTACCATATTAATACACTATAGGCAGAGCCATCTTTTAACACAGCTAATAACTTGAAAGCCTACTATTGAGATGCTCTGAGGCCTGACCTATATCTGCACATGTAATCCACAGTAAGGGATACTGAAATAGCTACAAGTACATGTAACCTATCACAAGCAAAGGAAACAAGCTCCAAGGAAAGTAAAATCCCATCATTATTAGTTTACCACAGACAACGCCATGCTAAATAAATAATCAACAAATATAGATTGACCTCTAGGCGGGTGCAGGGTAGACATACATCACAAGCACAACTGGTGATATATGGGACCAAATAACACAACAAAATAAAAATAAATATATGCTAGTATCCCTAACTTAAAACTACTATTATTTCTCTCCAAAGACGAACATTTAACGGCTGACATGACAGCAAGAAAACAAACTAAATCCTCTCAAGGACTTAAAACACCAACAGCTACCATGTTCTTTAAACTTGTACGAGAAAAGGTTATAGAAACAATTAGCAATGCTGCAGAAGAGAAAATAGACTCTGAAACAGACTCACAGTTTACTGAGGATGACTCTATACCTGCCACTAAAGCTGACCTTAGGTCATTGGTATACAAAGAGAGAAGCGCTCTACCAGGAACGAACAACAGCTCAGTGGCTTGTTCTATGGCGATTTACCACCCGGAAGCAGCCTCTTTAAGACCAGTGTGCTTTTCACAGAAGAAAACTTTCCTGAAGTATATCAGTCTGATCCCGCCAAGTAAGGTTAGTCCAGCCCCGAAATACCAGGCAATTCTCCTCTGAACAAGGAACATGACAACCCCAGACGATCGTTTTGGCCTCCTATGGGCCTCGTCAGTGAGGTGCAGCCATATTCCTCTAAGCACACTGGGCAAGGAGTCCACGTCTGGTTTCCCCCATCACCCATAGGGAGACTTCCCCAGGGTCATAATAATTTGCATACAAAGAGAGAAGCGCTCTACCAGGAACGAACAACAGCTCAGTGGCTTGTTCTATGGCGATTTACCACCCGGAAGCAGCCTCTTTAAGACCAGTGTACTTTTCACAGAAGAAAACTTTCCTGAAGTATATCAGTCTGATCCCGCCAAGTAAGGTCAGTCCAGCCCCGAAATACCAGGCAATTCTCCTCTGAACAAGGAACATGACAACCCCAGACGATCGTTGCGGCCTCCTATGGGCCTCATCAGTGAGGTGCAGCCATATTCCTCTAAGCACACTGGGCAAGGAGTCCACGTCTGGTTTCCCCCATCACCCATATGGAGACTTCCCCAGGGTCATAATAATCTGCATACAAAGAGAGAAACGCTCTACCAGGAACGAACAACAGCTCAGTGGCTTGTTCTATGGCGATTTACCACCTGGAAGCAGCCTCTTTAAGACCAGTGTCAAGTAAGGTCAGTCCAGCCCCGAAATACCAGGCAATTCTCCTCTGAACAAGGAACATGACAACCCCAGATGATCGTTGCCAAGTAAGGTCAGTCCAGCCCCAAAATACCAGGCAATTCTCCTCTGAACAAGGAACATGACAACCCCAGACGATCGTTAAGGTCAGGTCATTGCTTAGGTCATTGGTATCTAAACAAGACATTGATAAGAACTTTAATAAACTTTGGGAAAAATTTGATGCATTCCAAAGCACTGTGACTAATAGTCTGACAGAAATAAAACAAGACGTCACGGAACTAGGCTCTAGAGTGGCGGCTTTGGAGGAGGTTGAAACTTCAGTAACAGAAGAGCTCACAAGTGTTAACCAACAACTTATCGCACAACAGCAAAAGGTTACTGAAATGCAAGATAAATTAGAAGATCTTGAAAACAGAAGCCGTAGATGTAATCTAAGATTAAAAGGGATACCGGAATCTGTTGCGGCAGATGAATTGAGCATTTATTTACATCAACTCTTTTTCAGGCCATCACAGTCGAGGTAAATGAAGAGAAATTTCAATTAGAAAGAGCACACAGAGCACTGCGACCCAAGCCAAAGGAAGAAGCCCCAACTAGAGACGTGCTGGTCAAATTCTTTAGATTTCAGGAAAAGGAGGAAATCCTTGCAGTGGCTAGGAAGAACCCTACGTTTAAATTCCAAGGATCAGTAATCCAATTTTATCAAGACCTCTGTGTCAAAACGCTACAGAGGAGAAGCGGTCTGAGACCTCTCACCACACTCTTGAGGAAACATCAAATCAGATATAGGTGGGGATTCCCTTTCAACTTAAACATTCTGCACAATGGCAGATCTATGAGTCTTAGAGAGCCGGCAGAGATCCCAGCAATCTGCAATCAATTACATTTGGAGACGCCGGAATTACCACAAATGAAGCAAATGGAGGACACAACACAGCAATCATCTGGGTCTAGTCAACCACGAAAGCAAAGGTGGACAAAAGTCACGAAGAAGAAAGCCAAGACATGAGGTTCCTGCTTTGTATACGCCCTGGTGGTCAATTGACTGTGGCGGTACTGGAGATACAAATCTTGGAGATCGAGAAATGAAGGTTTTGAATGCCATCTACTGATATAGATGGCTTAGGGACAGGTCTGTTTGTAGAAGAAACAAAGCATGAACACTTTCTATGCCCAACGTTAACCTTTTAGCAGTGGGAGTATACAAACACCCATAAAGTGGATAGAACAAAGGGGGGGGGGGAGGGAGGGACCGGGAGGCTTTTTCATTTTTTATGTTTTACTTCTACATATAGTTAACAAATGTAGGAGATACCTGTTTTTCATTATTTTTAATGTTTTCACTCACTGTTGTACAGATATTATGCTGAAAATACTTTGTAACTTGACTGTTCTTGCTTTTGTTTTTGTTCTGTTACATTACTTATCCTGCTCATGCGGAATTCCTAGAAAAGGAGGTACCTATTTGAAGTTTCTAAAGAAGGCTGTAATGGAGGTAGTGGAGGCGGATCCGGGGAGGAGAGCCCCAAGCTTCAAATAGTAAGTAATGACTACTGACATTCGTTTAGTTTCGCATAATGTTAGAGGCCTCAATACAGACCTTAAAATACGGACGGCGTTGACCCAGTATTTGAGAATAAAAGCTAATATAATATTCCTACAGGAGACACACTTCACCAAAGAAGTAGTTCCGAAATATTGGTTGAGATGCTTTACTCAACACTATCACTCAGCAACAGACAAAAAGAAAAGGGGGGTATCAATTCTTATACACCAATCCCTAGGATTCGTAGTAGAGGAAATGATTAGAGATCCAGAAGGGAGGTTTTTAATAGTAAGGGGGAGGCAGCAGGATAAACAAATTGTCCTATGCAACATCTATGCACCCAATGAGACACAAATATCTTTTTTCACGCACATTTCCTATCTGCTAACCCAGTGGTCACAAGACAGGATCCTGTTAGGTGGTGATTTTAATATAGAAATGTATAAACACCAGGAGTACAGACCAGACCAAATTGACCCAAAAACAATTAAGACACAACTCTATGGTTAAAAAAATAAAGGATCTTTCTGTCTCACAACATTCTAGACTCCTGGGACACTTTATATGGGAAAACGTTAGACTACACTTATTATTCTTACGCCCATAAAACATACTCAAAGTTAGACTATGTTTATTTGAGCCAGATTTGGATTCCTGACCTGACATCCTCCACCATTCACGCTTGTGCTTGGTCAGACCACTCCATAGTTCAAGTAAACATAAGGGAAACATTCCAGGTTAGCACAGCACGTTCCTGGAACTATGACCCTTATGTCCTACAGCAACCAGGCATACATGACTCTATCTTACAAGCTATGTCAGAATATTGGGCATTAAATATGGGTTCCACCTCCAACCCGATTAACACTTGGGCAGCACACAAGCCTTTTATTAGAGGGTTACTCATTAAAGAAAAGGCGGCCCTAACCAAGGCTAACAGAAACCAGATAGACTCTCTACAAGCTCAAATAGATACCCTTACTAGACTACACCAACAGGGCCAATCAGCGACAGTGTTTCAAGAACTACAGGCAAAGAGAATAGAATTATCAACGATTATGAATAGGGCGTCTCAGAGCAGCTCACAAGCTGAAAGCACATTATTTTCTCTATTCTAATAAGCCAGATAAGTATTGAGCACACAAGCTCAGAGAACAGACAAAGTCCTTTTCCATACCAGTCTTGCAGAAGAATGATGGTACATGTACCGCGAATCCACAGGAAATAGCTGATAGCTATGCTCAATATTATGCCCATCTTTATGATGGGGAAAAAACAATGCAGAATGACCGGACAAGACAGATATTACATAAATTTCTAGATGACGCTAAACTAACACCAATAGATAAAACAATCAGGGATGAATTGAATGCGAAGGTGTCAGCCAGGGAGGTCCTGATAGCCATTAAAGAACTTAAGCCGGGAAAAGCGGCAGGCCCGGACGGGTTTCCGGGTGAATATTACCAACTTTTTAAATCGACTCTAACCCCACATGTAACACTTTGCAACAACATTCTACAAGGTAGGGAAATCCCAAAATAAATTTTGCAAGCTAAGATAGTGGTGATCCCTAAGCCAGGAAGGAATACAAAATTATGCCAAAACTATAGGCCCATATCCTTAACCAATCAAGATATAAAGATTTTTGCTAAGATTCTGGCAAATAGACTCAAAACACATCTACCGACCTTGGTCCACCCGGACCAGGTGGGGTTCATTTTAGGAAGAGAGGCCCCTGATAATATAAGGCGCACAATCTCCCTGGTTGACTATCTGAATAAGACGCGAACGCCTTCTCTGGTCCTGTCTCTGGACGCGGAGAAGGCGTTCGATAGAATAGACTGGGATTTTATGTTTGAGGTTTGAAGCAAGCTGGGATTTCAGGGTCAATTTGTTCAAGCTATAAAAAGCATATATTCTAACCCCACAGCGCACATCAGAGCGGCAAGCTACCAATCTAAAAGGATCGATATCCGGAATGGGACAAGACAAGGTTGCCCCTTGTCGCCACTTTTATTTGCTCTCTGCATAGAGCCCTTAGCAGCGGTGATTCGTTTAACCCCAGAAGTTCATGGAGTCTTGATAGGTAGAGAGGAATTTAAAATATCTTTATTTGCAGATGACATCCTTCTCACCCTGACCAAACCAATGGAGTCCCTACCTCATTTGTATCGTATCCTACAAGATTATGCTGACATCTCAGGGTATAAGGTCAATCAGGAAAAATGTGAGGCGCTATCTATTGCCTTTCCTGCCCATACTAAAAAGATCATCAAAACCATTTTTTTGTTTGAATGGGCTAAAGAAGCAATTAAATACCTAGGGGTTCGGATGTCAAGTGATATCTCAGAATTATATAGATTAAATTATGTTCCTTTGTACAAGGTAATTAGAAAAGAGATTAAAACTTGGAAAGCTGGAGGTTTCTCTTGGTATGGCCGATTGTCGGCAATCAAAATGAAAGTTCTCCCTAGGCTATTATACTTTTTTTGGTCTTTACCGATTAGGATCCCATTACTAGAACTAAACAAACTTCAGACAGATCTGATCAGGTGTATAAGGGGTAGCAAGAAAGCTAGAATACCCTCACAAGTATTAATACAACATAAACAATTAGGAGGGGTGGGGGTGCCAAATTTGCTTAATTATTATCAAGCAGCGAGATTAGCACAGAAGATATCCTATGGGAACACCCGAAGGATATACTTAAATTGACAAAGGCCTCGAAAATAGCAGGAGAGATGATGTCAATGTGGCACTCGCTGTCCACTACTCTAAAGCTATTACCATCAGACTCACTAATGAGGCCATTACGGACACTGATGGGCCCAGATTTTCATGGACTAATTGGTAAATGGGCAAATAAGGGTCTCTATAGGCTACAGATTTTCTCCACAAAGGAAAATTAGCTACACACCAACAAATACAAGAAAAAATACTGCCAGATAAATTACATTGGTTCCTATATCTACAGATCGCATCAACCATCTCTAAGGTCTTACCCCAACATCCCAGACAGAACTTGACGACATTAGAAAAACTTTGTAGTACTGATTCTCTACATAAAAAATTAATCTCTACCCTATACATAACACTACAGACAGCCAAATACACTTCTAAATCTCTCCTAATGGAAAAGTGGGAACAAGATACTAATATAACATATTCCAAAGTAGAATGGGAAGAGATCTTTCATAGCTCAGGTAAGGGTATGATCAGTGCAGATTTTAAAGAATACTGCATTAAGACTGTTTTTAGGTGGTACCTTACTCCAATGATCACATCACACTACACTCAAAACGACAGTAAAAATTGCTACAGAGGCTGTGAGGAGGCAGGAACATATATTCATATGTGGTGGGAATGCACTCAGGTACAACAGATATGGGTTAACTTATCTAAATTGTTGAGTGAGGTGATCTCAGAAAATATTACCCTGACAAAGACTCAAGCTTTGTTAAATGAACATATAAAACCCTTTAACTCAGCCACAAACACATTCATACACATTTTATGTACTAGGATATGTGTGGCGCATTACTGGAAGGTAGGGATACCCTCATGGGGAGAGGTAATGGGGAAAATTAAGACAATATACAAGCTATCTGAATCAGTTTCATTTATACAAGCCAACCATGAACAATTTTTAAAAGTCTGGAACTATTGGATTTTAAGCGGATACTAATCAGACATAGAATGAGAGGCTAGGCCCACTACCACTTTAGATCTAGGACAGGAACTGAAATATATAGGGGGTTAAGACACGACAACCGACTGTAGAAACCTATAAGTGTCTGGAGGAAATGAGGTTCTCTCCTCGGATCGGCGATAGGTGATAAGAAAGAACAGGCAAGTTGATGTTTGATGCTACATTGAGTGTGGGAGGGGGGGGGGGTTATTGTTTATTGTTACAGTTTAATGGGGGAGGGAAAGAGGGAAAAGTTTTAAGAAAACACAACAAAGCGGTACGGAGAGGAAGGGGATGCCACGGAAAATTTCATGTCTTCTGTTAATGATCTGCTGCATTCCCCAATCCTTGTCGCTATTAATGATTGTATTTTAAATCACACTGTTAGATTCTGCTGGTCTAAATAACCAATCACTAGCTGCTCAATTGGAAGACCCATCTACTTTCAAACTCTGATTATTAAACCATAACACCTATAATAGACTCTTAACTGATGGACTTTTATCAAAAAGAAAAAGAGACAATGATATTTAAATGAAAAATGTACAAGGTGTGATGTACTCTTTATATGTTTTGCAATAAAAATTATTTCAACTAAGTAACAAATGATAAATTATATTATCTTGTACTGCAGATTTTTGTACATTTATTTGCTAAATGAGTATAGGTATTGCAGGTAGGGTAATGTTAATTTGCAATTGCAGTTTTACAAGCTAAAATATGGTGTAACAATTACAAATTTGATATTAAAAGAAATATAGTTATAACAACTTAGGGATAGTTGTGTTTAAAATAAATAATGAAAGTGTATTGTAACTATACATTATTAACCAAATGACATTACAGTTTAGTATTTAATATCCCATAACTTGTGTTTAATCATTATTGTTAGTGTGTCACCTGTTGTACATGCCAGTCAAAATCCAAACAATGACAGTATTTTCTAATAATTGTTTTAATGCATTGGAATGACCTCAGTAGGGTTACTCACTTTTTTTAGATAGTAAGGGAGACAAAGGAATCAACAAATTTAATGGAGGACAAATTAAACACTTTATTTTATAATTTGATACAGTTTGGTACAACAACATTCTTTATACAAATCATTTTCATTCACACAGTCTATCTTAATACATTAAACAGCTTTCTGCAAATCTGTGAGTTCTATTTCTCATTTAAAGGGACATTCTCGTCAAAATTGAAATGCATATAGATCAGTCCACAGCCCCTGTGCCTTCCCAGCTGGATAGACTGGCATCCGTAGTCACAATCTCCCAGGACGGTCTCAAGAAGCACGTGCCTTGATACAGGTGATCTTGACAGAGCCACCAAGAGAGCGAGTCTCCCGACAGGCTGTCCAGTACTATCTGTTGTGACAGATCGGAATGGTCACCATTCCATTTTCTCAGCATGCATAGCTGTTAAGGTCTGAGATGGAATCTGGCAAAGGGAATGATGTCCATACAAGACACCATGAGTCCAATCACCTCCATACACTGGGCCACTGAAGGTCTCAAAGAGGCCTGGGGGGCAGGACATGTTAGCTTGCAATGTCTCTAATCTGTTAGAAAGATCTTCATGGACCCAAAGTCTATAACTGTGCCCAGGAAATTCACTCTGGTATTTGGAGTAAGAGAACTCTTTTCCAAGTTTATATTCCATCCATGTGACAGAAGAAGACTAAGAAGAAATTCTGAGTGATCCCTTGCTAAATGAAAAGATGGTGCCTGTATCAAGATATCGTCCAGGTAGGGAGCTACTGCTATACCTCGGGTTCTGGCAACCGCTAGAAGAGCCCCTAGACCCTTCGTAAATATCCTTGGAGCAGTAGCTAAGCCAAACAAAAGTTCTATGTACTGGAAGTGTTGATCCACAGGGAACATTTCTAGTTCCTGAGGTTCGCCTTTCTGGATCAGAGCATGAAGGTATGCATCCTTCAGATCTATGGTGGTCAAACTGTCCTTCCTGAACCAGGGGAAGGATTCATCTTATTGTCTCCATCTTGAAGGAGGGGACACTTAGAAATTTGTTTAGGCACTTCAAGTCCAGAATTGGACAAAAGGTTCCCTCCTTTTTGGGAACCACAAAGAGTTTTAAATAGAACCCCAGACCTCTTTATGATGTAGGTACCGGGACAATTACTCCTAAGGAGACTAGATTCTGTACGCAATCTAAAAAGGCTGTCCTCTTCTCTGGCCTTGTAGACAGTCTGGAGAGTAGGAATCGGCCCCTGGGCAGATGAGATTTGAATCCTATCCGGTATCCCTGAGATATGACCTCCAGAACCCAAGGATCATAAACATCCTGAAACCAAGCATCTGAGAAAAGCAACAATCTGCCCCCTACTTTATCCGATCCTGTACCGCCCTTTCATGGCGATTTGTTATTGGCGGGCTTCTTTGTCTGTTTGGTCTTGTTCCAGGACTGAGCATGCTTCCAAGTGCTCTTGGGCAGCTTGGGTTTGGATGAAGATTGAGATAGTTGGGATTTGTTTGAACGAAAGGAATGAAAATTAGATGACTGCCGTCCCTTAGGTCTGTTGTTCTTATCCTGAGGTAGGAAGGCACCTTTCCCTCCAGTAACCGTAGAGATGATGGAGTCCAGACCTGGTCCAAATAAGATCTTCCCTTTGAAAGGAAGAGAAAGGAGTCTGGATTTAGAAGTCATATCCGCAGACTAAGACTTCAACCAGAGAGCCCGATGGACTAGGACCACAAAATCTAAATCCTTAGCATTCAGGCATATAATCTGCATATTTGCGTCACACATGAAAGAATTAGCTACTCTTAAAGCTTTAATTCTCTCCTGAATATCCTCAACGGGAGATTCCACCTCGATAAGTTCTGACAGGGAGTCGCACCAGTAGATGGCGGCCGCAGCCACCGCTGCCGCCGGTTGAAATAAAAATCCTGAATGTTGGAACGTTCTTCATAGGAAAGTTAAAAATGTATAAAGAGAGTAGTGTACACAGATATACCCCACACCCTTAGGGGGCACTACCTGATATGTGCAAAACCAAAAAACAATATCAAAATAAAATCACAATTGAGATATAAGTATATAGAACAACATTCAGCATTAGCAGATAGTGTTACCAAAAAAAGTCCATAAAAAACAGTTAATGGCAATGATCCAGATGAAAGGTGCAGCTCTCTGTCAAAGGACGGCCATCCTGATATTCAGTGTCTGCAGAAATAGAAACACAGAGGCGCCACCATGGCCTAGTACAACCAGAGCATATGTAAATAGACGCAAATAGATGTATATACTCACAAACAAAAAGCACCCAACGGTTCCAGTCTGCCTCAATAGCACCATTGGGGGCTTTTTGTTTGTGATTATATACATCTATTTGCGTCTATTTACATATGCTCTGGTTGTACTAGGCCATGGTGGTGCCTCTGTGTTTCTATTTCTTCATAGGAAAGTTTCCAACTTCTTATCCATGGATTCTCTAAAGGAAGAGCTATCCTCAAGAGGGATAGTAGTATGCTTAGCTAGCGTCGAAATGGCATCATCCACCTTAGGGATGGAGCCCCACAGCTCTAATTGAGAGTCAGGGACCGGGAAGAATTTTTTAAAAGTAGTTAGGGTAGAAAGGGTAGTAATCTCTCGCTTCACAGAATCCTGAGAGGTTGATGGCTCAGAGGGACTAATAGCGCTAAGTTTAATAGCAGATTTAGTTCCCTTCTTAGACTTTAAAATAGTACCATAGCAATTGGAACAAAATTGAGCATGCGGGCAAACTACGAACTCCTCACAATATAAGCAGGTATTATTAAGCACTACAGAAGGAGTGGAACCTTCTAACGAATTATCAGAGTCCTCCATAGTAGGTATGCAATCCCACAGTAGAAAAAGAAAAACGATACAAAAATAAATATTTTATCTATCGAAAGGCACCTTTACAAAACCAATGGCTGGGACACTCACCAACTCCTAGACCAAGACAAGTGTCAGGAAAAAGTGTGCAAAGCTATTAAGAGCTGCACAACTCACAAAAGTGAAAGTGAAACCTGCCTGTTCAAGCCAAAAGTACACAGTCTAAATGAGCCCTGAAAACGTCTTTCACAAATGTTAAAGCAGTATATAAACTCCCTAAACTGTTCCCAATAAACTCCCACTGAGGAGATTTTAACCTTAATCCTACTGAGGTATAAAGGAATCACACTGACCTTATATAATCTCGTCCCTGCTATATAAAAATAACACAGACTAACCCTCCAGGATACATGCTGTGGAACAGACACAGCCTCTCAAGTGTGACAGCCTTGTAGCTATGTTCTGACAGGGACCTGAGTGTGGAAAAGCAAGCAGTGTAACTCGTTAACACTGGTTGCTTGGGAGTTGTTAGATAGACAGTCTGGATGGCTTCGCAGAAAAACTTTCCCTGCATCTCCAGACTTTAACTTTCATCAATACTTTCACTGAGAGGTTTATATGATTACTTTAAACTCCAGTCGTCTCTTGAAGGGAACATACCTGTTAAGGAATATCCAAATCTTCTGACACTTCTCTGCCATCCTCCTCTAGTGACAAAAGGCAAAGAATGATTGGGGGGATAGGGGAAGTGGAAGGGAAATTTAAGCCTTTGGCTGGGGTGTCTTTGCCTCCTCCTGGTGGCCAGGTGTTGTATTTCCCAACAGTAAGGAAATGTGCTTGTAGCTGGAATTCTTTCACACTTACCAAACCTGTCCTTGAGTTTCCAGTCATGAAATTCAGTTACTTCCTAGCTTTTGACATAAATGTCTGTAACACTTTTAAACTAAAAAGTGTCTGTAAATGAAAAATGTACAAGGTGTGATGTACTCTTTATATGTTTTGCAATAAAAATTATTTCAACTAAGTAACAAATGATAAATTATATTATCTTGTACTGCAGATTTTTGTACATTTATTTGCTAAATGAGTATAGGTATTGCAGGTAGGGTAATGTTAATTTGCAATTGCAGTTTTACAAGCTAAAATATGGTGTAACAATTACAAATTTGATATTAAAAGAAATATAGTTATAACAACTTAGGGATAGTTGTGTTTAAAATAAATAATGAAAGTGTATTGTAACTATACATTATTAACCAAATGACATTACAGTTTAGTATTTAATATCCCATAACGTGTGTTTAATCATTATTGTTAGTGTGTCACCTGTTGTACATGCCAGTCAAAATCCAAACAATGACAGTATTTTCTAATAATTGTTTTAATGCATTGGAATGACCTCAGTAGGGTTACTCACTTTTTTTAGATAGTAAGGGAGACAAAGGAATCAACTAATTTAATGGAGGACAAATTAAACACTTTATTTTATATTTTGATACAGTTTGGTACAACAACATTCTTTATACAAATCATTTTCATTCACACAGTCTATCTTAATACATTAAACAGCTTTCTGCAAATCTGTGAGTTCTATTTCTCATTTAAAGGGACATTCTCGTCAAAATTGAAATGCATATAGATCAGTCCACAGCCCCTGTGCCTTCCCAGCTGGATAGACTGGCATCCGTAGTCACAATCTCCCAGGACGGTCTCAAGAAGCACGTGCCTTGATACAGGTGATCTTGACAGAGCCACCAAGAGAGCGAGTCTCCCGACAGGCTGTCCAGTACTATCTGTTGTGACAGATCGGAATGGTCACCATTCCATTTTCTCAGCATGCATAGCTGTTAAGGTCTGAGATGGAATCTGGCAAAGGGAATGATGTCCATACAAGACACCATGAGTCCAATCACCTCCATACACTGGGCCACTGAAGGTCTCAAAGAGGCCTGGGGGGCAGGACATGTTAGCTTGCAATGTCTCTAATCTGTTAGAAAGATCTTCATGGACCCAAAGTCTATAACTGTGCCCAGGAAATTCACTCTGGTATTTGGAGTAAGAGAACTCTTTTCCAAGTTTATATTCCATCCATGTGACAGAAGAAGACTAAGAAGAAATTCTGAGTGATCCCTTGCTAAATGAAAAGATGGTGCCTGTATCAAGATATCGTCCAGGTAGGGAGCTACTGCTATACCTCGGGTTCTGGCAACCGCTAGAAGAGCCCCTAGACCCTTCGTAAATATCCTTGGAGCAGTAGCTAAGCCAAACAAAAGTTCTATGTACTGGAAGTGTTGATCCACAGGGAACATTTCTAGTTCCTGAGGTTCGCCTTTCTGGATCAGAGCATGAAGGTATGCATCCTTCAGATCTATGGTGGTCAAACTGTCCTTCCTGAACCAGGGGAAGGATTCATCTTATTGTCTCCATCTTGAAGGAGGGGACACTTAGAAATTTGTTTAGGCACTTCAAGTCCAGAATTGGACAAAAGGTTCCCTCCTTTTTGGGAACCACAAAGAGTTTTAAATAGAACCCCAGACCTCTTTATGATGTAGGTACCGGGACAATTACTCCTAAGGAGACTAGATTCTGTACGCAATCTAAAAAGGCTGTCCTCTTCTCTGGCCTTGTAGACAGCCTGGAGAGTAGGAATCGGCCCCTGGGCAGATGAGATTTGAATCCTATCCGGTATCCCTGAGATATGACCTCCAGAACCCAAGGATCATGAACATCCTGAAACCAAGCATCTGAGAAAAGCAACAATCTGCCCCCTACTTTATCCGATCCTGTACCGCCCTTTCATGGCGATTTGTTATTGGCGGGCTTCTTTGTCTGTTTGGTCTTGTTCCAGGACTGAGCATGCTTCCAAGTGCTCTTGGGCAGCTTGGGTTTGGATGAAGATTGAGATAGTTGGGATTTGTTTGAACGAAAGGAATGAAAATTAGATGACTGCCGTCCCTTAGGTCTGTTGTTCTTATCCTGAGGTAGGAAGGCACCTTTCCCTCCAGTAACCGTAGAGATGATGGAGTCCAGACCTGGTCCAAATAAGATCTTCCCTTTGAAAGGAAGAGAAAGGAGTCTGGATTTAGAAGTCATATCCGCAGACTAAGACTTCAACCAGAGAGCCCGATGGACTAGGACCACAAAATCTAAATCCTTAGCATTCAGGCATATAATCTGCATATTTGCGTCACACATGAAAGAATTAGCTACTCTTAAAGCTTTAATTCTCTCCTGAATATCCTCAACGGGAGATTCCACCTCGATAAGTTCTGACAGGGAGTCGCACCAGTAGATGGCGGCCGCAGCCACCGCTGCCGCCGGTTGAAATAAAAATCCTGAATGTTGGAACGTTCTTCATAGGAAAGTTAAAAATGTATAAAGAGAGTAGTGTACACAGATATACCCCACACCCTTAGGGGGCACTACCTGATATGTGCAAAACCAAAAAACAATATCAAAATAAAAATCACAATTGAGATATAAGTATATAGAACAACATTCAGCATTAGCAGATAGTGTTACCAAAAAAAGTCCATAAAAAACAGTTAATGGCAATGATCCAGATGAAAGGTGCAGCTCTCTGTCAAAGGACGGCCATCCTGATATTCAGTGTCTGCAGAAATAGAAACACAGAGGTGCCACCATGGCCTAGTACAACCAGAGCATATGTAAATAGACGCAAATAGATGTATATACTCACAAACAAAAAGCACCCAACGGTTCCAGTCTGCCTCAATAGCACCATTGGGGGCTTTTTGTTTGTGAGTATATACATCTATTTGCGTCTATTTACATATGCTCTGGTTGTACTAGGCCATGGTGGTGCCTCTGTGTTTCTATTTCTTCATAGGAAAGTTTCCAACTTCTTATCCATGGATTCTCTAAAGGAAGAGCTATCCTCAAGAGGGATAGTAGTATGCTTAGCTAGCGTCGAAATGGCATCATCCACCTTAGGGATGGAGCCCCACAGCTCTAATTGAGAGTCAGGGACCGGGAAGAATTTTTTAAAAGTAGTTAGGGTAGAAAGGGTAGTAATCTCTCGCTTCACAGAATCCTGAGAGGTTGATGGCTCAGAGGGACTAAAAGCGCTAAGTTTAATAGCAGATTTAGTTCCCTTCTTAGACTTTAAAATAGTACCATAGCAATTGGAACAAAATTGAGCATGCGGGCAAACTACGAACTCCTCACAATATAAGCAGGTATTATTAAGCACTACAGAAGGAGTGGAACCTTCTAACGAATTATCAGAGTCCTCCATAGTAGGTATGCAATCCCACAGTAGAAAAAGAAAAACGATACAAAAATAAATATTTTATCTATAGAAAGGCACCTTTACAAAACCAATGGCTGGGACACTCACCAACTCCTAGACCAAGACAAGTGTCAGGAAAAAGTGTGCAAAGCTATTAAGAGCTGCACAACTCACAAAAGTGAAAGTGAAACCTGCCTGTTCAAGCCAAAAGTACACAGTCTAAATGAGCCCTGAAAACGTCTTTCACAAATGTTAAAGCAGTATATAAACTCCCTAAACTGTTCCCAATAAACTCCCACTGAGGAGATTTTAACCTTAATCCTACTGAGGTATAAAGGAATCACACTGACCTTATATAATCACGTCCCTGCTATATAAAAATAACACAGACTAACCCTCCAGGATCCATGCTGTGGAACAGACACAGCCTCTCAAGTGTGACAGCCTTGTAGCAATGTTCTGACAGGGACCTGAGTGTGGAAAAGCAAGCAGTGTAACTCGTTAACACTGGTTGCTTGGGAGTTGTTAGATAGACAGTCTGGATGGCTTCTCAGAAAAACTTTCCCTGCATCTCCAGACTTTAACTTTCATCAATACTTTCACTGAGAGGTTTATATGATTACTTTAAACTCCAGTCGTCTCTTGAAGGGAACATACCTGTTAAGGACTATCCAAATCTTCTGACACTTCTCTGCCATCCTCCTCTAGTGACAAAAGGCAAAGAATGATTGGGGGGGATAGGGGAAGTGGAAGGGATATTTAAGCCTTTGGCTGGGGTGTCTTTGCCTCCTCCTGGTGGCCAGGTGTTGTATTTCCCAACAGTAAGGAAATGTGCTTGTAGCTGGAATTCTTTCACACTTACCAAACCTGTCCTTGAGTTTCCAGTCATGAAATTCAGTTACTTCCTAGCTTTTGACATAAATGTCTGTAACACTTTTAAACTTCACATTGTAAAAGAGGTAGATATATTTGGGGGTGAGGATTTGACTTTTGGTTTTCCTCCTGCAATGTGGCTTTTGTAGTTTTCTGCTTAGTTGTTCCTCCAACCCCATCACATGTATTTTGCCATGGGATGTTGCAAAGACATCCCATTTGGCTTTTATACCAAAGTCCTTCTCATGGTTAATTATACTGGCAAAATTATTCTTGTTTTTATAATGGCTTGTAGATCCATAAGAAAAAAAGATAATCTTTTTTGTCACTGGTAGGATCCCCAGTACCTTCACTTCTGTTCTGCATGTTGTTCTGAGACATTGAATTCCTGAAAAATTGGCCATTGCACGTGGAATGGCCGGTAACGCATATTACGAGTCGCAGTGGTATAGCTATACCGCAGGAATTTTAGCCTGTAACACAACCTCCATTTCGCACTAAAAAAATGACGTTTGAGTGCGGGATTTTCCATAGCGCCGTATTACAAGTTGTGCGGTTCTGCTAAAATGCTTGCGTTACTACCTATACCGACACAATCCATTCCGTGATCTGAGACGAGTAGTTATGGATTTTGCGAAACAAAAATGTTTCACAAAACTCATAACTAAAATGTTACAAAGTACACTAACATCCATTAACTACCAATTAAACCTACACCACCACCCTTCAGCATCACGAATACTATAATACACCTATTAACCACTAATCTGCCACCCACATCCCCGACACTAAAATAAAACTTTTAACCCCTAAACCGCCGGCTCCCCATATCACCAACACTATATAAACCTATTAACCCCTAAACCGCCGCCCCCCACATCACAACTACTATAATAAACCTATTTACCCCTAAAATGCCAGCCCCCCACATCGTAACTAATAAACTGAACCTATTAACCCCCTAAACCACCGCATCCCCAAATCGCAAAACACTAAATTAAATGATTTACCCCTAAACCTAACACCCCCTAACTTTAAATTAAAAGTTACAATGTAACTATCTTAAAATAAATATAAACTTCTTTGTGAAATAAAAAAAAACCTAAGATTAAACTATAAATTAACCTAACAACTATTCTAATAAAAAAACCTACCAATTAAAAAACCTAAATTACAAATTTAAATAAACCTAATACTACGGAATAAAATAAAAAAAAATCTAACATTACAAAAAATAAACACTAAAAATACGAAAAATAAAAAACAAAATGATCAAAAATAAAAACAATTACACCTAATCTAATAGCCCTATAAAAATAAAAAAAGACCCCCAAAATAAAAACACCCCCTAACCTAACAATAAACAACCAATAGCCCTTAAAATAGCCTTTTGTTGGGCATTGCCCTAAGTTACACAGCTCTTTTACATTAAATAAATTACAAAGCCCCCCTTAAAGTAAAAACCCACCACAATAAAAACTCTAACTCTAAAAAAATCCTAAACTACCCATTGCCCCCAAAGGGGCATTTGTATGAGCATTGCCCTTAAAAGGGCATTCAGCTCTTTTACTGCCCTTAAAAGGGCATTCATCTCTTTTACTCTGCCCAGCAGAGCTGTTGAGGCACCGAGTGGAGCTGTCCAGGACCGGCGATGACATCCAGCGCGGAGCGTCCTCTTCATATGATCACCGTCGTACACTGAAGCTTGAATGCAAGGTACCCATTTAAAAATGGGGTACCTTGCATTCCTATTGGCTGACATTTTAAATCAGCCAATAGGATGAGAGCTACTGAAATTCTATTGGCTCTTTAAATCAGCCAATTGGATTTTAGTAGCTCTCATTAGTGTTAGTTATTTTTTTCATTTTTTGGGGTGTGTTTTTTTAGATTAGGGCTTTGGGCAGAATTAAAGAGCTGAATGCCCTTTTAAGGGCAGTAAAAGAGCCCATGGGCATTGCCCATTTAAGGGCAATGCCCATACAAATGGGTAGCTTAGAATTTTTTAAGACATGTTTTTTTATTTTGGAGGGTTGGTTGGGTGGGGGGGTTTACTTTTAGGGGGGACTTTGTAATTTTTTAATGTAAAAGTGCTGTTTAATTTAGGGCAATGCCCTACAAAAGGCCCTTTTAAGGGCTATTGGTAGTTTATTGTTAGGTTATGGGGTGTTTATTTGGATCTTTTTTATTTTTATAGGGTTATTAGATTAGGTGTAATTGTTTTTATTTTTAATCATTTCGTTTATTATATTTGTAATTTATAGAGTTTTTTATTTTTCGTATTTTCAGTGTTTATAATTTTTTTAATGTTAGATTTTTTATTTTTTCGTAGTGTTAGGTTTATTTAAATTTGTAATTTAGGTTTTTTAATTGGTAGTTTTTTTATTTTATTAGAATAGTTATATTAATTTATAGTTTAATCTTTGTTTTTTTTTATTTTACAGGTAAGATTTTATTTATTTTAAGATAGTTATATTGTAACTTAATTTAAAGATAGATGTGTTAGGTTTAGGGGTTAATAGTTTGAGTGTTTTGTGATGTGGGGGGGCGGCAGTTTAGGGGTTAATAGGTTTAGTTTTTTTAGTTGTGATGTAGGGGGCTGGTGGTTTAGGGGTCAATACTTTATTATAGTGTTGGCGATGTGGGTGGGCTGCAGATTAGAGGTTAATAGGTTTATTTAGTGTCTGCGATGTCGGGGAGTAGCGGATTAGGGGTTAATAACTTTATTTAGGTGTCGCGATGCCGGGGGTGGAGGTTAAGGGTTTAATAGGTTTATTTAGTGTCGATGTTGGGGAGAGGAGGTTTAGGGGTTAATAACTTTATTTAGTGTCGGAGATGTCGGGGTGGCAGATTAGGGGTGCCTAGACTAGGGGATTATGTTAGGGTGTTAGGTTTAAATGTAATTTTTTTGTCCCCATAGACATCAATGGGGTTGCGTCACAGCGATTTGCCATTCCGCGATCGCAGGTGTTGTTTTGTGCGGTATGGAGCTTAACGCACCATACCGCACAGCTCAAGGAGATCTTTCAGTAACTCGTAATGGCAGCACTATGAAAAGTGTGATACCGCTCATTTTATTGCATTATTTACGCACCCGGTACAGCGCAAAACTCGTTTGTTTGCTACGGCACACTTTTCTTTAAGAACCTCAATTCATATTCTTCTACTTATAACTATTTGCCCTGATAACTAATAACATATCATAAAAGCAAGAATAAATTATATGCCAGCAACAACATATTCTAAGAGCAGATAAATAAGGGAACCTGGGAGACTGTAAAAAAGGGTTTGGACAAATAAGGGAGATTTGTACATACATTTATTTTACACTGCTATACTTCCGTACCCTTAATTAACTTTGCAGTAGTTATTCCAACAATGTGTACCATATTTGTTTAATGTATATCTGCCTTATTTCCCAAAGTTGATGTCTAAATATTATATTTGTCTTACAAACATTAAGTGGAATACAATGAAGTTATACATATAGGACACTAGATTGTTAAGTTAACTCCCAGTTGATCAAGTATAGACAGTAAATTGTGATTGTTGTGTGTGAATTTTTTTAAGTGTTTGCAGCTCCTGTTGATTAAGGCAATTTCAGTGCTATATATACACCCCTGTGAGCACTGTTCAAGCATCTACGACTAAGGCAATACAGCCGAAACGCGTCAGTTTGGACAGACTGCTACTTGTTGAATGCAGCTTTTAACACCATGTTTTGCTTTTTCCTTTCTGGATTAGAAATTGTTTGAAAGTATGCTTTGAGGCTCGCTGGATTTCTTTTGTACCTGCAAATAAGGGAGATCCCTGGAATTAAGGGACGGTTAGCTTTCCAAGTCTCAGATAACTCTTATGGATTGGTGCAGATCTTATTTAGACTGAAATGCAGTGTACTGCACTTTTAAAAACTCAAGAGTCAAACAAGGTTACTTGAAAGGTACCAATTGTCTATAATTGAGAATTAGTTTACATGCACATGGTGTCTGCCTATAATTATAGGAAAACATTTGCAGCTAAATGAGTCATATAAACAAGACGACATTAAGGAAGTAGAGTACAAACTGATGAAAATAGATATTAAAGGGACAGTTTATTGTAAAACTGGATTCCCCTTAATGTATTTTCAATGATTTTTTATACCCACTAAAGAATATAAAATATATGGGAAATTGTTGCTTTCAGTTTATTTTTGTATATGAACTAGTGGGTTTCTGCTCTTTTAAAATCACAACCCATTAAAATGGGCTGAGATTGCAGGGGATTAATTCTCCTTCCTTTTATACACACACGCTCGCACACACACACACACACAAACACAAAGCCTCCCTTATCTCAGTCTATATAATTAGAAAGAACAATTGAAAATAAACATTTTAGTACATATCTCTCCTACTCCCCCCCCCCCACTGCAATATACTTTATTTATTTTGTCCCTTTTCCTGTAATTCTATTATGAAATAGTGAGCTTTTCAGTTCCTGTCAGAAATGGAAGGGCAGAAAACTGTTATATTCTACACAGACATTTGCTGCACAGTCTAGTGACCTATTTATAACTGTCTCTAATTGGCCACAGCAGAGAAGGTAACCTAAGTTACAACATGGCAGCTCCCATTATTTTATAGACACTATGGGCTCCATGTACGAAGCAGCAAGAGCCTTGGGTAGGTTTACATATGCATACGCATTAAACCGCTGCTTCTTACACTCTTCAGAGGTGGAGCAGAGAAATCACTAAGAGCTCACTTGCTCTCGGGATTGATAGTCCCTTCAATCGTGCAAATGAAGGGGCAGGCATTACAGACTCATTGGTGTGTGTAATGCGCGAATGAAGGGGCGGGCATTACACACTCATTGGAGTGTGAATGATATACGGGCCAGTCTAAAAACAGATCTGCTATCCGTATGCAGTGAAGGCGGACGCACAGCTCCGCAAGTAGAGAAGCTGTCCTCTCGCCTTTTAAAACATTGGGCCCTAAAAAATTTGACACTTATTTTGTCAATATTTGAACAGCTAGTAAAGCTTTAAAAAAATACATCTACATGTTATTCTCAGACTAATCTTTTCTTTTAATGGTTCATTCTATCTAGCATTTGTTTAGTGTTTAATGTCCCTTTAAGGAATGAAATGATCAGTATAGGTGGGGATATTACAGGCAAATACAGCTAATTTAAATGCCAAAATAAATGTAAAGAATTTGTTTACAGAACACTGACAATTCAATTACAATATTTAATGAACGTAAGGTATGTGTCCACTTATAAAGAACACAAAGGACTTTCTTTTAACTTAACATCGCATAAATAATATGAAATGTTACATTGTTTACTTGACTAGATGTAATCATTACCTGCAAGATGAAAACACATAAGAAGTAGATCACATAAGCCCTGTGGAACTGCTCAAACAAGTTCAACGGTATGAAGGTGAGCACATTGTACTTAGCAGTCTTAATCCGATTATTCTGCAAAAATAAAGTCATAAATTGTAACTGACATGAATAGAATTTCATCAGTAGAAGTACAGGTATAAAGAAGACAAGGAAGATTGCATCATGAACAAACATGATGCTTATCTCTCTGTGTCTATACCAAATAACACCTGCCTAAAATGCTTAGCATTGCTCCATACAAAGCTTCTCACAGAAGATGGTCTGCTGAACAAAACTTTACTGCTTCTATCAAACCATAACACATACTATATCATCAGATATTACTCTAATATTGTAATATAAAAACATTATTTATCTGGGGGAAAAAAAACTAGTAATATTCTTAAAGGAATAGTAAACTTAATATCCAGCCCATTCTGCTAGCACATTAATGTGTGCTACACTGAGTGAGTGCTTTTCCATTTGCTTTTGCCTTGGTGGTTTGTTGTTTTTCTGCACTATGAAGTAAAGATGTAGATTGAAGAAAATGTTGTTTCTGCTGAAATTTTCATTATGAATATACAGGGAAATTTGTTGGAGAGCATGGAGAGCGCATTAAGCGGCAAGCTCTTAAAAATAAATAAAGAAAACAAATGAATACTGACTATTTTTATCAGTATATTTTTGTTTTCTTTATTTTCGTTGGTGCATTCATTTGAACAAATTCACATCTCTACTATGAAGCACTGTTACCTTTTGTTTTATAAATGTTACTCAGGAGTGCCAAATCTTTCTAATGAAAGCTACTTCTTTTGGGTGAGCTTTTTGAGATGGTTTATACTAGCAACCATGACTTTAGATATTTGGGGTTGTTGTACTTATTTTTTTAATTATTGGTATACGTGCATACATTGTTTTTGGTTATGTGCCCCCTTAATTAATCAGATCATATAGTCTGTTTTATTTATTTTTATATATATATATATATATATATATATATATATATATATATATATATATATATATATATATATATATATATATATATATACATATATATATATATAAAATATACCTTTGATGTTTTTGGGTGCTATATTAATAAAAGAGGACGCACAGCACTCACAGTACCCCATAGAACTGCCAATAGAATACACAAATTAGTGTCTGTCAAGCACCAGAAGTTTTTCTGAGATTTTTTTTTTAGATTTACTGTGAATTGCAAAATGCCTTTCAATCAAATGCTGGGCTTGTATAATCCCAACATATTTTTACGTTTTTATATACCTTTAATGCTCATATTGCTCCATATACCCCACATTATCACTTTCCCAATAACTAAATACATTTTAACATAAAGCCACCTCATAAAACCTCTCAAGGCATAATAAAATCTCTTGTTATGCCTAATCAAGGGAAGGGCAGACATGTAATTAAACCTGATGTTTAAATCAAAGAACTAATTTATAACCACGCAAACCTAAATATGTCATATTTACCGCATACTTATTCTTCTGAAAACAGAGGAACCCTTTCTTCTTTGCCGTTTTATGGAAAGATCTGTTGTTGGCTTTAACTTCCCAGCTGTAATCTGAAAAATACATATGTCTTACTGACTGACATTTCTCAAAAAACAAAGGGGCTGACAACAATCTATCATTAACAACTTCAGATGAACAGCTCTGATGTCAGTGCAATCGCAATAGCATTTTTATAATACAAAAACAAATGTAATGGTGCACAAAAAAGGATCGTCTTGAAAAAGTCAAGCTTTGATTGGTGAAACGATCATTCATTGGACATTGTGATACACACAGTATTTTGTTTGTAATAATCTATGATTGTGACAGTCTCATTATATGCCATGTGACTTGTTTTTAATAAATTTGTTATACTTTTTAACCACTTCTGATTCATCCTTTGGAGATTGAACATCTTTCTTTGCCTTGCCTCCTATTAGGAGCTTCCTGTGCCTATATATCTAGAGCTTGATTTTGAAGCTCTAGACAATGTGAGTACTTTTCTAGGTTCTGCTGTAAATTTCACATAACCACAGAACTTCACTATATGTGTTTCTTCTTTTTTTCCCTGAGGTTCACCTGCTAAGCATTACCACCGTGATTACCTGGGAATTTTATCCTTTTTTGTGCACCGTCACATTTGTTTTTGTATTTTAATATTTCTTATATTGTGATTTAAGCAAGTTTATATATTGTTTTTTTGTTCTACAATAACATTTTTCCTTGTTACTTGAAGCACTTTTTAGATTATCGATTTTATGAAAAATGGCCCCCCACAAATTTGTTGATAATTTTCGAGAATTTGGCTTGTAAGCAGAACAAGAAGACTAGTACATATTAAAGGGATAGTAAACCCAATTATAGTCTTTCATGAATCAGATAGATAGTGCTGGCTGATTGGTGGCTACATTTCCACATGCGCAAAACACACTGACATTGCCTAAACCATATTGGATGGTTATATGAAACAGCATCATTAAAGAGAAACAAACACTGCTTGGTCTATTAAAGTTAAATAGTTAATAATAAGCATGTTAGCACTAAATGCAACCCCTGGATGAAAATATTGAAGGAAGGGGTATTTGACCCTTCATTGGCCTCAGTGAAAGTATCAGAGTTGAGGCATGGGGTGAAGTTGATGCAAGTTGACAAATAGGTGTAGGGACAGGAAGTGGCTTCACTTCAGGATCTGAAGGGCAAGGAAAATCTGGTCTGCTTCACCCAGGCCCGGGCTGACCATAGGGCATACCGGGCAAATGCCCGGTGGACCGCCTAGTTACTTTAGCACTGCCCACTATTACAGCACATACCGAGTGCTTTCAATGTGGCAAGGGCTGTTTCCAAGCAGGCAGACCGGGCTGTTTCATGGCACACAATGATTATCTTTTTTTTTTTATTGTTTCAGTCATTGGGGCAAAGAACGCAGTCACAGGGAGAGTGCTGTCTGTCCCGCATTGCCCCCTGGAAGCACAATTGTAGATTTTTTATATTTATTTCCTATTTTGCCCTCTTTACTATGTTGGTTGTCACATGCCAAAATTCATTCACAAGTTTTTGGCACACATGACTGCACATGTGGTCTCGGCGTGAGTTAGAGCAGCACTGAAAAACCGAGGTACTCTGAAGTCTACTGTTACAGTGCCTCTGAGGACGCGGTGAGGCGGGTAAACTATAATCTAAATTTTTGACAGTATCCCAGCATGACTCAATCTTACATGATAATGGATGGATAGAGTACTGACAGCGCAGGTAACTTAATGTAAGCAGGGTGGAGGCACCGGCGGCTCACACATTTTATATTTAATATCCGGTCCCATGGTCACTTCACTTGTGCACTAACTGTTCTCTGCCCTTTAGTTAAGCATGGCACTGGTGGGGACATTGTTGTTTTTTTTTTCAGATTAAATCAGCATGCTACTCAAATACTTGTTAAACACTCCCACGTGTATTTGCAAACTCCTATTTAAAGGGACAATAAACAGATATCTCAGTTGATCTGTCATGTTAGATAAAACTTGTTTTTCAGTTCCAAGCTGCCTCCTTGCTAAACTTTATTTATTTATTCATTTCCATGTCTTCAGGAAGTATAAAATGCTGTCCTGCCTGCACCATTGACAATTAGTAGAGTGCTCTCTCATGCCCCAGCTCAAGAAAACATAATTTATGCTTACCAGAAAAATTCCTTTCCTTCCTGGCAGGGAGAGTCCACAACTTAATTACTTACTGTTGGGAAATACAACACCTGGCCACCAGGAGGAGGCAAAGACACCCCAGGCAAAGGCTTAAATATCGCTACCACTTCTCCTATCCCCCAGTCATTCTACCAAGGGAACAAGGAAAAGTAGGAGAAACATCAGGGTATAAAAAGATGCCAGAAGAAATATAAAAAGTGAGCCGCCCTTCAAAACTATAAATTACAGGCGGGGTCGTGGACTCTCCCTGCCAGGAAGGGAAGGAATTTATCTGCTAAGCATAAATTATGTTTTCCTTCCATAAGGCAGGGAGAGTCCACAACTTCACTCCTTCCTGTTGGGAAAACTATACCCAAGCTTCAGAGGACACTGAATGAATAACGGGAGGGAACAGAAAAAAAGAGGCGGACCCTATTCTGAGGGCACCACAGCCTGCAAAACTTTTCTCCCGAAAGTTGCTTCAGCCGAAGCAAACACATCAAACTTGTAAAATTTAGAAAAGTGTGTAAGGAGGACCAGGTAGCCGCCTTACAATTCTGATCTATTTAGGCTGCGTTCTTAAAAGCCCAAGAGAAAGACACCGCTCTAGTGGAATGAGCCATTGTCCTCTCAGGAGGCTGTCTTCCCGCTGTCTCATAAGCTAAGCAGATGACACTCCTCAACCAGAAAGATAGGGGAGTCGTAGTAGCCTTCTGCCCCTTACGCTTCCCCATATAGATGACAAACAAAGAGGAAGATTGTCTGAATTCCTTAGTAGCCTGAAGATAGAACTTCAAGGCATGAACCACATCTAGATGGTGAAGCAAATGTTCCTTCGCTGAAGACAGATTAGGACACAAGGAAGGAACAACAATTTCTTGATTCAACACCACCTTAGGGAGGAATCCTATTTTAGTGCGTACAACTGCCTTATCAGAATGAAAAACAAAATAAGGGGAATAACATTGCAAAGCAGAAATCTCAATAGCCAACAAAAAAAGAACCTTCCAAGATAACAATTTAATGTCAACAGTATGCATAGGCTCAAATGGAGCCTGCTGCAAAACACTAAGAACAAGATTGAGGATCCAAGGCGGAGCCTCAGATCTAAACATGGGTCTGATTCTAGCCAGAGCCTTAACAAAAGACTGCACATCTGGAAGCTCAGCCAATCTTTTGTGCAGTAACACCGACAGGGCTGATATCTGTCCCTTCAGGGAACTAGCAGATAGGCCCTTCTCCAGTCCATCCTTGAGGAAACATTAAATTCTGGCAACCTTAACCTTATGCCAGGAAAAGCCAAGCTCTTCACACCAGTACAAGTAAGTCCTCCACACTTTATGGTAGATACGAGGAGTAACTGGCTTATGAGTTTGAACCAGAGTATCTCTCTCAGAAACCAGAAAACCCTCTTCTGGCTAAGACTAAGCATTCAATCTCCACGCAGTCAGCCTCAGAGAATCTAGAATTTAATGAATGAAGGGATCCTGTATCAGCAGTTCTCTGCGACAAGGTAACATCCAGAATGAGGACATCCCAACCAGATCCGCAAACCATGTCCTTCGCGGCCACGAAGGAGCAATCAGAATCACAGATGCTTGCTCCTGCTTGATGCGAGCCACCAAAGGAGGGAGAAGCAGTAATGGAGAAAAAATATATATGAGTCTGAACCTCCATGGTACTGATAGGGCATCTATCAATTCCACCTGAGGATCCCTTGACCTTGATCCATACCTGGGTATCTTGGTATTGAGGCAGGATGCCATGAGATCTACCTCCGGCATCCCCCACTCGCTGCATATCTCTGCAAACACCTTGTGGTGAAGAGACCATTCCCCTGGTTGAAAGGATTGCCTGCTGAGGAAGTCTGCTTCCCAGTTGTCCACACCTGGAATGTGGATCTCTGACATGCAGACATGAAAATAAATCAACTGCAGATGAACAGCTCTGATGTCAATGCAATTGCAATAACATTTTTATAATACAAAAACAAATGTGATGGTGCACAAAAAAGGATCGTCCTGGAAAAGTCAAGCTTTGATTGGTGAAACGATCGTTGGAGTAGTGATGTCACAAAAGGAGCGGAGCCTTGTTCGTTATTGGACTAACAGAGCATTCATTGGACATTGTGATACACATAGTATTTTGTTTGTAATAATCCTGCTGAGGAAGTCTGCTTCCCAGGTGTCCACACCTGGAATGTGGATCGCTGACAGCGTACATTTTTGAGTCTCTGCCCACTCTAGTATCTGAAATACTTCTCTCATCACAAAGGAACTTCTCCTTCCCCCATGATGGTTGATATAGGCAACCGAGGATATATTTTCTGGTTGGAATCTGATAAACTGGGACGATCCCAGAAGGGGCCAAGCCTTCAAGGCATTGAAGATTGCTCGGAGTTCCAAAATATTGATTGGAAGGGAGGACTCCTCCTGAGTCCACAGACCTTGTGCCTTCTTGGCACCCCATATGGCTCCCCAGCCTGAAAGGCTTGCGTCTATAGTCACAATCTCCCAGCACGGTCTCAAAAAGCACGTGCCTTGGGACAGATGATCTAGACAAAGCCACCAGAAGAGCGAGTCTCTTGACAGGCTGTCCAGCACAATCTGTTGAGACAGATCTGAATGGTCGCCGTTCCATTGTCTCAGCATGCATAGTTGTAAGGGTCTGAGATAGAATCTGGCAAAAGGAATGATGTCCATGCAGGACACCATGAGTCTGATTACCGCCATACACTAAGCCACTGAGGGTCTCGAGGAGGCCTGGAGGGCAAGACATGCAGAAGTTAGCTTGCAATGTCTCTGATCTGTGAGGAATATTCTCATGGATATGGAGTCTATTATAGTTCCCAGGAAATTCACCCTTGTACTTGGAGTAAGAGAACTCTTTTCCAAGTTTATCTTCCATCCATGTGATCAAAGAAGACTGAGAAGGGACTCTGATTATTCTTCCCCTAGACGAAAAGATGGTCGCTGTACCAAGATATCGTCCAGGTAAGGCTCTACTGCATTACCTCGTGTTCTGACAACAGCTAGAAGAGCCCCCAAAACCTTTGTAAATATCCTTGGAGCAGTAGCTAGGCCAAACAGAAGAACTATGAACTGGAAGTGCTGGTCCAAAAAAGCAAATCTCAGGAAATAAAAATGTTCCCTGTGAATCAGGAAGTGAAGGTATGCATCCGTCAGGTCTATTGTGGTCATAAACTGTCCTTTTGGAACAAGAGGAAGGACTGACCGTATTGTCTCCATCTTGAAAGAGGGAAAACTTAGAAACTTGTTTAGGCACTTTAGGTCCAGAATTGGATGAAAAGTTCCCTCTTTCTTTGGAACCGCAAAAAGGTTTGAATAAAACCCCAAACCTCTTTCTGCTGTAGGTACTGGGACAATTACTTCTAGAGAGGAGAGATCCCATATGCAACCTAAGAAGGCATCCCTCTTTTCTGGTCTTGTCGAAAGGCTGGAGAGTAGGAATCTGCCCCTGGGCGGATGAGACTGGAATCCTATCCTGTATCCTTAAGATACAACCTCCAGGACCCAAGGATCCTGTACATCCTGGAACCAAGCGTCTGAAAAAAAGAGACAGTCTGCCTCCTACTCGATCGGATCTCGGATCTGGGGCCACCCCTTTGTACCGATTTGTTCTCGATGGGCTTCTTAGTCTGTTTGGACTTATTCCAGGACTGAGCCGGCTTCAAAGTGCCCTTGGGCTGCTTGGAATTGGATAAGGATTGCTGTCACTGCGACTTGTCAGCACAAAAGGAATGAAAATTAGACAGTTGCCATCCCTCAGGCCAATTCTTCTGATCCTGCGGTAGGAAGGCACCTTTCCCTCCGGTAACCATAGAGATACAGCCCTGGGCCGAATAAGATCTTCCCTTTGAAGGGAAGAAAAAGGAGTCTGGATTTAGGAGTCATATCTGCAGACAAGACTTCAACCAGAGAGCCCCGCGGGCTAGAACCGCAAAGCCAGCAGCCTTTGCATTTATGCAAATAATCTGCATATTTGCATCACAGATGAAGGAGTTAGCAATTCTCAGTGCCCTAATTCTCTCCTGAATATCCTCGAGGGGATCTCCACCTCAATGAGCTCAGACAAAGCGTTCTACCAGTAGGTAACTGATACAGCTGCTGCCGTTTGAAATGAAACCCCTGTATGTTAAAACATCTTCCTCAGAAATGTTTCCATTTTCTTATCCATAGCCTCTCTAAAAGAAGAACTATCTTCCAGAGTGATAGTAGTATGCTTAGCCAGCCTGGAGATAGTGCCATCCACCTTCGGGATGGAGCCCCACAAATCTAATTGAGAGTCAGGGACCGGGAATCATTTTTTAAAAGTAGACGAGAGGGAAAAAGAAGTTCCTACACTTTCCCATTCATTAATAATAATGTTTGCCATACTAACTGGCACAGGAAAAGTCAGAGGGACCTTCCTATCTTTGTAAACCCTGTCTAATTTAGGGATATTAGGCTCCTCAGGGAGTGTAGCCTCTGGAACCTAAAGAGTAGACAGAAGCTCCTTTAATAAAAAACGCAGATGCTCAATTTTAAATATAAAGGAGGGTTCCTCCGCTGAAGGAGGTTTAGTAACTGAAGTCTCCAACTCAGAAAGTTCACCATCTGAAGCTACAGAGGTTAACTCATCCTCGGATAGCTGGGATATAGCAACTAAATCCGACAAATATTTAGATGACTCTAGGTCAGAAGAACTATGTTTAACCTTTCTCTTGCGTTTATTAGAGTGAGGTAAGGCAATCAGTGCCGCAAACACTGCCGATTGTAACAGTGTGGTAAAGTCTGATGGAAAAAAGTCACCTCCAGATAGAGGATTAGTTGAGCTGTGGGGAACTGCATGTGGAGCTGGTAATGTAGAAAGGGTAGTCATTTCTCGGGACCCAGATTCCTGAGAAGTAGACTGCTCAGAAGGGCTAATAGCGCTATGAGTATTAGCAGGCTTGTCTCCCTTCTTAGACTTTAGAACAGTGTTTAGGCAAATGGAACAAAATTGAGCAGGCGGGCAAACCGCAGCCTCCTCACAATATAAACAAGAATTATTAATCAGTACAGAAGGAGCAGAACCTTCTAATATAGTATCAGAGTCCTCCATAGCTTTGTATATACCTACAGCAGGACAATCAAAAAGAAACACTTGTATTTAAAAAACAGCACCTTAATACTCCCAATGGCTGAGGCACTCACCACCTCCTAGACCCAGACAGCTAACAGTGAAAACGCTCTCCTCAAGAGTGATGTCTGCAGCAGGATCTTAGGAAATGAAAGAAACCACATCTGGTCACGTGGTACATAAGACATGACTTCCCCTGCTATGAGAAAGGGTGCCAAGCTATTATGAGCTATTATTCAACACTACAAAAACTAAAGTGAAACCTGTTTGTTCCAAGCCAAAAAACACACAGTCAATGAGCCTAAAAAAAAACTCTGACATTAAGCAGATATAAATCCCCAAACTGTTCAAATAATCTCCCTGAAGGAGATATTAACTCTTGATCCTATCAAAGTATAAAGGAGCCACACTGTGACCCTGTATAGTGTTTTAAATTGCATATATTAAAAAACGGTCTTACCCTCCAGGATCCATGCTGTGGAACAGGCACAGCCTCTCAAATGTGCCAGTCTTGCAGCAGTGCTTCTGACATGGACTTAAGTGTGTAGCAGCAAGCAGTGAAACTCGTCAACACTGATTGCTCAGGAGCTGTTAGTGACAGTCTGGATGGGTTCGCAGAAAAACTTTCATCTCCAGACTAACTTTTATCAATACTCTCACTGAGAGGTTGACATGATTACTTAAAACTCCAGTCCTTTATCAAAGGGAACATACCCATTACAGGACTATCCAAATCTTCTGACACTTCTCTGCCACCTTCTATAGTGACAAAAGGCAAAGAATCACTGGGGGATAAGAGAAGTGGGAGGGATATTTAAGCCTTTAGCTGGGGTGTCTTTGCCTCCTCCTGGTGGCCAGGTATTTTATTTCCCAACAATAAGGAATGAAGTCGTGGACTCTCCCTGCCTTATGGATGGAAATTAATCCTATGGAGTCTTATCAGCTGTACTCCTTGAAAAAAAATACGCAACTGAATAATAAGAAAAAACTGATCTTAAAAAAAACATAAAGGCACACTAAGACACAGACATAAAGATGGCATGGAGCATTTGTCTGGATGGGGGTCTGTTGCCACATATAACAGAGATGGTCCATGCACACACTTTTTTTTTTTTTTTAGTTCTGGTCTGGGTTCTAATAGAAGGCCTACCCCTGGTTTCTCTAGGTTTGGTCTGGATTCTCTGGGTATATATATATATATTGGCATGTTAACCTTTGGTTTATTACACATAAAAAAAGCTATTCTTGTGTTGGTGGGGCTTCCTTCAATATTTAAAATTACCTTTATCCTAATTTGCAGTGCAATCAGACTGTAACAGTATTGTTTATAAATGGTCTATGAAAAGGCTTGCAGTAAATTAAAGAGTGATATATTAGAGGCTCATGGACCTAAAGCGTTAGCAGCATCCATAGCATGTTTCAGGTGACCTCTGGGCCCTCTGTTTAGGTACATTTTATGTGATTTGTAATTTTTTTTATCTCATTCATTGGTATTTTATGTGTTTATGTAGAAAGAAAAGTTGTGCACTCTAACCGCATGATATATACTGTATATATATATATATATACATATAAATACTGTATATATATATATATATATATATATATATATATATATATATATATATATATATATATATATATATATATACATATATATACATATACATATATATACATATATATATATACACATATATATACAGGGGACTGCACTCTCAGACTAGACTGGGTAAACACTCCATAACCCTGCAACATCCTCAGCCCTGGGTGCTCAATGGTACTCACAGGAAGCTGTGCTGTCCCCAGAGTCTCAGGCAGTTAACACCTGACAAGTCTGGGTGCAAGAATCATAGGGAAAATTACAAAACAAATTAATACAAAACACAGAGAAAGTCCAGCACTCACTTACAAGCTCTCAGCTAAGATTAAAAGCAAAAATGGAAGGGTTAGTTACCGCATCTGGTCAAATGGGATAAGCCCAGGTACCACGTCATGGTCCCTTCCAAAACCTGGGTCCCTAACCCAGCCAAACAATGCATACTCTCAATCAAACAAACTGGGAACAAGTGAAGGGTGCACAGGCTTATGTAATCACCCTAGACATATACAAAACATGGAAGTGGACTACACTCTCCGACTGGACTGTGTACACATCCCATGACCCTGCATCATGCTCTGCCCTGAGTGCTCAGTGGCACTTACAGGAAGCTGTGCTGTCCCCAGAGTCTCAAGCAGTTAACCCCAGACAGGTCTGGGTGTAAAGCCCATAGGCAAAATTACAAAACAAATTAAAACAACACACAGAGAAAGTCCAACACTCATTTACAAGCTCTCAGCTAAGATTAAAAGCAAAAATGGAAGGGTTATTTACTGCATCTGGCCAAATGGGACAAGCCCAGGTACCGCGTCAAGGTCCCTTCCAAAACCTGGTTCCCTAAACCAGCCAAACAATGCATGATCTCAATTAAACAAACTGGGAACAAGTCAAAGGTTCACAGACTTATGTAATCACCCTAGACATATACAAAACACGGAAGGGCACTTCACTCTCAGACTGGATTGGGTACACATCCCATGACCCTGCAACATGCTCAGCCCTGGGTGCTCAATGGCACTCATAGGAAGCTGTGCTGTCCCCAGAGTATCAGGCAGTTAACCCCAGACAGGTCTGGGTGCAAGGCCCATAGGGAAAATTACAAAACAAATTAATACAAAAAACAGAGAAAGTCCTCAGCTAAGATTAAAAGCAAAAATGGAAAGATTTTAAACTTAGTTTTCCCCTCCCCATAATTTTAATTGTTGTTTTATAAAATGAGTGGGGGTGTATGTGTGGTGTGCATGCATATGGGTGTGTGTGTGGTGTACATGCATATTGGTGTGTGTGTATGAGAGTGTATGTGTGGTGTGGTGTGCATGCATATGAGTGTGTATGTGTGGTGTACGTGCATATGAGTGTGGGTGTATGTGTGGTGTGCATGCATAAATGTGTATGTATGTGGGTGAATGTGTGGTGTGTGCATGTGAGATGTGTGCATGTGTGGTATGTGTACATATGGGTGTGTGTGTTTGTGGGTGTATGTGTGGTCTGCATGCATATGAGTGTGTGTGTGTGAGGATGTATGTGTGGTGTGTATGCATACGAGTGTGTATGAGTGGTGTGTGTGTATGGTGTGCATGCATCTGCTTGTGTATATGTGTAGTGTGCATGTATATGTATGTGTGGTGTACAATGTGTGTGAATAGTGTGTGCATGTGTGTTTTGTGTTTGGTGTGCATGCTTATAAGTGTGTGTATGTGTGGTGTGTGTACATATGAGTGTGTGTGTGGTGTACGTGCTTATAAGCATATGTATATGTAGTGTGCATGTGTGGTGTGCGTGCATATGCATGTGTATATGTGTAATTTGCATGCATATGCGTGTTTATATGTGTGGTGTGCATGCATATGAGTGTGTGTATGTGGGCAGTTAAATAAAAAAAAAGGGGAAGGAGTGGGCTGCTTTGCTATAAAATGCCCAGGCCTATTTTTGGTCCCAATGTGGCCCTGGCTTCACCTCTCAGAATAGTCCTTCTAGTGTGCTATAATATTGTCAAAGGTTTTTTCCCTGCTTTGTTTGCTGGCAGCCATTTTACTCTCCTCTGACTGAATCTGGTGCAGATTGTCTGATGCTGCTCATTTCCTGCACACCCTCTTATGGCCGGACTGGTGTACATCATCCGTGTGAGACAGGTTGCAGTCTCAGTATTGTGATGTCATCACTTATTATTAAAAGAGTTTCTGTTCATTATGCTTTGCCCTTGCGTTGTCTCAGACCTGTTTGTGAGTTCCTGTGTTCCACTTCCTGTGTATTACCTGGCTGTCTGACGTCCCACCTGGTTCCTGATCTCTGGCTTGTTCCTGACTCTGCTGTTCTCCTTGTTCCTGATTCCGGCTCGTCTGACTACTCGCTTTGGCTCCTGACTCGGCTTTTCTGACTATTCGCTTTGGCTCCTGACTCGGCTCATCTGACTACCACCTCTGGTTTAGAATCCTGGCATGATGTTTGACTTGTGGACTTTTTATTATTTTTTGTTATTAATAAAGGTGTGATTATTTTTGCACTTCTCGTCTCAGTCTGATTCCTGGCACCCTGAAAAATATGTAGTGTAGGTGCAAGAAGAGCAAGTTTGGGTGGACAAGGGGGCTCTGCTTGGGGAATTGTTGCTACGGCTAGTGAGGCAGAGCAAGGAGTGGCTGCAGTTGGGTAGCAGAGTGGGTGGTTTTGAGAGTTTTTGAGCTTGCCTACATGAGGCCCTTTTTATTTTCATCTGGCCCCTAAGTTATCCACCTCACAGCTGACGGGAAAGAAAAAAATCTAGAAGAGGGAGTTTTTGGAGTTTTTATTTTTGCCATTTACTTTGGACCAACTATTGGAGGTAATAGAAGATTCAAAGTAGAAGCAAGGCAAGGCAAAACTTTCAGAAATAGGTCGCAGGCCATTTGTTCCTCCTTTTTTCTACTTTAATGAAATAGCTGGGGAAGAAAGGGAGTTGGGGAGTATGGTGGGGCCATTTCCTGAGCCGCCTTTCCCAAAACTGGGGGTTTCTCCTTTCGGGTTGTCCCTAAAAAAAGTGCCCAGACTATTTTGCATGATTCACTATTTGTCATATTCGAAGGGATCTTCAGTGAATGATGGTATTAATCTATCATTGACTATAGTGATATATGCTTTTTTTGACAGAGTCTTGGATCTGCTTTGGGGGGCTGACCCGGGAGCTTTGTCTAGAAAGGTGGATATTACGGCTGCTTTTTGTCTATTGCTGGTTCACCCCACTTATCGGTTGAAGTGTTATTTTGAAGGGGTCTTTTTTGTCAATTTATTTTTGCCAATGGATATTCAAACTACTGTTCCTATTTTGAAATTAATAGCTGTTTTGTCGACTGAGTGGTTTGCATGTGTTTGGGTTTGTCATTGTTGGTGCACTTCCTCAATGATTTCTTGTTTGTGGGTCTGACAGCATCAGAGGTTTGTGGACATCTAATGGATGTTTTTGGGGATGTGGCTTGGGATTTTGGTATTCCTGTGGCAGTGGACAAAACGGAAGGCCTGGTGATTCCTTGAGTTTTTTTGAATAATACAGTGGTGGCGATGGAATGTAGCTTACCTAAGGAAAAGCTGGAGGATCTGAAGCTGTGCATTGAGAGGACCTCGGGGGCAAAAAACTGACTGAGGAATAATTTGTCCTTGTTGGAGAAGTTGAATTTTGTGTGCAGGATCATTCCAGTTGGTAGGGTCTTTTGCAGGTGGCACACCATAGATTTCAGCTTACTAAGGAACATAACGATGACCTTAGGGTGTGGTTAGAATTTTGGCAGGACTTCAATAGTCCTCATTGGTGCAATGGGTAGGGGTGTTGGACACTGAGCTTCAATTGTTTACGGATGCATATGGTCTGCATGGATTTGGGGAGTATTTTGGGGAAGATGGTGCGCTGTTGTATGGCCAGGGGAGTGGTTGGAGGCAGGTCTTACCAGGAACCTGATGTTTTTGGAACTTTTCCCATTGGTGGTGGCTTAACGGGTCTGGGCGTTTTGATTGCGGGATTGGCAAGTAATTTTTCATTATGACAATATGGAGCAGGTGTGTGGGTAAAAAATTGTTAGACAATTCATTGCCAGCTATTAGGTTGTTGAGGGTTTTTGTGTTGAAATGCTTGAAGGAGAATGTGTTTAGGGATGTTCATGTGCCTGGAAAATATAATTACATTGCTGACTCCCTTTCACGTTTCCAGTGGGAGCAGTTCCGGTCTGTGACTCTAGAAGTGGATGCTATGGGGATTGCCTGTTCGGAGGAGTTGTGGGATCTGGGTTTGAGGAAGTGATGAAGTTGGTGAGGGGGGCTTTAGCTCCATCAACTTGGAGGGTTTATGTGGAGGTGTAGAAACAGTGGTTTGTGACTTTTCAAACTTTTGGGAATGGGGTGGGGGTGACCGATGATAATCTTTGGCAAGTTCTTTTAGGCTGAAGTGGAAAGTGTTGGGGGTCTCTAAGTCGTTGGTGGTGAGGAGAATGTTGGCCTTAGCCTTTTTGTTCCAATTATTGGGTTGGGAAAATTTTACTAAATCTTTTGTGGTAGGGATGGTGGAAAGGGGTATGAGTAGAGGTATTTTGTCTAGGGATGGCAGGCAGACCGTGTTTTTCTCTTTGTTGAGGGAGTTCATTGGACATTTGGCAAGAGTTTGTTTTTCTCATTTTGAGTTTTTGCTTTTTTTAGCAGCATTTATTCTGGTATTTTTACAGCTTTTAGAATTTCAGAGCTGGTTGGGAATAATAAAAGGGATATCTAAAATAAAAATGCTTAGTAGTCAGCGCCAGGAGAGCGAAGCACACAAACTCACTATAAAAAACGGCCACCTAACAGGGTCATACAAAAAAATAAATAAATTATGGGGACATAGGAGCGCCACCCAAAGGGGGCTTAAGTGTGCTGGTGGAAAAGCTGGGCCCCAAGAGATTATCAATATGGGTGAATAATGGCCAAAAAACAACACATAGTACTGCATTACTAAAGAGCATATAAATAACACATAGTACTGTATTAATAACACATAATACTGTATTAATAAGGAGCATTTAAATAGGGTGAAAATACAGACAATAAAGAATATATAAAAACATAGGTTGTATATAAAAAATGTTTTTAATCCAAGGAATATATGGAACAAGATTGCTAGAACTAAGTGGCAATCTAGTAGAATTACTAACAATCTAGAGTAAAATCTTTAAAAAGCAACGGTAAAAAACATATGTCAAACATATGACAAAAAAAGGGTATAATAAAAGAAAAGAACATTAAAGAAAAAAATGAATGATATTAATGAATCTGAGCTTTAGATGTTCTTAATGTCATTTTAGGGATATTGTTTTTTGGGACTCACTCTTTTAGGATTGGGACAGCAACTGAGGCAGCTAGACTGGGGCTTGGGGATGATGTTGTGAAGAAAATTGGGAGAAGGGAGTGAAATGCCTTTAGGTTGTATATTAGGCCCTCTTTCTGTGTTTAGTGTTACAATGGTTTTGCTATTGCAGGCCCTGTGCATTGTGGGTTATTGGCCTTTCCTATATTTACTGGGCCACAAGAGCTGCTGTGGTTAAGGAAGATTGGGTTCAGCTGGGTTTTCCTAAAGATGAGGTGTTTTTTTTAGATGGTTTGGTGTTAGGGGAAAGAGGAAGGACCAGGTAGTGGTAAGAGTGGTGGCTTATGCCAGACATTTAAAACCTCCTGGGGTATTGGTTGTGTATGCAGGGGGTAACTATTTGGACAGATGTTTCAGAAGGATTTTGTTGATAGGACACAAAAGTATAGGCTGGTGTGCTTGTTTCCACAAATGGTGCTAGTGTGGTCAAAAATTGAACCCTGGGTGCTTTGTAGGTCTGCATGGGATGTGTAGTGTTTAGAAGGTTCAAGAAAGAAGGTTAATGGAATGATTAGCAGTTTGTGGGGAAATTGGGGGGGGGCATAGAAATCCTACATGTTGAATTTAAAGGGGAGTCTGGAAGATGTTTCTTTTTAATGGACAGGGATCACAAATGTGGTAGGCTTGAAGCTCTTCAACGCTAATCTTAAAGAAGGGGTAATAAAGGCCTTGGGTTTGTTTGGCAGGGTTCTTCAATGGTGGTGTTGAGCTTTGGCGGGGTGCGTGCCCGAAGTTTTGAATATGTGCCATGGTTTTCTGGGTATCTTCTGTTTTGTTTAACAGGGGAGATATATTTAAATGTAGGCGTGCATTTTAGGTGTGAAGGTGTACGTTGGGACTTTGGGGCAAGCACTGTGAGGATTTTATTCAGTTATTTATGATTCAAGTTGTTAATTTGCTAATATTTAATATTTTAATTAACAAAGCACCCTTTGTTCCCCATTTCTGTTATTTTTTGTTGTAACTGAGTGTCAAGTGTAAGGGTCATAAAAATGAGCTAAATTAAAGGTTTATATACATATTCGTTTAACCTCTGTGATTACATCTGACAAATTAAAGAGGCGCCTCATGTGTGTATCAGTAAACCATAACAGGTGATCATAAAGAAGGGCAACCATGAATGGGTACTCACATTTCCATAAAGCACCCTTATGTGCTTGTAGGCGCAGGCTGACGGATTAAAGAGTGTGTCAGCTCACCAATTCCAGGCTCCTGCAAACAATCGAATGGCTGCTCCAATTGTAAAATCGTGTAGCCAACAGCAATGGAACACAGGTGCTCCCTTGGAATAGAGGGCTTGGAAACACTGCACTTTTAAAGCCAATTTATTAAAACCATTTAAAAATAATACAGTGAATAACACACACTTTACTCTGACACTCAGTTTGTGATTATTTGGCCGGTGCTACACAGACGGCACTTATATCACTGAAATCCAGAGCACAGATGTTGTGGTATTAATCTATCTTCCCTGTTTAAAAGGGTCCGTTATACAGATATACTATAGGGAGTATTATATGTATGCATACAGCTGAGATACAGACGGCGCTTATTTTATTGAAATCTAGAGCGCAGATGTCATGGTAATGATCTACTTATCTGCATAGAAGGGACCTGTTTATTGATATAATATAGGGATTACAAACTGTATGAAAACCCCAATATGTATTTCCATCGATAGCCTGTGTGAAATATAATTGGTTTTATTTTATTGCTGTTTTGAATATAGTATGTACTGTTTTACATTGTTTTATATATACGTTTATACCTGTACATGTAATTTTATGTATACTTACGTATTGTATGAGTAATGATTTAGGACTGTCAAATACTGAGTCTGTTACCTATTAGCAATTTGCTTTAACATCAAGGTGATTGGATACAATTGTATGACATGTATCCAATACCTGTACTCCTGCAATCCGATTGGCTACAAGTGCATTTAAATAAGTGTCAGTTAATAGGGTTTGGTATGCCTGGTGAAACAGCATAATGCTGAGAAACACGTTGCATATACTGGGCCAACTACTGTGATACCCCCAGTTTATTCACTGTATTGTTTTTAAATGTTTTAAAAAATCGATTTTAAAAGTATAGTGTTTCCAAGCCCTCTATTCCAAGTGAGCACCTATGTTCCATTGCTGTTAACTACACACTTGTACCATTGGAGCAGCGATTTGATTGTTTGCAGGAGCCTGGAGTTGGTAAACTGATACACCCTTTAATCTGTCAGCCTGTGCCTACAAGCACATAAGGGTGCTTTATGGAAATGTGAGTACCCATTCACGGTGCCCTTCTTTATGATCACCTGCTATGGTCTACTGATACACACATGAGGCGCTTCTCTTTTATTTGCCAGATGCTGTCATTTTGTTACAATTTTATCATGAGAAGAGGAGTGCTGCCTACCTGACTGTCATCTAACATTGACATTTGATCTGTTTTGGACATTGGATCATATTACATACTGGTTGTTGTGTATCTTGTATTATATATATACGTTTTTTCACTTTATATTGGTTTTTACCCTTCACTATTGTTATAGCGCCCCCTACAGTTCTATTTTATAGACAGCTTGCTTTAACCTCTGTCATTACCTTGTATCTAAGCCTCTTTTGACAGCCCCCTGATCACATGACTATTTTCTATTGACTTGCATTCTAGCTTTGTTGTGCAGAACCCACAGGCGTGAGCATAATGTTATCTATATGACCCACATAAAAAAGCATGTGATTAAGAAGCTGTCTATAGTGGCTTAAAAACAGGCAGAAATGTAGAGATTTAAATGTTAAAGTATATTAATATAACAATGTTGGTTGTGCAAAGCTGGGGAATGGGTAGTAAAGGCGTTATCTATAATAACAATTTTAGTGTTGACTGTCCCTTTTATAACCTAACAAACAGAAATGTCCTTTATACCCATAATACCCATGTTCATGAGAGACATACTGTACATACACATCTCTATGGTTTTGAAACAAAACAGGATGAACATACACGTTGCTTATTAGCATCGTTATGCACTAATGAATGGGACAAAGCAACATATAGGCACTTCAAATGATCTAAATTAAGATACCACAAGATTAACAAGGCAGATAAAAATGTTGTGCTTGAAAAGTAATTAAATAAATTACATTGATAACGCGGGGTGCACTAAGAATATAGCACAATCTAATATTACAAGTGAATAATAAAAAAAAGTTTACCAGCGAATCTTAATGTGGCCGCCACCTTTTTTAATACGCTTATGGGACTTGTGTGTTGCACAACACATAATAGGGCTGGAAAATGTAGCACTCTTAAAGTAAAGTGTTAAGACATTAATATATACATAACAAAAACACATGATTAGTATATTAAAGGCCAGATTACGAGGGAATCGCTAACATTGGCACAAGCAATAAGGGGTTTATAGATGGTGTTTGCACGCATTGGGTTTACTGCTGATATTACAAGTTGAAAGTAAAAGCGATCGTTATTTATGCTAGAATTATTACTGTGTCCTCAGAGCAAAAAAGCATCACAAAGTATAGTAACAATCATAACACTATCTAATAAAAATTATTTAAATAAGGGGGCGTGTCTGGCCAGCAACCGTGTCAGGAAGAAAATATGGGAGCTCCTTACTTTATTTAATAAATCTGGTGGATATCTTCAACTAACAGCGACATCGAGTGCTGCTTTATCATAAAAAACTTTGTATAGAGAATCTTATATCTTTTGATACCAATATTGTCTGAAGTATTTTAATATGAAGCCCTAATTGGGAAACTTGAACTGCGGCCTGTACAAAGATCTACGACACTTCTCCTGGTCTGATAGGATTTATATCAAACCTAACACTACTATATGCAGCAATAAGCCCTACTTCTGTGGATGACCTGAAAAGGGACTTGGTCTGAGCAACAGGTACTGTGTAAATGGATCAAGGCAGACCAAAAGTAATGGAGGCGATCGATAACTGGGGACTGAAGATCCGGTCTTCACTGTTTCAGCACTTCCGTGAGTTACAGAGAGACATAGGAGCAGTGCTGACTGTGTGGCAGCAGAAGCAACAGAGACTAATAGAGAATAAAAATCTGCAAATGCAGAATCCCAGGAAGCTCCTGGTACAAGACGCCGCACCAACTTCAGCTAAACAAAGTGCGCAACAGATTTCCTTACGCAGCGCTCAACACCGGGAGACCCATATACACCCGGCTGCGCAAGAGAGAAGAGACAATGCGATGATGGTTCCCCTGCTTCGTGTCCCTAAAACATCCCACGTTGACCTGCCCTTGAGACATGGGATAGGAGGTAACAAACATGGGCTAATAGTGAGTGACTTAATGTGCGATGGGCTCCTATGGACAGTGGAGTTGTTTCTTCTATCTTGGGGCATTATACTGGGTCCTGCTGCCCTCCTGAGTCTGGTGACTGTGGGACTGTGTCCTGACTTTGAAAGCAGCCGGAATCGTTTTGGCATAGGCTAACTGACGCTCTCTTACTGGTAGAACCATGCGGCAGATTGGGAGGCTTATTTCTATCATGCTGTGGTTGGAGGTGTCCACGGTTATGTTTAACAGTTCATGTTCCCATCAACATTTCTCTTTTTATTATCGTTTATATTGCTATTTCTGTGTTAGTAGCAAATTTCGAGTTAGCTCTTAATATTGCAGATTTTCTTTCTCCTAATCATTACTTAATATGTTATGTATTGCTTGGCACTTTGTGGGGTGGGATAGAGGTTTAGACATATCACCATTAATAGACCTGGTTAACACAATATACTCCCTCCCAATATACTCTAAACAATGTGTTCCTCTACAAATAGAAACTGTTTAAAAGTCTCACTACTCTATAAACCTCCAAATACAACGCAACCCAGGGCTGATGTTGATGGGCACACATATATTTTTAGGTTTATCTAAATATAAGAACTTAGACCATATGTTAACCTACTGATGTATTCCCATTGTAGTATAACAGATGTTCCTCTAATATTTATTTGAAACCCCATTTTTGTCAGTTGACCATATAGTTATTGGGGAGTCCAATGATAAGCCTTGTATGGGGATATATATTTAATAAAACCTACCCACCCATAGGCTTTTTGGTTACTCAGCACCTCTGGGGTTAACTTCCTGTACTTTGTTTGCAGAGTTAAAGAGGACTAATATATTGCTTTAAAGGGAATAACAGGCAATCATTTGTAATTTTTGAGTCCATGCTAACAGGTATTACAACACTTTAATATTGAGCAGGTTTGTTTAGCCTACTTATATACTATCATCTGCTTCCTCATATATTGCCAGTCGGCCATATTTATGCTAGGCAATAACTCAGATTTGTATCTTTATTATACTGTGAAATATAGTTGATGGTCTTGTATGCTCCCTATAATCCTAAACTTTTGTATGGTGAGGTTGCTTGGTGCTTGTTTGCCCTTTCATTTTCCCCCTACTTCGCCCCATGATGTGCCCATGAGATACCCTTTCCTTAATAGACACTTAAAGTGAATGTTGTTATATAGTTCAATGTCCAGACACGTTTCCCCCCCCTTCTCCATATTATTTCAAGGTCCAAGAGTGACCATACTTAGCATTAAAGCCCTCCCCTATATCATATAGATTCCATAGACCCATGAGTGGCCTTTAGCAGCTGCGGAGGTGCATTCTTTTTAAAGGGGGAAAAAAAGAGGTTTCATTACCTATGGTTCAATTGTAGCTTATTTACACAATCAATATATTTACACAGTTTTGTATAATGTACCTTTTTGCTTAAACCTTGTGTATAATGGTAAAACAAATAATAGAGTACGACTGTTAATCCTATTGAACTTATGTTTAATGTTGTATGTTTGAATAACCTCAATAAAATTATTATAAAAAAAAAATAAAAAAAATAAATAAAAAAAAATTATTTAAATAAAATATTTCACACAAAAGTTATAAAGATATGAGATCTCAGGTGTTGGAAAAAAAGGCAGACAAAGGACTAACATTGTGAAACATACATACGCTGTACATCTCTAAAAATGTATATGTACAGTATGTACTGTATATATTTATGTCTATAAATAAATACTTTATAATAAATAAATACTTTATATGAAAATGTACATATGTATTTATATGTGCATTTATGTATTAACAGACATATATACATAAAAAAAAGTCAGGCAAAGGGCTTTAACATTGAGATACATACATATACATGTCTAAAGATGTGTGTGTGTGTGTGTGTATGTATGTATGTATATATATATGTAACATAATTTATGCTTACCTGATAAATTTCTTTCTTTCCAGATATGATGAGTCCACGGAATCATCAATTACTAGTGGAAATAATATCACTCCTGGCCAGCAGGAGAAGGCAAAGAGCACTACAGCAAAACTGCTATATATGTCACTTCCCTTACCCATAACCTCCAGTCATTCGACCGAAGGAAAAATGGAAAAAAAAGATAACACAAAAGTGTAGAGGTGCCTGAGGTTTTAGAAAAAATAACTGTCTTAAATAAAGGGTGAGCCGTTGACTAACCATATCGGGAAAAAAATAAATTTATCAGGTAAGCATAAATTATGTTTTCGTTCCTAAGAGATATGGTGAGTCCACGGAATAATCAAATACTAGTAGGAATCAATACCCAAGCTAGAGGACACAGATGATAAGTGAGGGACAAGACAGGTAGACCTAAATAGAAGGCACCACCGCTTGAAGAACCCTTCTGCCAAAAGAAGCCTCAGCTAAAACTTTGAAAAAGTATGAAAAGAGGACCAAGTTGCAGCCTTACAAAACTGTTCCACAGAAGCTTCATTTTTAAATGCCCAGGAAGAAGAAACAGCCCTCGTAGAATGAGCAGTGATTCTCTTAGGAGGTTGCTGTCCAGCTGTCTCATAGGCCAAACGAATAATACTCCTTAGCCAAAGAGAAAGAGCAGTAACCATAGCTTTCTGACCCTTGTGCTTCCCAGAAAAACAAACAAACAAAGCAGAAGACTGACGAAAGTCCTTAGTTGCCTGAAGATAAAACTTCAATGCATGCACAACATCTAGGTTGTGCAATAAACGCTCCTTAGGAGAAGAAGGATTAGGACACAAAGAAGGAACCACAATCTCCTGATTAATATTCTTGTTTGAAACAACCTTAGGTAGGAAACGTAATTAAGTACGTAAAACCACCTTATCAGAATGAAAAATAAGATAAGGAGAATCAAACTGCAGAGCCGAGAGTTCGGAAACTCTCAGAGCAGAAGAAATAGCAACAAGAAACAAAACCTTCCAAGATAACATCTTGATATCTAAGGAATGCATAGGTTCAAACAGAGCCCGCTGTAAAACTCTAAGAACAAGGTTAAGACTCCAGGGTGGAGTAACGGGTTTAAACACAGGCCTAATCCTAACCAAAGTCAGACAAAAAGATTGCACGACTGGTGCATCTGCCAAAAGCTTATGCAACAAAATAGACAATGCAGAAATCTGACCATTCAGAGTACTAGCTGACAAACCCTTCTCCAGACCCTCCTGGAGAAAAGACAAAATCCTAGGAATCCTGACCCTACTCCAAGAGTAGCCTCTGGATTCACAGCAATACAGATATTGACGCCATATCTTATGGTAAATCTGTCTTGTCACAGGCTTACGAGCCTGAATCATGGTCTCAATGACCGACTCTGAAAACCCACGCTTAGATAAAATCAAGCGTTTAATCTCCAAGCAGTTAGCTTCAGAGAAACGAGATTTGGATGAAGAAAAGGACCCTGAAATAGAAGGTCCTTCTTCAGAGGGAGTCTCCACAGAGTTAGAGATGATATTTCCACTAGATCTGCATACCAGATCCTGCGAGGCCACGCCGGCACTATGAGAATCACCGACACCCTCTCCTGCTTGATCCGAGCAATGACTCTTGGCAGGAGAGCGAACGGAGGAAATATGTATGCTAGACTGAAATTCCAAGGAACCGCCAGAGCATCTATCAAGAAAGCCTGTGAATCCCTTGACCTCAAGCCATACCTCAGAAGCTTAGCATTCTGCTGAGAAGCCATGAGATTCAGTTCTGGCTGCCCCCAATTGAGAATTAAACAGGAAAATACTTCCAGGTGGAGTTCCCACTCCCCCGGATAAGAGGTCTGTCAGCTCAGAAAATTGACCTCCCAATTGTCCACTCCTGGGATGTGGATCGCAGAAAGACAAAAGTTGTGAGACTTCGCTCCACTGGATTAACCGGCAACCTCTGATATGGCCAAGGAACTCCGAGTTCCCCCTGGTGGTTGATGTACGCCACCGAAGTTAAGTTGTCTGACTGGAACCTTATAAACCAGGCTAAGGCTAGCTGAGGCCAGGCCAGTAGAGTATTGAAAATCGCTCTCAGTTCTAGAATGTTTATAGGGAGAACTGACTCCTCCCGAGTCCAAAGACCCTGAGTCTTCAATGACCCTCAAATTTCTCCCCAACCTAGAAGGCTGGTATCCGTGGTCATGTTCATCCAGGAAGGTCTGCAAAAGCAAGTTCCCTGGTAGAGGTGATCCTGAGACAACCACCACAGAAGAGAGTCCCTTGTTGCCTGATCCAGAACTATTTTCCAGAGACAAATTCGCATTGTCCCCGTTCCATTGCCTTAGCATGCATAACTGCAGAGGTCTGAGATGGAACCGAGCAAACGGAATGATGTTTCTGGGAGTTAGCATCAGACCAATTACCTCCACTGACAGCTGAGGGGAGGACTGAAGGACAAGACAAGAGTCGAAGATCTTTGTTTTTCTGACCTCTGTCAGAAATATCTTCATTAGTATGGAGTCTATTATGGTCCCTAAAAACACTACTCTTGTGGCTGGAATCAGAGAACTATTTCCCAGATTTACCTTCCAACCGTGGGAGAGAAGAAAAGACAAGATCTCTGTATGAGAGTTTGCTTGTTGAAAAGACGGCGCCTGAATCAGAATGTCGTCCAGATAAGGCGCAACAGCAATGCCCCGAGACCGGATCACTGCCAAAAGAGCCCCCAGGACCTTTGAGAAAATTCTGGGAGCTGTGGCAAGGCTGAAAGGAAGAGCCACAAACTGGAAATTATTGTCTAAGAAAGCAAACCTTAGAAACTTGTGATGATCCCGGTGAATGGGAACATGAAGGTACGCATCCTTTAAGTCTATGGTTGTCATAAACTGACAAGGAAGAATGGAACGTATAGTCTCTATCTTAAAGGACGCTACACTGAGGAACTTATTTAAACACTTTAGGTCTAAAATAGGTCTGAAAGTCCCCTTTTTCTTGGAAACCACAAACAGATTTGAATAAAATCCCAGACCCTGTTCCTGCAAAGGAACTGGAACTATAACTCCCAGGGCAAAGAGATCCCTGATCCTCTATTTATCTGGTCTACAGATAATCTTGAGAGGAGAAGCCTATCTCTGGGAGGAAAAGTCTTGAATTCTATCTTGTACCCTTGAGATACAATTTCCACTGCCCACAGGTCTGGGACATCTCGTATCCAAGCCTGAGCAAATTGAGAGAGCCTGCCACCTACTAGATCCCTTCCTGGATTGGGGCCCGACCCTTCATGCTGACTTGGAGTCAGTCACAGGTTTCTTAGACTGTTTCCCCTTGTTCCAAGACTGACCAGACTTCCAGGAAGACTTTGATAGTTTCCTGCTTGGAAGTGGAAGAAGAGGGTTTACCTCTAAAGTTAAAAAAGGAACACAAATTACTCTGACACCCTTTCTGCTTATTCTTTTTATCATGAGGAAGAAAAGATCCCTTTCTTCCTGTGATATCTGTAATAATTTCAGCCAAACCAGGCCCAAACAAGGTCTTACCCTCATAGGGAATAGCTAAAAACTTAGATTCAGAAGAAACATCCGCAGACCAGGATTTTAACCAAAGGGCTCTGCGAGCTAGAACCACAAAACCAGACATTTTTAATGACCTGTAAGGAAGCATCTGAAATAGAGGAATTGGCTAACCTTAAGAGCCTTAAACCTGTCCTGAATCTCCTCAAGAGGAGTATCTATCTGCATAGAATCAGACAAAGCATCAAACCAGTAAGCTGCAGCGCTGGTAACAGTAGCACTACACACCGCAAGCTGCCATTGAATACCTTGGTGAACATACATTTTCTTTAATAATGCCTCCAATTTCTTATCCATTGGATCCTTAAAAGAACAACTATCCTCTATGGGAAAAGTGGTCCTCTTAGCAAAAGTGGAAATAGCTCCTTCCACCCTAGGAACGGTTCCTACAACTCCTTAATAGAGTCAGCTATAGAAAACATTTTCTTAAAAATAGGAGATGGAGAAAAAGGAATACCAGGTCTTTCCCACTCCCATGCAATAATCTCAGAAGCACGGTCTGGAACAGGAAAAACCTCCACCGCAGAGGGAACATCAAAATACTTGTTCAGCTTACTAGACTTCTTAGGGTTAACAACGATAGTAGTATTGGATTCATCCAAGGTAGCCAAAACCTCCTTAAGTAACAAGCGGAGGTGTTCCAGCTTAAATCTAAAGGATACAACTTCAGCATCAGTAGAAGGAATTATACTGCCTGAATCCGAAATTTCACCCCCAGATGCACAAAAATCAGACTTCTAAGAGGAAAGAATTTGATTAGCTACTTCAGGATCAGAAACCTTACTTACTGTTTCTTTAAAATTCCTTTTGCGTTTTCCCTGCAGTAATGGAAAAGCAGACAGCGCCTCAGATACCTCAGAAGATACCTCAGAAGATACCTGGGCAGCAATATCTTGCAAAGAAACTCCAGACGGAGCATGAGAGGAAACGCAGGGCACTGCATGTGCAGATGAATAGGATTGGGATGCTTGAGGAGAAAGCTGCGGCACATCTAAAATAGGAGGCTCCTGAACAGCATCCGCCTTAGCTAATGATGGCTCAGAATAAAAAATTCAATTTCTATAAGCTAAAGTTCTTTCAATACATGAAGAACAAAAAGGTACTGGGGGTTCCACCTGGGCCTCAAAACATAAGCTACAGGTAACATCCTGCACAGCCTCCAGATCCATAATACAAAAAAAAAAGCAAATAAAAAATCTAACTTTTTTTTGAAAAAAACTTTATTTTTTTTATCTTTTAACAAAGGATATAATACAGAACCAAAACAACTTTCTTAATTAAATGTTCCCTTTAAATTTACCAAATCATGAAAACATACCCCAGGCAAAACTCTACACCTCAGCAGAATTACTGAGGTGCCCTACCTGTCCTGCAACCCGCAGCAAACTGAGGAAAAAACCTATCCCGTTTACAATCCGGATTTCCAGAGAAGCAAAAACAGCAAGAAGCCTTCTAAACAGCAGAGCATCAGAAATATGCGCACCTCACACTTACAGGAAGTGAAGAAAAGCGCCAAAAAAACTCTGACATCAAAGAATCAGAACCTCCCTAAAAGGGGGCGGTCCTACAGCAAACAAAAAAAAGCCATTTTTTTTAAACAACTTTCTTGAATACAGGCTTAGAAACAAACAATAACCCCCCCCAAAAAAAACAGTACATAATCCGTTACTAAAACGGATCCTCACTGAGCCATCAATAAAATAAATAACTCCTCACACTAACAGTGCCTGCAAAAACTGCCATAAAAACCTGCACCCTGACAGGAATAATAAAAAACATCCCCCTGCAGCGTTTCAGCTGAATAAGGGGCACATTTTTGCCTGCTTACATAGAAAAACAAAACTGGCACTTGCCTTAATATTCAACTGTCCGGCAGCAGGACCTGGTTTGAGAGGATGCCTTCCCTCACATGGACCTGTGGAAATACAGAAAGACTGAGTAAACTTACTCAGGCTATCTAAATAGGACAGCAAAATGTTCTGGGAAAACGCAGTGAGAATTGTACCCCACAAGTTCCCAATTGCTTAAAAGCCACCACTGCCCTACTGAAGAGACTGACATGGGCTAAGGCTAGACCCTTTAGAAAGATCAGAACAAACCTACAGGCAAAGAGAATGACTGGAGGTTATGGGTAAGGAAAGTGACATATATAGCAGCTTTGCTGTAGTGCTGTTTGCCTCCTCCTGCTGGCCAGGAGTGATATTCCCACTAGTAATTGATGATTCCGTGGACTCACCATATGTTAGGAAAGAAATATAAATATATCATATATATATCAAGTAGATGAAAATAAAGATTTAAGCGATATTCATATTCAATAAAGTGTTAGGTACATTTACTGTAAACATTTCACATTCCTATGTTCTGCACATAGTATATGTCTTTATAAATAGATATTCCTATATATATTTGTATATATCTATACCTATATAATCATCTGTATATATAGGTATACATATATAAATTGTTCCAAAAAAACATCATATATTTTCTGTTATGTGAAGTACAATGGAATGTGTCAGGTTAGCGCACTTGAGAATATGAGATTGTATTAGGTTTTTTTCCCCACTTTCTTTTCTCCATTAACTTCTATGAGGTACGTGAATGTGCATGCGATATTCTAATTTTGGCTTTTTGCACTCGTCGGGTTAGTGCGTGAGCGAAAACAGTTACTTTTAACTCATAATAGAAGAGCAAACTGACGCACAAAAAAGCTTTCTTTTAGCGCAGTTAAAGCTAGAGCGGGAGAGTTAATTAATGATCAACTCATACCCCCCAACTGTCTAGATTTTCGCGGGACAGTCCCGATTTTAGGGGTCTGTCCCTCTGTCCCGAGTTGCTAGCCATCTTTCCTGATTTGCCCCAGGCATTTAAAAAAAAAAAAAAATTTTTTTTTTTAAATTCTATTTGGCCCATACTCAGAACCAGCTGGCTTTGCTCTCACAAGGTTAGATACCTGTTATATTCCCTGTGGAAAAGGAATGGTGTGTGGGTTAAGCAGGAGTAAGAAGGCTGTATACACTCTGACCACGGGTAATGGCGACCTCTCTAACCTACCTCTGGTAATGATGATATCTAACCCCTGGTGATAATACTAGCATGCCTTCAGTTTTATACAATGAGCAGTGCTAATACCAGGGTAACTAACAGTGTAACGAACAGTGGCAGCCGCAGACTGCCAGCTAATGTGCTTGCCAACCCCAGGACCCCATACAATGAATTACAGATACCCATATATGATGTAGTGTGTGTGTCTATCTGTATCCATAACTGTGTGTGTGTATCTGTATGTATAAGTTTATGCTATGTAGTGTGTGTGTGTGTCTGCATGTATAAATGTAAGCTATGTAGTGTGTGTATGTGTATCTGCATGTATAAGTGTGTATCTGCATGTATAAGTGTATGCTATGTAGTGTGTGTGTGTCTGCATGTATAAGTGTATACTATGTAGTTTCTGTGTATCTGCATATATAAGTGTATGCTGCATGTATAAGTGCATGCTATGTAGTGTGTGTGTATCTGCATGTATAAGTGTATGCTGCATGTATAAGTGTATGCTATGTAGTGTGTATGTATCTGCATGTATAAGTGTATTATATGTAGTGTGTGTGTAGTGTATCTGCATGTGTAAGTGTATGCTATGTAGTGTGTATGTATCTGCATGTATAAGTGTATGCTATGTAGTGTGTGTATATGCATGTATAAGTGTATGCTATGTAGTGTGTGTGTATCTGCATGTATAAGTGTATGATATGTAGTGTGTGTGTAGTGTATCTGCATGTGTAAGCGTATGCTATGTAGTGTGTATGTATCTGCATGTATAAGTGTATGCTATGTAGTGTGTGTATCTGCATGTATAAGTGTATGTTATGTAGTGTGTGTGTGTGTGCATGTATAAGTGTATGTTATATAGTGTGTGTATCTGCATGTGTAAGTGTATGCTATGTAGCGTGCTACTGTGCATTTTTGCTGACTTTAAAGGCCAGAATCTAGAATATTAATGGGGAATGCAGAGAGTAGTTTTAAAGAATGTATTAATAAATGTGCAATTAAGATAAAAATATTTAGCAATGTCTTTGCAAAGGCTAATTAAATACAGCGCTCACATAGCCATACCAGTGGTTTGAGCTTGTGTTTGATTTGCTGCCTAAGTGTATTAATATATATGACTTTATTTAGAATTTTATTTTTATTACTTTGGTCTTATGATTTTTTTAAGCCCCGCCCACCACATTTCAATTTTTTTGCGGGGGGGGGGGGTGTCCCTCTTTTGAATTTTGAAATGTTGGGAGGTATGTCAACTTGTTATCTGGCCCTAAACTATTATTCACTCATGTTTGTAATATTAAATGTAAAATATATTTCTTTCCTAAGATATGATGAGTCCACGGAATCATCAATTACTAGTGGGAATATCTCTCCTGACCAGCAGGAGGTGGCAAAGAGCACCACACCAAAAACTGTTAAATACCACTCCCCTTACCCACAATCCCCACAATCCCCAGTCATTCTCTTTGCCTGTAGTAGTTGCAAGGAGGTGGTAAAGTTAGGTGTCTGTAAGATTCTACAATCAAGAGTTTGTTATTTTCAAAGCAGGACAAGATGTTTTGATCTTGGTTTAGCCGTAGTCCATTTCAGTCTCTTCAGTAGAGCATTGTTGGCTTTTAAGCATTTAGGAACTTGGGGGGTATAATCCCCTCTATGCCTCCCAATTGATTTACTGCTACCCTTGTCAGAAAGCCTGTTTAAGTTTGCACAGTCTTTTCATTTTTCACAGGTCCATAGGAAGGAACTTTGTGAGCTGCCTGCTGCAGGGCAGTTACTTTTATGGTAAGTGCTATATTATATTATATTCTTATATTGGCACTTAAATGGTTAATTTATTTTTTCTGATGAGGGGTTATATTACAGGGCATTGACAAGGTTCTGGCTCATGATTTTTTTATTACTTTGCATGCGATTTTCAGTTTAATATTTTTTTGCAACTTTTTTCCCTAGGTAAGGTTATGAATGTCCGGAAGTGTTGTGATGTTTTGGTGGGCGGAGCATGCTGAGGAGGCAGTTTTGGCACACTTTTTCAAACCAGGAAGTGTTTGTTTTATTTTAGTGCAGCTCTGGGCAGTGTACAAAAATGGCTATTTCATTCTGTTCCTCATGTATTGAGGGAACATTGCATTACAAAGAAAATCTTTTTGAATCTGAGCTGTTTTTTTTTCTAGGGAAGATGCTGTTCAAGTGCAGCCTTGCTCTCAGGCATTCCTACCCTTGTCTGCCCGCATGTTATACCCTGTGCTTCCTCTCATGCTCCAGCTGGAGTTTTCTTTGCAGGATATGGCTTCTCATATATCTTCTGCAGTTTCTGAAGTGTTATCTGCTATGTTGCAGGGGAAGCGTAAGAGGAAATTTAAACATTTAGGGGTTGTTTTTTTCTAATGTATCTTCTCAGAAGTCTGAGGAAGAGGATTCTTCTTTATTGTCTGAGGGTGAGATCTCTGACTCTAACAGTATATTTCCTTCTTCTGATGCTGAAGTTGAGTCATTCATGTTCAAATTAGAGCACCTCCGTTTGTTACTTTAGGAGGTTTTGTCTACTTTGGATGATTCTGATTCTATGGTTGTAATGACTCCTAAGAAATCTAGCAAGCTTATTATATATTTTGATGTTCCTTCTGCAGTGGAGGTATTCCCTGTTCCTGATTGTGCTTCAGAGATTGTTGCACGGGAGTGGGAGAAACCTGGGATTCCTTTTTCCAATTCTCCAATTAAAAAAAAATTAAAATTGTTTTCTATTGCTTAAAGAGTCTTGGTAGACAGTGCCTAAGGTTGAGGGTGCTATTTCTACTTTGGCTAAGAGAACTACTATTCCCCATTGAGGATAGTTGCTTTTTTTCAGGATCCTATAGATAAGAAGCTTGAAGCTTTTCTTTAGAGGATGTATGTTCATCAGGGGTTGCAATGGCAGCCTGCGGTGTGTATTGCTACTGTCACTAGCACAGCAGCTTATTGGTTTGATGCGTTGTCTGATTCTATTCGGTCAGACACTCCTCTTGAGAAGATATAGGATAGGATTAAGGCTCTTAAATTGGCTAATTCCTTTATTTCTGATGCGTCTCTTCAAGTTATCAAATTGGCAAATATTTCTAGCTTTTCTGTTTTAGCAGAGTTTTATGGTTAAATTTCTGGTCTGCGGATGTTTCTTCTAAACTAAGCTTTTGTCTTTTCCTTACAAGGGTAAGACCTTGTTTGGACCAGGTCTGGCTGAGATTATTTCTGATATTACGGAAGGTAAGGCTCATTTTCTTCCTCAGGATAAAAGACATATACAAATGCGTCAAAGTAATTTTCATTCCTTTTGGAACTTCTCAGCTAAACCTTCCCCATTCCTCTTCCAAGCAGGAGCATTCTAAGTCTTCCTGGAAGTCCAATCATTCCTAGAATAAGGGGAAGCAATTTATAAAGTCTGTTACTGACTCAAAGTCAGCAGGAAGGGTCTTCCCCCGATCAAGGAGCGGATCTTGTGGGGGGGGGGGGAGATTTTCTTTTTCGCTCAGGCTTGGGTTCAGGATGTTCCGGATCCCTGGGTGGTGAATATCGTATCCCAGCGTTACAAGCTAGAGTTCAGGACTTATACCAGGGGCAGGTTTCTTCTCTTCAGGTTATCTGTAAACCAGATAAGGAGAGATTTGTTCTTGTGTTGTGTCCAGGATCTTTCCGATATGGGAGTAATAGTTCCTGGTCCTTTTCAGGAGCAGGGTCTGGGTTTTTATTCCAATCTGTTCGTAGTTCCAAAAAGAGAGGGAACCTTCTGTCCTATTCTAGATTTTAAGAGTGTGAACAAGTTTCTCAGAGATCCGTCTTTCAAGATGAGACTGTTCGTTTCATTCTTCCTTTTAGTTCAGGAGGGTCAGTTCATGACCACAGTGGATTTAAAGGATGCGTATCTGCATTTTCCTATCCACAAGGATTATCACAAGTTTTTAAGATTTGCATTTCTAGACAAACATTTTCAGTTTGTGGCCTTTCGATTTGGTATTGCTACGGCTCCCAGGATTTTTTTGAAGGTTCTGGGAGCATTTTTGGTACAGACAATGGAAAGGGGATTATGCAGATCTGTCTGTTTTTGATCAGGAGATAAGAAACTCTCTTCTGTGGTGGTTGTCCCAGAATATCTCTGGGAACCTGCTTCCGCAGACCTACCTGGATGATTGTGACCATGGATGCCAGTCTTGGGATGGGGAGCTGTCTGGGGTTCATTAAAGTCGGTTCTTCCTATAAATATTCTGGAGCTGAGAATAATCTCCAATGCTCTTCTGGCCTGGCCTCAGTTAGCTTCAGTCCAGTTTATCAGATTTCAGTCGGACAACATAACGTCTGTGGCTTACATCAATAATCAGGGGGGGACTCAGAGTTCCTTGGCCATGACAGAGGTAGCCAGGATTATTCAGTGGGCAGAGTCCCACAATTGTTGTCTGTCTGCGATCCACATTCCAGGGGTGGACAATTGGGAAGCGGATTTTCTAAGCCGACAGACTTTTCATCCAGGGGAGTGGGTACTCCATCCGGAGGTATTTTTTAAACTTTTTCTCAAGTGGGGGCAGCCGGAGCTGGATCTCATGGCATCTCATCAGAATGCCAAGCTTCTAAGGTATAGGTCACAGTCTCGAGATCCTCAGGCTGTACTGTTAGATGCTCTGGCCATTCCTTGGAACTTCAGTATAGAGTATGTTTTTACTCCATTCGCTCTCCTTCCACGGGTCATTGCTCGAATCAGACAGGAGAGGGCGTTGGTGATTCTCATTGTCCTGGCGTGGCCTCGCAGAATCTGGTATGCGGATCTGGTGGAGATGTCATCTCTTCCACCTTGGAGTCTTCCGTTACAGAAGGGCCTTCTAGTTCAGGGGCCCTTCCTTCATCAAAATCTCGTTTTCATCCAATCTGCTTGATATTTTCTAAGCGTGGTTTTTCTGAATCAGTTATTGAAGTATGATTCAGGCTCGTAAGCCTGTGTCTATAAAGATTTATTATAAGATTTGGCATATATATTTGTATTGGTGTGATTCCAGAGATTTTTCTTGGAATAGAGTTAAAATTTCTAGGATGTTGTGTTTTCTCCAGGAGGGTTTGGAGAAGGGTTATCTGCTAGTACCTTGAGGGGTCAAATTTCTGCTTTATCTATTTTGTTGCATAAACGTCTGGCAGATATGCCAGATGTTAAGTCTTTTTGCCAGGTTCTGGTTAGAGTCAGGTCTAGGTTTAAATTTGCTACTCCTCTGTGGAGTCTCAATTTGGTTCTTCTTCAACATGCTCCTTTTGAACCTATGCATTCTTTGGATATTAAGTGTTTATCCTGCAAAGTTTTGTTTTTGGTTGCTATTTCTTCTGTTTGAAGAGTTTTGGAGCTTTCAGCTTTGCAGTATGAATCTCTTTTCCTTATTTTTCATTCTTAAAATGTAGTCCTGCGTACTGCCTTAGTTTTTCTTCCTAAGGTGGTTTCGGATGGGAATATTAATCAAGAGATTGTTGTTCCTTCCTTGTGTCCTGATCCTTCTTCTCATAAGGAACGTTTGTTGCACAACCTAGATGTGGTATGTGCTTTAATGTTTTATTTACAGGCAGCTAAGGATTTTCGTCAGTCTTCTTCCTTATTTGTTTTTTTTTTTTCTGGGAAGAGAAAGGGTCAGAAAGCTACGGCTTCTTCTCTTTCTTTTTTGTTGAGGAGTATTTTTCAATTGGCTTATGAGACTGCTGGACGGCAGCCTCCTGAGAGAATCACGGCTCTTTCTACCAGGGCTGTTTCTTCTTCTTGGGCTTTTAATAATGGAGCTTCTATGGAACAGATTTGCAGAGCTGCTACTTGGTCATCCTTACACACTTTTTCAATATTTTACAAATTTGATACCTTTGCTTCGGCTGAGGCTTCTTTTGGGAAAAAGGTTCTTCAAGCAGTGGTGCCTTCTGTTTAGGTTACCTGTTTAGGTTACCTGTCTTTTCCCTCCCTTATCATCTGTGTCCTCTAGCTTGGGTATTGATTCCCACTAGTAATTGATGATTCCGTGGACTCACCATATCTTAGGAAAGAAAACATAATTTATGCTTACCTGATAGATTTATTTATTTCCGGATATGAGTCCACGGCACACCCTTTATTTAAGACAGTTTATTTTTCTATAAACATCAGTCACCTCTGCACCTTATATTACTTCCTTTCTCCTTTCATTTTTGTCGAATGACTGGGGATTGTGGGTAAGGGGAGTGGTATTTAACAGTTTTTGCTTTGGTGCTCTTTGCCGCCTCCTGCTGGTCAGTAAAGATATTCCCACTAGTAATTGATGATTCCGTGGACTCACCATATCCGGAATTAAATAAATTTATCAGGTAAGCATAAATTATGCTTTTTTTTAAATAAATATTTTTACAGTGATTTAAACAGATATGGTGTATTACAAGGTGTTTGACTGGGAAGGACTCAAAGGTCTATATGATAGTGTGTTTATTTGTATGTGTGTATATGTATATGTAAATGTGTGTATTTCTATATGTGTATGTATGTGTGCACACATACATACAAAGACATATGTAAACACACACATTTATACATGCAAACATACAGTATCTACACGCATACAAATACATACTTATACATATAGAGTTCGAGTCCTTCCCAGTCAAACACCTTGTAATACACCATATCCATATAAATCACTGTTTGAAAATATATATCTCGATAGAATAGCAGACTTTAAATGTTAGTAAAGAAAGCCACTATTTGACCTTCAGTTTAGTGCAGCTTTGGCTTAGTGCTCATGCTAATTGTGCAATTCATCCAGCAGCAATACTCACAGGTTAGAGCTTCAAGGAGTCACTACAAAACTCCCCAACAATAGTAGAAAAATGTAAAAATGAAGCTCTCCAACATGCCAAAGTTTCAATGCTTTATTTTAGAGAGTGCAGAGTCAAACAGCCACGACGTTTCGGGGAGCCATGCCCCTTAATCATGTGGTTCACTCTGCACTCTCTAAAATAAAGCATTGAAACTTTGGCATGTTGGAGAGCTTCATTTTTACATTTTTCTATTAGTGCTCATGCTAGCCTAAATTAGATTTTCAGCGCGTCCCCATAGAAGTCTTTTATGTGAGAGATTTAGCACATCCTTGCTATTTGACATCCAGATGTTAGCGTTTAGTTTCGCAAAGCAGTTTTTAGGGTTTAAAATTGGCGGGTGTGGGGTGTTAGAAAAAACCCAGCACTGAAAAATTCCATTATATTGTAGTCTATGGGGAACTGTGTGTATTTGCTTATATAATAAATATTTATGTGCTAATATGTATATATATTTATGTGTTAATGTGTATATATACATATTAACACAAATATATATGTATATATTCATATACATATATATTTTAAGGGAACACACAGTTCCCCATAGACTACAATATAATGGCGCTTTTCAGTGCTGTTTTTTTTTTCTAACACCCTACACCCGCTGCCTATCGCTGCGCAAATCACCCCCTTCGCTGCGCTAGGTTATCATGCCATTGTCTGTAGAATCATTTTCTGATTGTGATCACAGAAAAAACAGACCAGACGATTCAAAATGGCATTCAAAAGTTAATATCTAATAAAAACAACCCCAAAATGTCATGACATAATAGATAACCAATGTCATTCATCTGTCATAATTTGAGGAACTGCATAAGCAAAGTATCCCTAATTGTTAAATATATATTTACAGATTCCTGTCTCCAAGATAATTGAATTAGCTATGAAGTCCTAAAGTGTGATTGTAATTTTAAAATAAGACATTTACTTTCCATTAAATGGACATAAAACTCAAAATTGAACTGTACATAGAAACATTAAAATTCTCATAAAAGGATAAATGTTTCTACACATGGTAATAATGTTTTTATTTAAAATTAAAATGCTAATGAACATTTCAATTTAGCGTTTCAAAAGGGAGATTAAATTGTGCATTTTATAGCACGTATTGCCCTGTGCTTTGGTCAGACTAAAAAAAGTATTTCAGGGTACTTAGGCTTCATTCAAATCCATTAAATATTGGCAAGGAAAAACTTTCCTTTTTTTCACATTTCCCTCTTTAAAATGGGAGTCTACAATAAAAGCACCTTAAGACCTGAAGTCCACCACCACTGCCCTTGGGCACTTCCTCATTATGAAGGTCAGCATTACGTTGAGCATTTTTAGTAACCATGGGAACACCAGAAATTGTGGGGTAGGTAATTTAGTCTTCATTCATAAATGACAGATACAGCAAAAAACTGCTGTGCTGAAGGATAACACATCTTCTGCACATTATAAAGAATGTGAAAAAACACTACTGTCCTCCTAATTCAAGTGGTTAAAAATGCAGTGTACTTTAAGATTTTTCATTAATGTGTTTCCAATGAGTATGAAATGCATGATAAATTGCTCCTTTAGGCTTATTTTGTATTTGGAATAGCTGGTTTTGTTCTTTGAAACTCTGTTGATAATTTATCCCTTGAATATTAATCTTGCTGTTATTAAACAGATTTTATCCCTGGTAAATTCACATAGCTGGTTTTAAAATTGAATATTCAAGTAGTTAATTCTTATCCAAACATATGTAAAACTACAGACTTAGGCTTTGGCCTAGTCTCTGTCTAAGAAGGCCCTTCCGAATAGCCTTTAAATGGCATTTAATAAACCCCTCCCTATTTAATTGGGGTATAAAAAACTGGAACACCAAAACATAACTCTCTTCCTCTTCCATCTCCTGATGAAAATGGCTGATATTGGACAATGTAACAAAGCACACATTAAAGAATTTAGCTAAGTATATTCCTGAGATTATATTAGCAGTGTTGCACAAATTGGGGTTATGGTAGAGTTGCCCTGTATTAATTATTTGGACTGTTTTGCTGTAAAATAGCTGTGTTAACACTAAGAGAAATATTTACACCTTGATTACTAATAAATTATTTTTTCACAACTTACTTGTATTGGTTTAGTACTTTTAACATAGAATTATATTTAGTACTAAATTAGAATTATATTAAGTTAAAATTAAAAACCCATTAAACTAATTAATACCCACATTTTGGCGACCATGAAGGGACGGGATTTTAAAACCAGCTATGTGAATATGCCAGGGATAAAATCGGTGATCTATGTCACCACAGAAACCACAACCCATACAAATGGGTTAAGCTTGTAGGGAAATAAGATATCCTTACTTTATCACTTTCTGTTACACACATGCTTCTTTATTTTATCTGTCTGTAAAACCAAAGCGGAGTACTTAGAGAACAACTGAAAATTAACATGCTATTGCTTATCTCTTCTAACTCCTACTGGGAGGTTGATTTCTTCTCCTGGCTATGTTTACACAGCTTTTTCTATTGTCAATACTTAAGTATAGAAACTTTCAGTATAGGTAGGGATACCACAAGCAAAAGCATCTATTTCAAATGTCAAAATAAAGTAAAATGAGCTATTTGTAAAAAAAAATAATACACTCCAGCAGGTAAATTTGTTTTTTGTTTTTACATTTACAATTTGTTTATATATATATTTTTTTTAGCGGACTGTTATACTCTGCAATCACTTTTTTATTATAATTTTGAGGAGGTATGCCCTTCCACATATGTAAAGCAATAGCAGTTACCATCCAGTAAACAAAACAATACATTATAAGCTCAAATTTAAATTGTACTTATATTGTCAATTTGTAAATGCGGTTGTCTCATTTGCATGATAACACTTTTGAGTACAATTTCCATTTAAAGGGGATATTAAACTCAAGATTGGTTAAAGGGCCACTAAACCCCAAATCTTTCTTTCATGATTCAGATAGAACATACAAATTTAAACAACATTACAATTACAATTACAATTACTTCTATTATTTATTTTGCTTCATTTTTTAGATATCCTTATTTGAAGAAAAAGCAATGCACATGGGTGAGTCAATCACATGAGGCTTCTATGTGCAGCAACCAATCAGCAGCTACTGAGCATATCTAGATATGCTTTTCCGCAAAGAATATCAAGAGAATAAAACAAATTAGATAATAGAAGTAAATTAGAAAGATGTTTAAAAATGCATTATCTTTCTAAATCATGAAAGAAAAAATGTGGGTATCATGGCCCTATAATGTAAAAATACTGGGGGAGGAATGGGAAGGAGAGATGCATAATCTCTTCATCAGGTGTCTAAAAAGAGATTGCCAACTTTAAATGATAATTTTATTAGTGTACAAGACAAATAGTGAAATGTTTAATTAGTAGTCATATCTAGTTTTGTATACAGTTTAGCAAGGTCATTAATGATAAGACACATCTAGTCATAAAGAGCTAAATAGCTTAGCCACTTTTCTTTAATGATTCTGATAGAGCATGCCATTTTAAACACATTTTCAATTTACTTCTATTATCTAATTTGCTTCAGTCTCTTGGTATCCATTGCTGGGAAGGCTCATGAGCAGCATTGCACTACTGAGAGCTAGCTGCTGATTGGTGGCTGGACATATATTCCTCTTGTCATGATTGTACAAATGTGTCCAGCTAGCTCCCAGTAGTGTCTTGCTGCTCCTTCCATAAAGGATACCAAGAGAATGAAGAAAAATTGCAAATAGAAGTAAATTAGAAAATTGTTTGAATTATATGCTCTATCTGAATCATTTAAGCAAAAGAAAAGTTGAGTTTCATGCCAGTTTAAACTTGAAATACTTCAAGAGCTGCAAGAATAATTTACATAAGCCATCCCACTCTATGGTATTGTGAGACCCATAGCAAACATTAATTCAAATTAAAGATGTACTTGTGACAAATGCTATATTACAGTACGCGTACTTGCTATGGTTAAAGGAAAGGGAGGAGCATCTATTAATGAGCTTCATAATGCAATTTTCCTTTTCCAGATCTCGTGAAATCTTACAGATTTGATCAGGGCCACCATCAGGGGGTGACAAGGGTGACTCCTGTCAGGGGCCCAATGGGCCAGAGAGCTCCATGAGGCAAGTTTGTACAGTGTGTGCCTGAATCAGATGGCAGATCACTTTCATTTGCAGAGGAGGTAGGACTTACTTAGTAAATGTTTTTTATTTCTTTGTGCAATTTCGGATTGTAACTTCAGTGTGGTAGTAGTTGTATGGTGGGGCCAGGGGTCCATAAAACACATTTTATAGCAATATGCAGCAGTGTATTTATGATTATTTGACAATGCTGTAGAAATTCTATATTTAAAGTCATGCAGAAATGTTTCCTCCTCAAAACATAAATGGTAGGTGCCCTTTTAGCAGTTTTTTTTAATTAACATATATATTTTAATTACATTACAGTTTACTGCCCCTTTATGCAAGGACTTTCCAAATGCAAGGAGGCATTTTAGCTAAGATTTTTACATTTGCATAAATGTTATACTCTCAGACTAAGATTGCTCAGTGTTTGAAATGAGACAGGTTAACTTAACACTGTTCAGTTTACACTACAGCTGACTTAATTTTGAAATACATACAAACAAGCCTAAATTCTGCATTTAACCATATCTAATGGTATAAGACTGAGTACCACAGCTTATGGTTCCACCAAGACTATAAAAGTACAGCATTTTCAAAATCCATAAGTACAGCTGACATAGATTCTTGCACCTGGGCCCTGTGGTTTCTAGTTACGCCTCTGAGTGTATGTGTGTATGTATGTTTTTATGTGTTTTCTGTGGATGTCTCAGTGAGGGTGTGTGTGTATGTATATCTTTGTGTGTTTTATGTGGTTGTCTCTCTGTGTGTGTATCCCCCCCTCTAATAATAATAAATATATTAACCCCTAAACCGCCGCTCCCGGACCCCGCCGCCAGCTACATTAAATGTATTACCCCTAATCTGATCCCCCTACACCGCCGCCAGCTACATTAAATGTATTACCCCCTAATCTGATCCCCCTACACCGCCGCCAGCTACATTAAATGTATTACCCCCTAATCTGATCCCCCTACACTGCCGCCACCTATATTAAATGTATTACCCCCTAATCTGATCCCCCTACACCGCCGCCAGCTACATTAAATATATTAACCCCTAATCTGATCCCCCTACACCGCCGCCACCTATATTAAATATATTACCCCTAAACCGAAGTCTAACCCTAACACCCCCTAACTTAATTATTATTTAAATAAATCAAAATAATATTAATATTATTAACTAAATTATTCCTATTTAACCCTTTAAGGACACAGCTTTCAGTTTGCTCAATTGTTTTATGACGGAAAAATTCCGTCATATGTCCTTAAGAGGTTAAAATATTTATTTTACAGGTAACTTTGTATTTATTTTAACTAGGTACAATAGCTATTAAATAGTTAATAACTATTTAATAGCTACCTAGATAAAATAATTACAAAATTACCATTTAAAACCTAAGTTACAAATACAATATTACCATCCTAACCTAAGTTACAAATACACCTAACACTACACTATCAATAAATTAATTAAATAAACTACAATTATCTAAACTAAAATACAATTAAATAAACTAAACTATATTACAAAAAAAAAACCCACTAAATTACAAAAAATAAAAAAAAATATTACAAGAATTTTAAGCTAATTACACCTAATCTAAGCCCCTAATAAAATAAAAAAGCCCCCCAAAATAATAAAATTTCCCTACCCTAAACTAAATTACAAAAGTAATCAGGATTCTATCAGCCAATCGGAATTAAGATAGGATTCAATCAGCCAATCAGTTTGAAGTTCAATCCGATTGGCTGATCCAATAGAACAGCCAATAGATAGGATTCAATCAGCCAATCAGTTTGAAGTTCAATCCGATTGGCTGATCCAATAGAACAGCCAATAGAATGCAAGGTCAATCCGATTGGCTGATTGGATCAGCCAATCGGATAGAACTTGAATCTGATTGGCTGATTGGATCAGCCAATCAGATTTTTCCTACCTTAATTCCGATTGACTGATAGAATCCTATCAGCCAATCGGAATTTGAAGGACACCATCTTGGATGACGTCATTTAATGGAACCGTCATTCGTCGGCCAGGATGGATGTTCCGCGTTGGAGGTCTTCAGGATGCTGCCGCTCCGCTCCGGATGGATGAAGATAGAAGATGCTGCTTGGATGAAGACTTCAATCGGATGGTAGACCCTTTCCTGGCTGACTCTAAATACCAGCGGGCGTTAAAAAGCAGCGTTAGGACCCCTTAATGCTGCTTTTTAACCCTAACGCAGAACTCTAAATCTAGGCGATATTTTGTTAGCTGTAGTAATAATCTGTATGCAGTGCAAAACCTTTTTTTTATTTTCTATAACTTAGTGATTTTTATTTTGTGTAACTTAGTTGTTATTTTTGTAACTTAGTAATTCTTTATTGTAGATTTAAATAACTTGAGTAGGGTTAGGTTTTTAAATATGTAATATAGCTAATTAAATTTTTTTGTTAGTTTAATGTAATTTTAGTATAATAGTTAGGGTAGGTTAATTAATAGTTTAATATAGCTTAATGTAATTGTAGGATAATAGTTAGGGTAGGTTAATTAATAGTTTAATATAGCTTAATGTAATTGTAGGATAATAGTTAGGGTAGGTTATGTCATGCTCAGCTGCTGGGAATCTCTGCAGTCCTCTCTGTGTGCTTGATTGACAGGTGTCTGAGCCACCCCTTTCTGATGATGTCACAACCAGGCTTTTTATTCTGGGCTTCCTGTTTCTCCAGTGCCCGTTTGTTTGTTAACTTTGTGGCTTCTGATAGGATTTCGCTGAGGAATCTCTCTAACTGCTGCTTTTCTGTTGCCAATCTCTTCAAGGACTTACTATGCTGGATTAACCTTCAACCTCCTGATTACCTGTCTCCAAACAATGCAAGTACTGTTTGTTTTGTGAAACTTTCAAACTTCCTGTTTTCCTGCTGCAAAACCTGCATATTCAGACTACTCTGTGTATGGCCAAACTATTCAAATACTGTTATTTCTGTGAAACCTTCAATCTGCATGTTTACCTGTTTCCAAACTCTGCAAATACAATTATTCAGTGTAAACCTTCAAACTGCTTGATATCCTGTTGCCAATCTCAACAAGTACTGATTAATCAGTGTTAACCTTCAAACTACCAGCTTACCTGTTGCTATCTCTGCAAGTTCTGACAACACAGTGTTAACCTTCAAACTACCTGATTACATGTTGTTAATTCTGCAAGTTCTGACTACACAGTGTTTACTCTCAAACTGCCTGATTACCTGTTGCATACAAATGACTTACTCCTGCATTATTAACTGTTTCCTGTTTTACCCTTCTTCTGTCTGAGTATAAGTGGACTATTCCTGCTCTCCTGATTCTGTGGAAGACATTTCCTGAAACCAGTTCCTTATTCAGAAGTCTATCTGGCTGATATCATGAATTATTTTGGCACAGGCTAACCCTGCTCCATATTGTGAGTACTTTGTTTTTTGGAGGTTGTCGTGGGGTCACTTCCTGGATTAAACTCAGAGTGCAAGGGTGTTGTTTAAGTTCGCCCTAGCATTTGGGTCTTCTTCTGGACATTTCCTAACCTGACAGTACAAACGGGCCATAATATGGACCCTGACGAGTTATCCAGGGCTGTGGCTCTACAAGTGCAACTTCTAGGAAATCATTCTGCTCATTTGCAATCTTTGGATTCCAAGCTTGACCAGATTACTGCTCTGCTACATAACCTCTCCGCTCCTTCTCAAGCGACGGTGACTCCTGCTGCCACTGCTACTAGCACCAATGCTGTCTTTAATCCACCTCAAACTGTTGGACAGAATATACCACGAATCCCACTTCCAGATAAATATGACGGTAATCCTGAAGAATGCCGTGGATTCCTTAATCAGTGTCGTTTACACTTCAGAAACAATCCTCAAGTTTTTTCCAATTCTACTTCCAAAATCACCTTTATTATTTCTCTCTTGAAGGGTAAGGCTCTAGCCTGGGTGTCCCCTCTTTTAGAGAAGAATGATCCGTTACTACAGGATGTGGAATTATTTGTGTCCATTTTTTCTTCTGTTTTTGACAAGCCTGGGAGGTCTGCAGCTGCTGAGGCAGGATTGTTGGATCTGAGACAGGGATCCCTTTCGGTAGCTCAATATGCTATTGAATTCAGGACTTTAGCCGCAGAAACTGATTGGAACCATGGAGCCTTACGGGCAGCCTTTCGCAAAGGACTTTGCGAACACCTTAAGGATGAACTTTTATTTCAGGAACTCCCCGATTCATTGGAGGGTCTTATCAATTTATGTATTACTCTTGACGCCCGGCATTCTGAACGTCTTCAGGAGAGAGATAGGAATCAGAGATCCTTTGTTAAATCTTCTTTTTGTCCTCCTATTCGAACCAATCAAGTCTGTCTAATAATAATTCCCAATTTCCTGAGTCTGTGGAACCCATGGAAGTAGGAGCTATTAAATTGTCAGAAGCTGAACACCATAGAAGGCGTACTCTTGGGTTATGTCTGTATTGTGGTACCAAAGGACATTTACTGAAGGACTGTCCTATCCGGCCAGTAAAAGCCAAGGCTTAACTTTTGATAGAGGGACAGAGTTAAGCCAGAATCCCATGTCTTCCCTCAATTCTAAACTTTTTGTTCCTTTAACTATCTGTTTTGGAAACAACAAGTTTCGAGCTCAAGCTCTCATCGATTCTGGAGCTGCTGGAGTATTCATTGATTCAAACTTTGCTGACTTTCTCAGGATTCCTCTTCAAGCCAAGAAACAGTTAATTAAGGTAAATACTGTCAGTGGACAGCCTCTAGGTACTGGTATCATACAACATTCTACCATTCCTCTTCTTTTGACTGTGGGCATACTTCATTCTGAAATTATTCCTTTTGATGTCATCTCCTCTCCCCACATACCATTGATTCTGGGGTTACCTTGGTTGCAGCTTCATGATCCAGTTTTCTCATGGTCTAAAGGAGAACTTATTTCCTGGGAAACTACCTGTTTCAAACATTACCTGCAAAATCCCTCTAAACCATCCTGTCCTGTCGTAGCTATGGTGGAAGTTCCTGAATCATTGCCCAATTACTATCATGCCTTTTGTGATGTGATTTCTAAAAAAGAGGCTGAGACGTTACCTCCACACCGGATATTTGACTGTCCTATCGAATTGTATTCAGGGGCTCCTCTACCTAAGGGAAGGACCTATCCCCTCTCTCGTCAAGAAAATGTCTCTCTTGAGGAATACATAAAGGACAACTTAGCCAGAGGATTCATTCGTCCTTCCTCTTCACCTGTGGGTGCAGGTTTTTTCTTCATTGGGAAAAAAGATGGAGGTCTTCGTCCCTGTATTGATTATCGAGCCTTGAATCAGATTACTGTCAAAAACAGCTATCCTCTGCCGCTCATTTCTGAGTTATTCGATCGTCTTCAAGGTGCTTCTATTTTTTCCAAGTTAGATCTCCGTGGGGCCTACAATCTGGTCAGAATCCGTAAAGGAGGCGAATGGAAGACGGCATTTAACACTAGATTTGGTCACTACGAGTATCTAGTAATGCCATTTGGATTGTGCAATGCACCAGCAGTATTTCAGCACTTTGTTAATGAAATCTTCAGAGATTATCTAAATCAATTTGTTATCATTTACCTTGATGACATTCTAATCTATTCGAAAACATTACAGGAACATGTACATCATGTAAGACTGGTTCTTCAGAGGTTACGAGACAATTCCCTGTTCGCTAAATTGGAGAAATGCTCTTTTCATCAGAGTTCCATCCCCTTTTTGGGGTATATCATTTCTGAATCAGGTTTTGAGATGGATCCTGCTAAACTGTCGGCTATCAAGGACTGGCCCAGACCAACTACTCTCAAATCCCTGCAGAGGTTTCTTGACTTTGCCAATTACTATAGAAAGTTTATAAAGAACTTTGCTGACATCACGTCTCCACTCACTTCTCTTACTAAGAAAGGGCAAAATTGTAAGAACTGGTCCTCTTCGGCAGTACAGGCTTTTGAAACGCTAAAATCAGCATTTTCTTCTGCACCTCTTCTCAGTCATCCAATTCCTGATTTCCAGTTTATTTTGGAGGTTGACGCTTCCTCTATAGCAGCTGGAGCTGTTCTCTCCCAACGTGATCCGACTACCAGCAAGATACATCCTGAGGCGTTCTTTTCGAAAAAATTAAATCCTGCCGAGTTAAATTATGATGTGGGCAATAAGGAGCTTTTGGCTATAAAATTTGCTTTGGATGAATGGAGGCATTGGTTAGAGGGTACCAGTCAACCTTTTTTTATTCTGACAGATCACAAGAATCTTTTATACCTCCAAACAGCTACACGTCTCAATCCTCGTCAGGCTCGGTGGGCCTTGTTCTTCTCCAGGTTTAATTTTGTACTTTCCTATGTTCCTGGTTCAAAAAATTCCAAGGCAGATGCTTTATCTAGGCAGTTCCAATCTTCTGAACCTTCTCCATTGGATTCAGAACCTATGCTACGTCCAGTCAAAGTTTTGGCTCAAGTATCCTCTTTTCCAGTACAGGCTTTACATGCTGCTCAAGTCCGGGTACCATCTTCTTGCAAACTACCTTCTGGTATCCTGTATGTACCCAAAGGATTACGTCTTAAGCTTCTACGTTGGGCTCATGACAACATTTCAGCAGGTCATCTGGGAATAACCAATACATTGTGGAAACTGAAGCAGTATGTTTGGTGGTCCACTATGAGGAGGGATGTTAAGGATTATATTGCAGCTTGTAGTTCTTATGCTTCGAACAAACAATCTTCTCATCGACCGTTTGGTCTATTACACCCTCTTCCTATTCCTCATTACCCTTGGTCTCACTTATCCATGGACTTTGTTACAGATCTTCCTGTTTCTGCTGGAAATACGACCATTTGGGTAGTGGTGGATCGGTTCTCCAAGTCTGCTCACTTCTTACCTCTTCCAGGCTTGCCTTCAGCTCAAAGACTTTCTGAACTCTTTGTTCTGCATATATCTCGTTTACATGGTTTTCCCACTGACATAGTCTCAGATCGTGGAGTCCAATTTGTTTCCAAATTTTGGAGGTCTTTTTGTAAACACTTATCACTTTCTACTGCACACCATCCTCAATCCAACGGACAGACTGAGCGTGTAAATCAAGCCTTGGAATCTTTTCTAAGACATTATGTAGACCATCACCACTCCAACTGGTCTCAGTTATTGCCTTTGGCGGAATTAGCTCACAACTCACGTTATAACGCCTCATTACAGACCTCTCCCTTTAAGGCAGCTTATGGATTTGAACCTAGAACATTGGACCTTTTCGAATTGTTTCCAGAGTTTGTTCTTCTGCATACCACCTGGCTTTACCCAAGACTCTCAAGATCCATCCAGTGTTTCATGTCTCCCTACTCAAGCCAGTCATCTACAATCGGTACTCTATCAAGAGTAAACCACCTCCTCCACTTTCCGTAGAGGGAACTTCTGAGTTTGAAGTCAGCCAGATTCTCGATTCCAAGCTACGGGGCAATCGGCTGTACTACCTGGTCCATTGGAAGGGTTATCCTATCTCTGAACGATCTTGGGAACCGGCCTCTCATGTTCATGCTCCAGCTCTTGTCAAGTCTTTTCACAAGAAATACCCTGCCAGGCCCGGTCGGGTCCCCCGGAGGGGTCCTTGAATAGGGGGCACTGTCACGCTCAGCTGCTGGGAAGCTCTGCAGTCCTCTCTGTGTGCTTGATTGACAGGTGTCTAAGCCACCCCTTCCTGATGATGTCACAACCAGGCTTTTTATTCTGGGCTTCCTGTTTCTCCAGTGCCCGTTTGTTTGTTAACTTTGTGGCTTCTGATAGGATTTCGCTGAGGAATCTCTCTAACTGCTGCTTTTCTGTTGCCAATCTCTTCAAGGACTTACTATGCTGGATTAACCTTCAACCTCCTGATTACCTGTCTCCAAACAATGCAAGTACTGTTTGTTTTGTGAAACTTTCAAACTTCCTGTTTTCCTGCTGCAAAACCTGCATATTCAGACTACTCTGTGTATGGCCAAACTATTCAAATACTGTTATTTCTGTGAAACCTTCAATCTGCATGTTTACCTGTTTCCAAACTCTGCAAATACAATTATTTAGTGTAAACCTTCAAACTGCTTGATATCCTGTTGCCAATCTCAACAAGTACTGATTAATCAGTGTTAACCTTCAAACTACCAGCTTACCTGTTGCTATCTCTGCAAGTTCTGACAACACAGTGTTAACCTTCAAACTACCTGATTACATGTTGTTAATTCTGCAAGTTCTGACTACACAGTGTTTACTCTCAAACTGCCTGATTACCTGTTGCATACTCTGCAAAGACTGTCTACTCAGTGTTAACCCTCAAACTGCCTGATTACCTGTTGCATACTCTGCAAAGACTGTCTACACAGTGTTAACCTTCAGACTGCCTGATAACAAATGACTTACTCCTGCATTATTAACTGTTTCCTGTTTTACCCTTCTTCTGTCTGAGTATAAGTGGACTATTCCTGCTCTCCTGGTTCTGTGGAAGACATTTCCTGAAACCAGTTCCTTATTCAGAAGTCTATCTGGCTGATATCATGAATTATTTTGGCACAGGCTAACCCTGCTCCATATTGTGAGTACTTTGTTTTTTGGAGGTTGTCGTGGGGTCACTTCCTGGATTAAACTCAGAGTGCAAGGGTGTTGTTTAAGTTCGCCCTAGCATTTGGGTCTTCTTCTGGACATTTCCTAACCTGATAGGTTAATTAATAGTTTAATATAGCTTAATGTATTTGTAGGATAATAGTTAGGGTAGGTTAATTAATAGTTTAATATAGTTCATTTTAATTCTAAAAGGTAAGTTTAAATTTATTATAAGATAAATAATATTTAATGTAATATTTAATGAAAAGTTAGCGGGTTGTTAGGTTTAGGGGTTAATAGCTTAATTTAGTTTATGGCGATGTTGGGGGCTGGCGGTTTAGGGGTTAATAGGTTTAGTAAGTGGTAGTGATGTGGGAGGCCAGGGGTCTAGGGGTTAATACATTTATTTAGTTGCGGAGGGGTCCGGGAGCTGCGGGATAGGGGTTAATAACTTTATTAGAGTTGCGGTGGGCTCCGGGAGCGGAGGGATAGGGGTTAATAACTTTATTAGAGTTGCGGTGGGCTCTGGGAGTGGCGGGATAGGGGTTAATAACTTTATTAGAGTTGCGGTGGGCTCCGGGAGCAGCGGGATGGGGGTTAATAACTTTATTTAGTTGCTGAGGCGTCAGGGAATGACGGGACAGGGGTTAAACATTTTAGTATAGTGCCAGTGTTTAGTGACAGGGTATAAATAAAGTTGGGAAAAAGCCAAATAGCAGCTAGATCGATGACTGTTAGTTAACAACAGTCCGATGCTCATCGCCCCGTACTTGGTGCGCGGCTTTTTGACAGCTTTTTTTATAAATAAGGAGAGCGTATTCAGGTCTGCGGCTGCGATGTTAGGCGAGCGTTTCGGTGCCGTCAAATGCAGAATAGTTGACAGCTTGATAAGTAGGCCTCAATATGTTAATGTCACCATCCAACTTACTGAGTAACATATAATTTTCAAGTGTTGCATCTACCTTCCCCTTCTTGAACCATATCATACCATACAGACATATGAATAAGCGCGAATAGGAGGCACAAAATGCGTCTCTAGCTGCTTTAGCCACATTGCCATGTCTGTTTGATTATTTTAAAGTTTTGCCCATAAACGCTTTTGCTATTTTTTTATGTACACACTATTAGTGCCTGCTCCTTCTGATGTTTACTATACAGCCATATCCCCACTTAACCCTGCCTGCTTAGTATATCCTACTGCCTTATGTTACCTATTCACTTCACTATATCCCCCTGCCTTTTTATACCACTATATCTCCCTTCTTACCATACCCCCGCACTCATTTCCCCCGGCCCCCATTATCAAAAATGTTTGTAATGTACTTACATATACTGTAGTCAATTACATTGTATATTCCACACTCTCTATGCATAGGTATGCAGGTAAGCCTATGTCCACACTTTTGTCACTATTATTATTCCTTATTTTTTTTATTTTCTTTCTTTCCTTTCTCTTTTTTTAACTGCCTTATATTCCCCTGTATACCTAATTTCCCATCTTTATTCATATGGATTCTATGTTGATATATAACTTTATGTCAGTATATGCTGGGCGTATTACCATATATTTCCCCTGCCTGTTATCTTTTACTGATACTATCTGACCGTCTCCTAAACCCCCAGTCAAGATTTTTACGACACCCCCTCCTCCCCCTGCATTCAGACCTCTGTAACACTTTGTCTTTTTAGCCTGTGTTTTAAGATATAGAGGTCTAATTAACAAAGGTCTGTCGGACCTTATCCGACAGTGCGGATCAGGTCTGACAGACCTCGCTGAATGCGGAGAGCAATACGCTCTCCATATTTAGCATTGCACCAGCAGCTCTTGTGAGCTGCTGGTGCAACTCCGCCCTCTGCAGATTCGCAGCCAATCGGCCGCCAGCCGGGGGATGAAGCAATACTGACCAATTTGATGGAATTGACAGATTATGGGGCCTATTTATGATGATGTGAGCGGACATGATCCGATATTGTGGATCATGTCCGCTGCACATCGATAAATGCTGCCGGAGAAACACATGTACAGAGGGCCGCAAGTACCCCCAACAGGGCAGGTTTAAATGATAGCTAAACCAGTGCACAGGTGACATAATCAGGTTATGAGTGAGAGCAAGTTAGTAACCACTGAGTCCCTGATCAGCTGATTACTTCACCTGTGCACTGATTCAGCTATAATGAAAACCTGGCCTGTTGGGGGTACTTGAGGACCATTGTTGAGAAACACTGCACTAAAGCACCAGCTCATCTGAATTGTATTGATTACCTGGAGAATAAAGCACACATACTCTGCTCACTTACACCCACACACACTCTGCTCACATACACATACACACAATTCTGTGGCACAGTGCCAGTTACTAAGCAATTAGAATGGTCCACAATCTCTTCTCTACTCACTACTGTATTGTAAAAATAGAAATAATTTACCATACAAGTTTTACACAAAGGACAAGTTATCAATACTGCCAACACAGCTCTTGCAATATGGTGTTCAAGAAACGCACGTGCACATCACACTTAGGTATGTTCTTCAACAAAGGACACCAAAGGATACCAAAAGAATTAAGTACATAATAATAAAAGTAAAATAGAAAGTTTATTTATTTTTATTTTTTTTGCGCAATTTCTATCTGAATGATGGAAATGTAATTATGACTTTCATGTTCCTTTCAAAAACTAATTGGATTCGCTGACATGGGGCCAGTAACAGTTGATGCAAATTCTCAAAATGTAAATAACTAGAAAAGTCTATTAAAATAGCATGCTCTACCTCAATCATGAAAGTTTAATTTTAAATGTCTCCCTTTGACTATGTGTTTAACCAGTTACTTTACAGTGGCATTATTTCTAAAAACATTTAACATCTGCAATAATTACATATATTTTTTAAATGACTCATTATCTTATTTTTATTAATATAAACTTGTATAAAAGCAGCACATATTAAAAACACAATGCAACAGCTTTCAATTGATTTGTGAATTACAAGTTAACAGCAGTCTTTAAAGGGACACTAAACCCCAAATTTTTCTTTCACAATTCAGTTAGAGAATTTAATTTTAAACAACATTCAAATTTACTTCTATTATCTAATTTGTTTTATTTTTTAGATATCCTTTGTTGAAGAAATAGTAATGCATATGGGTGAGCCAATCACACGAGGCATCTTTGTGCACCCACCAATCAGCAGCTACTGAGCCTATCTAGATATGCTTTTCAGCAAAGAATATCAAGAGAATGAAACAAATTAGATTATAGAAGTAAATTAGAAAGTTGTTTAAAATTGCACACTCTTTCTAAATCATGAAAGAAAAAATTTGGGTTTCATGTCCCTTTAAATAAATGGAGACAGAGAAAAATAAAAATAGATACTGCATCCTCCTCCTTAATCTATATATCCTTCACTTGCTAGGAGGCATCAAGAGGGGTGCCTTCTATTGGTCACAATGTTTGCTGCTAATATATTGACAGAACACAGGTGGCGCTGCAGCACAGCTTTTCCTTTGACCCATGTACTGCAATGGAGAGAATCGTTCCTGTACCTGCCTCTCCATAGCATTACATGGGGGGAAAATATTTTTTTTTTACTTTTTTTTTGTTTTAATTAAAATTTAATTAAGCTTTAGCCACATATGGCAGGGTAGGCACTGCCTTCCCTGCCTCCTATGAGGGCACATCACTGGAGTCTGAAGGCTCGCCAGAAACACTGGGCATCAAGCTCCATACCGAACTTGATAAATAAGCCCCTATATCTTAAAACCTAGGATGGCTAAAAAGACAGAAAGTGTTACAGAGGTGTGAATGCAGGGGGAGGAGGGGGTGTCGTAAATATCATGATGGGGGTTTAGGAGATATAGATACACACAGACATAGACACAGACAATTTGGGGGTTCATGTCCCTTTAATGCTGTGGGCATAGTCATTTCAAGTAGAAAAAAAACAAGAATTTATTTATTATATGCCAGAGTAGCATAGTCAGGACCTTAAATATGTTATTCATATTTCTCTGTTTCTAAAATACTCCACAGAAAGACCCTGCATGACACAGTCGCCTTTACAACATTATATAACATACTCATTATACTGATGAAAAATAAAATGACAAGGATGGTATAAAATGTCATGCACCTGGTTGTTCAGAGCTATTGTGCTACACAGAAAATATTTTCAACTACTCTTGTAAGAAATACTGTGAAATCCATTTGCCAAATAAATATAAAACTTACCCACATTTTCATTGGAATCTGCTGATTTTGATGTTAAATTTACAGTACTCATTGTAATACTTCCTGTAGGATAAACAAAAAAGAATTAATATTTATATAAAACGCAATTCAGTTGTCTTTATCCTGTAGTAATTACATATACACCTAGTGGCTTTTTTCCATATCCTATTTTATTTGACTTTTTTAAAATTTAGTTCCAATTATACCTATATATTTGCTGTTTAATTACTGTATCAAGAACTACAAAGTATTTTTAAAGGTAAATAAATGCAGCCAATCCAATATCAAGATCATGCACCACAAATCATATGACCTAATTTCTTTAGAATGACTATTCCTATCTGTTTTTTGCTCTTTGCTCGTGGCCATTTTCGGTTATATTTATCATGTAGTTTTTTTTTAGTTTTTAGTTTTGTTCAGTATTATATTTACATTTCCCAGTGCTTTTCTTTAATAAGTCATCTGAAAACCCATAAAGTTTCCCTATAGTAGCTGAGAACTTACTCCACATATGGTTTTATGAAGTTAATAAAAAAAAACATTTCAAGTTCTGCAGTTTCTACTTTTAAATCAGAAAACAAGAAAAACTTTATTCAGTGTTTGCAACCATACTGTGTTAGCTGTTGTAATAATCTGTATGCAGTGCAAAACCTTTAAAAACAAAAAGATTTAAACGCATGCAGGCAGAATAGTAATCTCACCAGATTTGTGATGACGTTAAACTATATTCAGTTTTGGAGCTTTCTTACCTTACTAGCTCAGTTCCAGTGTGGCAACATTTGAAGGTTCTTTGTTAGTTTATACATACAGAAAGTTCTGTTCTCAGAAAGCTCCTCCCTAAATAATGAAGTGATTATACAGGTGTGCTGCCAAACTATGAGGAATAATTATACAATAGTGCCAAGTGGATTTGAGGAATAATATGTTGTGCAGGTACAAGGCAATATGAAATGAGAAGGAGCAAGATCAACAAAAGGCAGAGATATAGTAGGTAGAGAAATTCACAAAATACGATGAGATATTGGTCAGAATGTTTCAAGTTTTGACACAAGTCTATGGTCAAATGTCTCATGATTCTTTCTGGCAGAACACCTGATGGAAATTTGATTTTATCAGAAAAGGGAGTTTCTTGCTCCTCCTTGACTCAAACAGTATCTTATAGGAAAAGCAAGTAGAAGCAAGATGCTCTCGGTTATGCAAATTAAGTAATATAAAGAGTGCTTTTCTATTGATATGCTAAACTATATTGTTACATTTAAATATAAAAAAGAAATCATGAGGTATTTTTGTAGTATTCTAAATTTATGTTTCCAAACTTCGAATGATTTTAGCTATAATTTTCTTCTGCGCAAGGAGTGACATTTTATGCTTTCTAGATCAGGGGTACCCGATAGGTAGATTGGTATCTACTAGTAGATCCCGAAGGTGCTGCTGGTAGATTGCGGCCAATGTGATCAAAATTATGTGGTCAAGTTATGCAATCTCAACACTGGGGCGTGAGTAGAGTATGGTTGCTAGGGATACCGCTTTATCTACCGCAGTGTGGGAAGGGGCAGGTCATTAAACATTCTGATGGTCGGACACGAAAAGTGCTACAGGATGGATCTTGAGTGACATCGATTTCAACCAATCAATGTAGAAACACTTTTTTTTTCATGATTCAGAAATAGAACATGCAATTTTAAACAGCTTTCTAATTTACTCCTATTATCAATTTTTCTTCATTCTCATTCATAACCATTCCCTTCCTTTCAGTAAGACATTTGCAGCTATAGTCCACAGCCCTAGGAAATAAGCAGAAGATGATTATATGTATCTGCACACACTTGCAGATGTTGGCCTACTAAGTCAGTTCCCTCTATCAAATTAGGACAGATGTCTACAATAAACCAGTTCCTAATGAATGTTGCTTTTGTCATACTTCTGAAAAAATATAATACATATATATTAGAGAGAGACCCAAACAATATAGCACAGGCATGGCCGGACTGGGAAATCAGACCGGCCCTGGAAATTTGTATAGACCAGCCCAGCCACGCCCCCTCCAGCCAAGTCATGCCCCCTCCAGCCAAGTCACGCCCCCTCCAGCCCAGTCAGTCGACCCTGCCCCACTCAGGTGTGTATTTAACAAGGTAATGGTGTCAGTGGTCAGGAATACATTCTCTGGTCCTTGTAAGCAAGTCTACCAAGAATTGTCTCCCTATTAGGGTGCATTTGTGTTTTTCTTCTTAAAAAGCTATAAGACCACAGGCAGAAATTGAATGAGAAATATAAAACCATAAATTCAGCCTCTGATTAATTTAACTTGGCAGCTAAACTTGTAAAACATTTTAAGAGCACAAGAAGTGTTTTACATAAAGCTACATCGCTTTAACAGCCAGACACTAACCCCACAGGAACTACCTATAGGAAGCTGCCTATTTTGCCTAATCACATTAGTAGTCAGTGGGTTCCAGTGCTGATTTAATGGTTTTGCTCACCAGACACAATGTGACGAACGGCACCAGACTTAGCTAGCCTCCCTCGCTGCTGGTTCTTCTTCTTGTCAAGTTCGGTTGTGGCTCGCCTCCCTGCCTTAGCTCGCTCCTCACTGCTTCCCTCGCTCTCTAAAAGCTCCGCCTCCACTTTTCCCGCACGCGTGCAGCTGCTACAGGATCTCTGAGTGGGAGGAAGCGATCACTGATGAGTCAGGGTCCAGGAGGAAGAGCGCTGAGCGGGAGATCGCAATCGCAGCGTGAGCGTCATCACGTGGGGCGGCCGGTTTAGTTATTAGCAGCAGCAACCCAGCCACCATTTGTTTGTTGTCAGTCTCTAAAACATAATAGAGCAACCGTAAGACTTATGTTGATGCTCAGTCTCACGGCTGCTGTATTATGCAAGTAATGTGCTGCTCGCCCGGTGCACGTTGCAGGCAGCTGCTGGCCCAAAAGTGGGCCCTGATGGCCCGGCCCACCGGGATTTTTACGGGTATCCCGACGGCCCAATCTGGCCCTGAGCACAGGCACTTAAATGGTTAAATTGCTATGGTGCCAGCTGAAAAAACAGAATTCATGCTTACCTGATACATTTCTTTCTTTCCGGGCATATAGAGTCCACGATTCATTCCAATTACTAGTAGGATATTCACTCCTGGCCAGCAGGAGGCAGCAAAGAGCACCCCAGCAAAGCTGTTAAGTATCACTTCCCTTACCCATAACCCCCAGTCATTCGGCCGAATGGAACAGAAAAAGAAGTAACACAAGGATATAGAGGTGTCTGAGGATTGTAAAGAAAAAACTGTCGTCTGAACCTAAACAAGGGTAGGTCGTGGACTCTCTATGCCAGAAAATAAATTATCAGGTAAGCATACATTCTGTTTTCTCTCCTATGGCATAGAGAGTCCACGATTCATTCAAATTACTAGTTGGAACCAATACCCAAGCTAGAGGACACAGAATGAAAGGGAGGGAGAAACAAGACAGCTAAGCCTAAACCAAAGACACCACCACTTGAAGAACCTTTTTGCTATAAGAAGCCTCAGCCGAGGCAAAAGTATCAAATTTGGAAAATTTGGAAAAAGTATGAATAGAGGAGCATGTGGCCGCCTTGCAAATCTGTTCCACAGAGGTTTTATTCTTGAAAGCCCATGAAGATGAGACTGCTCTAGTGGAATGAGCCGTAATTATCTCAGGAGGCTGCTGTCCAGCTGTCTTATAAGCTAAACAAATAACACTTCTCAACCAGAGAGACAGAGTAGTAGAAGTGGCCTTCTGAACCTTATGCTTACCAGAGAAAACAACAAACAGAGCAGAAGATTTCTGAAAATCTTTAGTTGTTTGAAGGTAAAAGTTTTGAGCATGCACAACATCCAAATTATGCAGACGACGTTCCTTCTAGGAAGAAAGATTAGGACAAAAGGAAGAAACAACAATTTTCTCATTAATATTGCTGTCCGCCACTACCTTAGGGAGAAACCCTAGCTTAGTACGAAGGACCGCCTTATCAGCATGAAAAATAAGGTAAGGGGAATCACACTGCAGAGCCGAAAGCTCAGAAACTCTGCGTGCAGAAGCAATAACAATAAGAAACAAAACCTTCCAAGATAACAACTTAATATCAACAGAATGCATTGGCCCAAACGGAGCCTGCTGCAAAACTTTAAGAACAAGATTAAAGGGACAGTCTACACCAGCATTTTTATTGTTTTAAAAGATAGATAATCCCTTTATTACCCATTCCCCAGTTTTGCATAACCAACACAGTTATAATAATATACTTTTAACCTCTGTGATTATCTTGTATCTAAGCCTCTGCAAACTGCCCCTTTATTTCAGTTCTTTTGACAGACTTGCAGTTTAGCCAATCAGTGTCTGCTCCCAAATAACTTCACGTGCATGAGCACAGTGTTATCTATATGAAATACGTGAACTAACACCCTCTAGTGGTGAAAAACTGTTAAAACGCATTCTGAAAAGAGGTGGCCTTCAAGGTCTAAGAAATTAGCATATGAACCTCCTAGGTTAAGCTTTCAACTAAGAATACCAAGAGAACAAAGCAAAATTGGTAATAAAAGTAAATTGGAAAATTGTTTAAAATGACATGCTCTTTCTCAATCATGAAAGTTTATTTTGGCCTAGACTGTCCCTTTAAGGCTCCAAGGAGGACCAAAGCCTGAACAAAAGACTGAACTTCTGGCAGAACTGCCAGACATTTGTGCAGAAGAATTGATAATGCCGAAATCTGACCCTTTAGAGTACTGACTGACAAACCTTTCTTCAGGCCTTCCTGAAGAAAAGCCAAAATTCGAGGAACTTCAACTTTGTTCCAAGAAAACCCCTTTGAATTACACCAAAAAAGGTATTTACGTCATACCCCATGGTAAATCTTACGAGTAACAGGCTTACAAGCCTGAAGCATAGTATCTATGACTCTCTCAGAAAAACCATTTCTAGCCAAAACTAGGCATTCAATCTCCAAGCAGTCAGCATCAGAGAATCTAGATTTGGATGGAGGCATGGACCTTGAATTAGAATGTCCTTCCTCAGAGGCAGCTTCCATGGTGGACGAGGTGACATCCTTATCAGATCCGCGAACCAGATCCTGCGAGGCCATGCAGGAGCTATTAGGATCACAGACACTCAATCTCTCCTGATTGACACGAGCAAAGAAGAGAAGAGCAAAATGGAGGAAAAATGTATGCTAGATTGAAGATACAAGGAACCGCCAGAGCGTCTATCAAAACGGCTTGAGGATCTGTTGACCTTGAACCGTACCATGGAAGTTTGGTGTTTTGACGAGATGCCATCAGATCCAACTCCGGAATCCCCCATCCTGAGGGTTATCATTGTGAAAACCTCTGGATGTAGAGCCCACTCTCCGGGATGAAAAGTCTGCCTTCTCAGAAAACCCGCTTCCCAGTTGTCTACCCCTGGAATGTAGATGGCAGAGAGATGACAATCTAGAGATTCCACCCACTGAAGAATGCGAGTCACCTCCTTCATAGCTAAGGAACTCAGAGTTCCTCCCTGGTGATTGATGTAGGCTACTGAAGTGATATTGTCTGACTGAAATCTGATAAACCGGAGCAAAGATAGTTGAGGCCAGACTGTCAAAGCATTGAAGACTGCTCTCAACTCCAAAATGTTTATAGAAAAAAAAGACACTTCCTGAGTCCACAGACCCTGCGCCTTTAAGGAGCCCCAAACCACTCCCTAGACTAAAAGACTGGAATCCGTGGTCACAATCACCCAGAAAGGTCTCTGGAAACACGTGCCCCGAGACAGATGATCCTGGTACACCCAACACAAGAGAGAATCTCTTGTTAGAGGATCCAGAACTTTTAAAAGATTCAAATGGTCTCTGCTCCATTATCTGAGCATGCATAGTTGCAGAGGCCTCAAATGGAACCGAGCATAAGGAATGATGTCGATAGAAGCTACCATCAGACCAATCACCTCCAAACATTGAGCCACAGATGGACGAATCATAGACTGGAGAGAAATGCATGAAGCAAGAAGTTTTGATTTTTTGACGTCCGTCAGAAAAATCTTCATGGACAGAGAATCTATAATTGTTACTAAGAAACATACCCTTGTATCTGGTACAAGGGAACTCTTCCCCAGATTCACTTTCCACCCGTGGCAACGTAGAATAGATAACAACATCTCTGTATGAAATTTTGCTAGATGAAAAGATGGCACCTGAACTAAGATGTCATCCAGATAAGGCGCCACAGCAATGCCTTGAGACTTGACCACTGCCAAAAGAGCCCCCAGAACCTTTGTGAAAATTTTGGGAGCTGTAGCAAGACTAAATGGAAGGGCAACCAATTGGACAAGTTTGTTTAGGAAGGCAAACCTCAGATACTGGTTGTTATGGTATAGCCCGGATATCGAGGGTTAATACCAGATGAAAGATGCCCTTAATACAGGAATAGCAACACACAAACCCAGTTAATACACCGACGGGGAAAATACACAAAATCTTTCTCTCCTAAAACAGGTAAAAGAATAATCCAAAGTAGCAATTCCCTCCAAACATGAGACCAAGCTCCGTCTTGAGGGTAAAACAGGTTAACATATCAAGTTAATTAACTGGGGAAGAAAGTTTACTCCGACAATCTGATGTTGGGCAGTCTAGTTAACATAATCAAACAGGAACACAATCAGTTTACCCAGACAGACTCCTGAGACACAATCAGATTAGAAATGAAAATAAAATACATCTTATTACAGAATATATTAACAGCTCTTATTAACTATTAAGCCTTTATGCCCACTTGGTTTATAGAGTCACAATTGCTCCCACAAGGGGCACTCACACCCTGTACCCATCCTGTATTTATGGATACAGGGTGACATGGACATAAGACAGAGTTATGAAAGTACATGGGGTGTCCAGCATATAAAATCCCACATTTCGATGCAGTCTCTGGGTATCCTTAAGCCCATGTACCTCCAGCCCAAAGAATGTTCCATAACAGGCCCTCCAATGCACAGTGGCAAGATTGGTCTTGTCACATCTCTCCCCTTTTCCAAACAGACTAACAGGGTATCTGACCTCCTGCCGGTCAGTGCCCTGGTTAATCCAGCAACCCACCCACAAAACACAATCACCAGTACAGCCCACCCACAATAAATGGTTACTACACCTGGGTAGAGGAGAAACTTGTCCATGTCCAGGTGCCTCATCGTGGCTGTGCGGGGGACTGGTAGGCTGCCTTGGTGGGTTGCTGAGTGGGTAGAGACCAGCGGTACTCTGCCCTGGTGCCAGCGCTACAACGGAAGTAGCCTGGTTGGAGCCTGGTGGTGGGAGGGGGAGACCGACTGTCTCCCCTTTAGATACACAGCTCTGTTGCTGGAGGGGAAGACTGACTGTCTCCCCTTTGGCTAAACAGCCCTGTTGCTGGGGAACAGGACTGACCGTCTCTACCCCCTCTGCTGTAAGAGCAGAGACCACGGTCCAGTCTGCACGGTTTTGGGGCTTACTGTCTCCGCTGGGTATGTCAAGCTGCCGCTGGGGAGAGGGGGTAACAAGCTCCTCTCCCATACATTCTTGCAGCCGCGGGGAGGGAGACCGACTGTCTCCGCTCCCAATACCGAGTCCTGCTGCTGGGGAAAGGAGACTAGGCTCTCTATTCCCTGTAACACACACTGCTGTTGGGGAGCAGGACCGACCGTCTCTGGCCCCGGTAGCTCAGTCTGCCACTGGGGAATGGAGACTGGGCTCCAAATTCCCTGCATATCACTCTGCTGCTGGGGGACAGGACCAACTGTCTCTGCCCCCTGTAACTCAGCCTGCCGCTGGGGAATGGAGACTGGGCTCCCAATTCCCTGCAATTCCCTCTGCTGCTGGGGGACAGGACCAACTGTCTCTGCCCCCTGTAACTCAGCCTGCCGCTGGGGAATGGAGGCTGGACTCCATTCCCTGCAGGACCGGTGGAGAGACCTCGGTTCCATCTCCACCGGCCACCTGGGGTCCTTCCCAGTAAATCTCCACAACATCTTCCAAGCTAAATGGGTCTGGACCTGGGTCTGTCACCTTACTGTCCTGCTGAGCCTTCCCAATGGAGTGGAAGAGAACTCGGTAGTCCTGCTCCAGTTCCCACTCCAGGGTTGCTAGGTGAGCCAGGTCTTGCTCTACCTCACGGGGGTCATCCCAGTCATGCCTAGCCTCCCTCTCGTAGAAAATGTCCTGAGGTCTGGTCTGCGCAGGGCTACCGAAGTCAGGCTCTGCAAAGGATTCCCATAACAAGCCAGGACCATCAAACTCCTCTCCCTCTGGCTTGTCATGCTCGGCTGTCCAGGGTATATACTGTGCCATATACCACCAGAGCGCCTGGTAGGCATCCTCCAGCCATAGCTCCTGCCATACCCGGTGCTCTAGTTTCTTCACCCATTCCTCCAGGGGTTGCTCTCTCAGGAAGGGCATCCGCAGGGCCACTTGCTTCTGCAACCGCTGCTCTTCACTGGGGAGACTCTCACCCCGCTGGTATTGTACATTATCCGGGGTCTGGTACCAGATGCCTTTCCTTAATGCATCCCGGCCATCCAGGTCCTCCTTCTCGTATAACACTGCTGATTCCATTCTGTTGCTTTTAGGGTCGCTGTACTGGGACATGTGTTGCCCGCAGCTTGTAAATCCCCGGAATGGTGTTTCTTGTAGCTGTCCTTCTGGCTGTGGGAACAAACCCGCCGCTGCCACCACTTGTAACGGACCCCTTTGCGCACAGCTACGGCAGAACACCAACCTCTCGAACTGGAACCTCACGAATAGCTGCTAGCAGACGAACAGGAAAAGCACCCAAGCAGCTTATACTCCTGACAATCAGTCTCTAACAGCATACAGTAAATCCCCCCCCCAACACGAGACCAAGCTCCGTCTTGAGGGTAAAACAGGAATCTCTTTATTGAGGGATACATGCCCGATATTTAAGCAGGTGCCCCACCTGGTGGACAAGTATAGTACATTAGCCAATCGCAGTGGCTCAGGCATAAACGCTCCCCTTGGTACCAGTGAACCCCTCCTCCCTATCCTGGAGATAATTGGGAAGAAATCCAACTATCTCTATGGCTAGAGGAAAACGCCCTTTTACAGGATACAATAAAAATACATTGCATAAACAATTAAACAATAAAACACAAGAAAACAATTGTCTATTCACAGGTAAAACAGATCAACATATCAAGTTAATTAACTGGGGAAGAAAGTTTACTCAGACAATCTGATGTTGGGCAGTCTAGTTAACATAATCACACAGGAACAAAATCAGTTTACCCAGACAGACTCCTGAGACACAATCAGATTAGAAACGAAAATAAAATACATCTTATTACAGAATATAATAACAGCTCTTATTAACTATCCTTTATGCCCACTTGGTTTATAGAGTCACAATTGCTCCCACAAGGGGCACTCACACCCTGTACCCATCCTGTATTTATGAATACAGGGTGACATGGACATAAGACAGAGTTATGAAAGTAAATGGGGTGTCCAGCATATAAAATCCCACATTTCCATGCAGTGTCTGGGTATCCTTAAGCCCATGTACCTCCAGCCCAAAGAATGTTCCATAACAGGCCCTCCAATGCACAGTGGCGAGATTGGTCTCGTCACACTGGTGATGATCCCTGTGAATAGGAACATGAAAATATGCATCCTTAAGATCTATAGTCATCATGAATTGACCCTCTTGAACCAAAGGAAGAATGGACCGGATGGTTTCCATCTTGAAGGACGGAACCCTGATGAATTGGTTTAGACACTTTAGGTCCAAAATGGGAGGAAAATTGCCTTCATTTTTGGGAACTACAAAAGATTTGAATAGAAACCTAGATCCTGTTCCTCTAGAGGGACTGGAACAATTACTCCCAGGGATGAAAGGTCTTTTACATAATTTAAGAAGACCTCCCTCTTTATCTGGTTTGCAGATAACCTTGACAAGTGAAATTTGCCCCTGGAAGGACATGATTTGAATCCTATTCTGAAACCGTAGGATACAATGTCTATGGCCCAAGGATCTGGGACATCGCTTATCCAAGCCTGCTGAAAAAAAGAAAGCCTGCCCCCCACTTGATCTATTACAGGATTGTGGGGTGACCCCTTCGTGTTGATTTGGAATCAGTGGAAGGCTTCTTGGTTTGCTTCCCTCTATTCCAAGGCTGACTGGACCTCTAAGAGGACTTGGATTGATCCGACTTGGAAGAGGAAGACTTCTGTCCCTTAAAGTTATGAAAGGAACAAAAATTAGAACTCTGATGACTCTTGGGTCTATTGTTTTTATCCTGAGCTAAGAAAGAGCACTTTCCACCTGTAATGCAAGAAATAATATCAGCCAGACCTGGACCAAACAAGGTTTTGCTCTTATAAGGCAAAGATTAAAGCTTAGACTTGGATGTAACATCTGCAGACCAAGATTTTAACCACAGCTCTGCAAACTTAAACAGTAAAACCAGAAATCTAGCACCCAATTTAAGAACTTGCATATTGGCATCAAAAATAAAGGTATTAGCTAACTTGAGAGCTTTGATCTTATCTTGGATCTCCTCTATATTAGTCTCCTCTTGGATAAGATTAGATAAATAATTGCACCAATAAGATGCAGCCTCCGCAACTGTAGCAATACTAGCAACAGGTTGCCACAGCAATTCCTGATGAATTTCTTTAAAAAAAACATCAAGCTTCTTATCCATAGGATCTTTGAAAGAACAACTATCCTCAATGGAAATAGTAGTTCTTTTAGCCAGAGTAGAGATAGCCCCCTCTACCTTGGGTACTGTGTGCCATGAATCACGAATAGCATCAGCAACAGGAAACATCTTCTTAAAAAGGAACCCCAGGTTTGTCCCATTCCTGAGTAATAATATCTGCCATACGATCTGGAACTGGAAACACTTCCGCAGATGAAGGTACATCATATACCCTATTAAGTTTACTAGACCTCTTTGAAATCTCTGCAACACATGAATCCGTTTCATCCAAAGTAGCAAGAACCTCCTTTAAAAGTACTCTGAGTTGTTCTAACTTAAATCTGAAATTAATCTCCTCTGAATCTGTAACATTGGTCATTACAGTATCAGAATCTGATAACTCATCCTCAGAAGCCTCTGAGGAATTATCAGATAACTGGGAAAAACTGACTAACGCAGCCTTAGCAGAGTCAGAACCCTTACAAACATTAATATACTTGGACTTCTTCATGCATTTACCAGAAAACGGAAAAGCTGATAAGGCTGCTGACACAGCAGATGATATTTGTGCAGCAAAATCCGTTGGTAAATAAACACCATCAGAAGGAGGCTGAGAGGAACCACAGAGTACTTCATGTGAAATAGAATGGGATGTCTGAAGAGATTACTAAGGCACGGCCTTGACAGTATTATCCTGAGAGACAGACTCAGGACACATTTTATCTTTAAAGTGTAAAGTCATATCTAAACATGTGGAATACAATTGCATATAGGAGGCATAGGGGCCTAGTTATCAAGCCGTCAACCTCAAATACGCTGGAATTCCGCATCGCATTTGTGGCGAGGCTGATACGCCTTAGTTATCAAAGGCTCGAGACCGGCAAAAGTAGAATTTTGTGACGTAAGCATCGATCCGCCGGACTCAGTCCGACACAGATCGATTCTTACGTCACTCCAGATGTTCCGCACACAAGTGCGGCACATTCTCACTACTTTTGCTAGTTATCAAAAAACTAGCAGGTAAGCTCGGCACTTTTACGGCCCAGCGTACCTGGTTTTCAATCCGCCACCCCTGGAGGCGGCGGATCCCATAGGAATCAATGGGAGTCTGACCATAGCGAAAGTACAAGTTCGCTGCTGACAGACATCCCATTGATTTCTATGGGAGCTGTCTACACCTCACACCCTAACATGTACCCCGAGTCTAAACACCACTAATCTGTCCCCCCCTACACTGCCGCAACTAAATAAAATTATTACCCCCTAAACCGCCACTCCCGGAGCCCACCGCAAGCTACTCTATACATATTAACCCCTAAACCGCCGCTCCCGGAGCCCACCGCAACTATAATAAATGTATTAACCCCTAAACCGCCGCTCCCTGAACCCGCCGCAACCTATATTAAATGTATTAACCCCTAATCTGCCCCCCCTACACCGTCGCCACCTATAATAAATTTATTAACCCCTATCCTGCCCCCCTACACCGTCGCCACCTATAATAAATTTATTAACCTCTAATCTGCCCCCCCCTACACCGTCGCCACCTATAATAAATTTATTAACCCCTATCCTGCCCCCCACTACACCGCCGCCACTGTAATAAAATTATTAACCCCTAAACTTAAGTCTAACCCTAACCCCCCCCTAACTTAAATATTAATTAAATAAATCTAAATAAATTAACTCTTATTAACTAAATGAATCCTATTTAAATCTAAATACTTACCTTTAAAATAAACCCTAATATAGCTACAATATAAATAATAATTATATTCTAGCTATCTTAGGATTTATATTTATTTTACAGGTACCTTTCAATTTATTTTAACTAGGTACAATAGCTATTAAATAGTTATTAACTATTTAATAGCTTACCTAGCTAAAATAAAGAGAAATGTACCTGTTAAATAAATCCTAACCTAAGTTACAATTACACCTAACACTACACTATACTTTAATAAATTATTCCAAATTTAAAAATAAATACTTTCCTGTAAAATAAACCCGAAGATAGCTACAATGTAATTAATAATTATATTGTAGCTATCTTAGGATTTATATTTATTTTACAGGTAACTTTGTATTTATTTTAGCTAGTTAGAATAGTTATTAAATAGTTATTAACTATTTAATAACTACCTAGCTAAAAGAAATACAAAATTACCTGTAAAATAAATCCTAACTTAAGTTACAATTAAACCTAATACTACACTATCATTAAATTAATTAAATAAACTACCTACAAATAACTACAATTAAATACAATTACATAAACTAACTAAAGTACAAAAAATAAAAAAGCTAAGTTACAAAAAATAAAAAAATAAGTTACAAACATGTTAAAAATATTACAACAATTTTAAGCTACTTACACCTAATCTAAGCCCCCTAATAAAATAACAAACCCCCCCAAAATAAAAAAAATGCCCTACCCTATTCTAAATTAAATAAATTTCAAAGCTCTTTTACCTTACCAGCCCTTAAAAGGGCCATTTGTGGGGGCATGCCCCAAAGAAAACAGCTCTTTTGCCTGTAAAAGAAAAATAGAACCCCCCCCAACATTAAAACCCACCACCCACATACCCCTAATCTAACCCAAACCCCCCTTACAAAAACCTAACACTAATCCCCTGAAGATCATCCTACCTTTAGTTGTCTTCACTCAGCCGAGCCACCGATGGAACTGAAGAGGACATCCGGAGCGGAAGAAGTTAATCCTCCAAGCGGCGCTGAAGAAATCTTCCATCCGATGAAGTCATCATCCAGGCGGCGCTGAAGAAAAGTCTTCGATCCGGCCGATGTCATCTTCAAAGAGGCGCTGAAGAGGTCTTCTATCCGGGCGAAGTCATCTTCCAAGCCGGGTCTTGAATCTTCCTTCCGCCGACGCGGAACCACCTTCTTCACCGACGGACGACGACGATTGACGGCTCCTTTAAGGGACGTCATCCAAGATGGCGTCCCCTCAATTCCGATTGGCTGATAGGATTCTATCAGCCAATTGGAATTAAGGTAGGAAAATTCTGATTGGCTGATGGAATCAGCCAATCAGATTCAAGTTCAATCCGATTCAATCCGATTGGCTGATCCAATCAGCCAATCAGATTGAGCTCGCATTCTATTGGCTGATCGGAACAGCCAATAGAATGCGAGCTCAATCTGATTGGCTGATTCCATCAGCCAATCAGATTTTTCCTACCTTAATTCCGATTGGCTGATAGAATCCTATCAGCCAATCGGAATTGAGGGGACGCCATCTTGGATGACGTCCCTTAAAGGAGCCGTCATTCATCGTAGTCCGTCGGTGAAGAAGGTGGTTCCGCGTCAGCGGAAGGAAGATTCAAGACCCAGCTTGGAAGATGACTTCGCCCGGATAGAAGACCTCTTCAGCGCCTCTTTGAAGATGACATCGGCTGGATCGAAGACTTTTCTTCAGCGCCGCCTGGATGATGACTTCATCGGATGGAAGATTTCTTCAGCGCCGCTTGGAGGATTAACTTCTTTCGCTCCGGATGTCCACTTCGGTTCAATCGGTGGCTCGGCTGAGTGAAGACAACTAAAGGTAGGATGATCTTCAGGGGATTAGTGTTAGGTTTTTGTAAGGGGGGTTTGGGTTAGATTAGGGGTATGTGGGTGGTGGGTTTTAATGTTGGGGGGGGGGTGTATTTTTCTTTTACAGGCAAAAGAGCTGTTTTCTTTGGGGCATGCCCCCACAAATGGCCCATTTAAGGGCTGGTAAGGTAAAAGAGCTTTGAAATTTATATAATTTAGAATAGGGTAGGGCATTTTTTTATTTTGGGGGGGGTTGTTATTTTATTAGGGGGCTTAGATTAGGTGTAAGTAGCTTAAAATTGTTGTAATATTTTTAACATGTTTGTAACTTATTTTTTTATTTTTTGTAACTTAGCTTTTTTTATTTGTTGTACTTTAGTTAGTTTATGTAATTGTATTTAATTGTAGTTATTTGTAGGTAGTTTATTTAATTAATTTAATGATAGTGTAGTATTAGGTTTAATTGTAACTTAGGTTAGGATTTATTTTACAGGTAATTTTGTATTTCTTTTAGCTAGGTAGTTATTAAATAGTTAATAACTATTTAATAACTATTCTAACTAGCTAAAATAAATACAAAGTTACCTGTAAAATAAATATAAATTCTAAAATAGCTACAATATAATTATTAATTATATTGTAGCTATCTTAGGGTTTATTTTACAGGTAAGTATTTATTTTTAAATAGGAATAATTTATTAAAGTATAGTGTAGTGTTAGGTGTAATTGTAACTTAGGTTAGGATTTATTTAACAGGTACATTTCTCTTTATTTTAGCTAGGTAAGCTATTAAATAGTTAATAACTATTTAATAGCTATTGTACCTGGTTAAAATAAATTGGAAGGTACCTGTAAAATAAAAATAAATCCTAAGATAGCTAGAATATAATTATTATTTATATTGTAGCTATATTAGGGTTTATTTTAAAGGTAAGTATTTAGTTTTAAATAGGATTCATTTAGTTAATAAGAGTTAATTTATTTAGATTTATTTAATTAATATTTAAGTTAGGGGGGCGTTAGGGTTAGGGTTAGACTTAGGTTTAGGGGTTAATAATTTTATTATAGTGGCGGCGGCGGTGTAGTGGGGGGCAGATTAGGGGTTAATAAATTTATTATAGGTGGCAACGGTGTAGGGGGGGGCAGGATAGGGGTTACTAGGTATACTGTAGGTGGCAGCGGTGTCCGGGAGCGGCGGTTTAGGGGTTAATACATTTATAAGAGTTGCGGCAGGGTCTGGGAGCGGCGGTTTAGGGGTTAGTAACTTTATTGAGTTGCGGGAGGCTCCGGGGGCGCCGGTATAGGGGGTAGAACAGTGTAGTTTAGTGTGAATGCTTAGTGACAGGCTAGCAATAAAGCTGGGAAAAAGCCGAAGGGCAGCGAGATCGGATGAGTGATAACTCTCACAGTCCGCTGCTCATCGCCCCGCTGCTTTTTGACAGCTTTATTTGATAACTTAGGCGTATTTTTTCAGGTCTGCGGCGGCGATGTGAGGCGAGCTTAGGCGGGCGTATTGGGCCGGCGAAGCCAGAAAAGTAGACGGCTTGATAACTACCCCCCATAATCTGAGCTTCCAAACAAAGAAACATTTAACTGAGGTAGCTGCAACATATTGTTCAGTGTCCATAGTAGCAAAAGGTATTTGAAAATTCTCACATAATTAAACAAAATTGAAAATAGTAGAACAAAACCCCACTGCAGAATGAGATCAGAAGTAAAAACGCTACCTCTATATCCTCAGGCTGACTGAGGTAACTCACCACACCAGAACCAGGAGCTCAAACTAGCAATCGGATTCAATAAGAAACCAGTTAACTTCCTTAAACATGATTCTCATACTGAAACTGTTAGACTGCAAAGGTAAATACACATAAACCTGACTCATGGCAAATATAAGTAAATACATATATTTAAAACTTTATAATAATATATAAAGCGCCAAACATAGCTGAGAGTGTCTTAAATAATGATACATGCTTACCGAAGACACCCATCCACATATAGCAGCCAAACCAGTGCTGAAAAATATCAGCAGAGGTAATGATATGAGTATAGCAGAAAAACAGCAGCACCTTCTTAATGCAGAAAAAAAATATTTTATTAATGGGATATCATAGCAGACAAAAAGATACAACGTTTCGGTCACAAACTGACCTTAGTCATGTTCTAAACAGTATCATGCCTGCACATACTTTATACCCTTAACAAGAGGGGAGGGGCCCAATTACCTGACTCAGGTGTATTCACACATAGTCCTAAACTACACACCCCCTCAAGTGAATTCTAGCAGAGAGATCTCTCTTCTTTAACCATCTGAGACCTGAAAAAACATACAATTAAAAACAATGTAATGTTACTCATATTTAAAACCAAAAACTTTAGACTAGAAATATATTCAATTATAAATACATATTCTCAAAATTAGATACAATTCCTAGTGTAAGTATATTTTAACATATTACCAACATGGTATGGGCATAGGATTATCAGAAAGACTTGCATTATAAGTTAGCTTATACTACAGGGTAACCCCCCAGTCTATTTCCTTATTCATTCCTACTGGTACCATAGATTGTAAGGTATAAATCCAGAAGGTTAAGTTGCGAGACCGAATGGCCAGCCTGAAGAAAATGATTAGACACTGGGGCTTCAAGGTTCTTTGTTCGAATGTTAGATATATGTTCATTTATGCGATCTCTGGCCCTACGTGTCGATTCCCCCACATAGATCTTAGAACAGGGGCATTTAATTAGATATATAATATACTCCGAATTACATGTATGAAAGCCAGAAATATTATATTTCTTTCCCGTTAGTAAATGTAAAAATACCTCCCCTTTGATCATACTGTTGCAATTGCAACACCCTAGACAGGGATAGCTACCCATACGTGGATTGTCAATAAATATCTGTCTTAAACCCTTCTCAGGGCCAATATCAGCCTTGACCAAAGTATCCCTAACATTCTTGCATCTCCTATATGCTGGCATAGGGGGTTCTTGAAACTCTTTAATGTGTTTGTTCAAATCTTTTATCACCGGCCAATGTTTCCTAATAATACCATTTATTTTATTACTAAGAGGGTTAAACTCAGTAACAAATACAAGTCTATCATTTTTCTGAGATTTCCTATTATCCTTTCCTCCCTCAGGAGGAACAACGGCCGCAGAGGATGACCCGCAAAAAGACCAAACAAGTCTACGGGTAAATATTTCCGGATACACATTGACAGAGACTGAAAAGGCTGTGATTGAAAAAGGACTATCATTTTGTCCCCAGTCTAAATGTAATTTTTTTGACCTACATAAGGACCTACACTCTTTTTTCAGGACTTTGAAACTAAAATTGTTCTTTGGTAATAATGTTGCTGGACATTTTGCTAATACTAATTCCAATAACAATCTAGCACTTGAGAAATTGAATCTTAGAAATAAGAATGGGTTCTCCCCAGCTATTCACAATTATGTGAAGTATGGAAACCTTTATTCAGTTGGTGTTAAGGGATATAAATTTATTACAACAGAACAAGGCTATATTGAATAAGGTTAAAACCAGGCCTAACTTTACACCAGCAGAATTTAAGGCATTAAAGGATTTGAGCAATAATAAACAGATAGTATGCAAACTGGCCGACAAGGGCGGGGCCACTGTTATACTCGACAAGAGTTATTATATACAGGAAATTAAAACCTAATTACAGGATAGGAATGTCTACTTGCCACTGGATAGGGACCCTTCATTTGAAGTTAAGAAAGAACTTGAGAAATGTGTGTCTAAGGCAATGTGTAATGGTTTAATTACTGGAAAAGAAAAAAGTTTTTTGATTCCAAGCAAATTTTCTATACCAGTTTTTTACACATTGCCAAAGATACACAAAGATCTTGAGAAACCACCAGGTCATCCAATTGTGGCAAGTAACAATTCTATCCTAACTAATGTATCTGTTTATTTAGACAGGGTATTAAGACCTCTTGTCACTACAGCCATGTCCTACATCAAAGATACAGGAGATTTCCTGCATAAATTACAGGAAGTTGTCTTACAGAGTGACAAGTTTATTCTATATACACTGGATGTGAGTAGCCTGTACACTTCAATTAGACACAATAGTGGCTTAGATGCAACTAGACAGGCTATCGCATCCAGTGCCCTGTTAACTACGAATGAAAGGGAATTCGTTATGGAATTGTTACAACTTGTTCTGTATTGTAATTATTTCCTGTTTCAGAACCAATTTTATATTCAATGTCAGGGGACTGCTATGGGGTCGAACGTCGCCCCCACATATGCCAACATCTATATGAATATGTATGAGGAAAAATTTGTATACACCAATGGCATATTCCAAGAATATGGATTGTGCTGGTTTCAGTACATAGATGATGTGTTTGGCATATGGGGGGGCGACGTTGACACCCTGTATGAGTTTGTAGCAGATTTGAATATCTCAACAAGACTTATAAAATTCCAACTAAACTGTAGTGAGGAATCGGTGCCTTTTTTAGATACTCTGGTAATCAAGGATGGAAGATCTCTAAAGACTGATCTATACAAGAAAATGAGTGATAAAAATAGTCTATTGAGATTTGATAGTGCACACTCTCCATCCTTGATTAAAAGTTTACCTAAGAGCCAACTTTTACGCGTTAAGCGAATAGTATCCGATGAAAATAAGGTGGCATGTAGACTTAAAGAAATGGGCAATTGCTTTCTTAAGAGGGGTTTCCCAAAATCCCTTATTGACAAACAAATCAAAGAGATTAAGGTGACCAAGAGGGAGTCAACTCCTGAGGGAGGAAAGGATAATAGGAAATCTCAGAAAAATGATAGACTTGTATTTGTTACTGAGTTTAACTCTCTTAGTAATAAAATAAATGGTATTATTAGGAAACATTGGCCGGTGATAAAAGATTTGAACAAACACATTAAAGAGTTTCAAGAACCCCCTATGCCAGCATATAGGAGATGCAAGAATGTTAGGGATACTTTGGTCAAGGCTGATATTGGCCCTGAGAAGGGTTTAAGACAGACATTAATTGACAATCCATGTATGGGTAGCTATCCTTGTCTAGGGTGTTGCAATTGCAACAGTATGATCAAAGGGGAGGTATTTTTACATCCACTAACGGGAAAGAAATATAATATTTCTGGCTTTCATACATGTAATTCGGAGTATATTATATATCTAATTAAATGCCCCTGTTCTAAGATCTATGTGGGGGAATCGACACGTAGGGCCAGAGATCATATAAATGAACATAAATCTAACATTCGAACAAAGAACCTTGAAGCCCCAGTGTCTAATCATTTTCTTCAGGCTGGCCATTCGGTCTCGCAACTTAGGTTTCAAATCATTGAACATATTAAAAGACCAAGGCGAGGAGGTGATAGGGTTAAGTTGTTGAAGTCCAGAGAAACCTTCTGGATTTATACCCTACAATCTATGGTACCAGTAGGAATGAATAAGGAAATAGACTGGGGGGTTACCCTGTAGTATAAGATAACTTATAATGCAAGTCTTTCTGATAATCCTATGCCCATACCATGTTGGTAATATGTTAAAATATACTTACACTAGGAATTGTATTTAATTTTGAGAATATGTATTTATAATTGAATATATTTCTAGTCTAAAGTTTTTGGTTTTAAATATGAGTAACATTACATTGTTTTTAATTGTATGTTTTTTCAGGTCTCAGATGGTTAAAGAAGAGAGATCTCTCTGCTAGAATTCACTTGAGGGGGTGTGTAGTTTAGGACTATGTGTTAATACACCTGAGTCAGGTAATTGGGCCCCTCCCCTCTTGTTAAGGGTATAAAGTATGTGCAGGGATGATACTGTTTAGAACATGACTAAGGTCAGTTTGTGACCGAAACGTTGTATCTTTTTGTCTGCTATGATGTCCCATCAATAAAATATTTTTTTCTGCATTAAGAAGGTGCTGCTGTTTTTCTGCTATTCTTTGGATTATATCAGGGACTATTGCAGGGTCCCTACAGCGTGCATCTACTTGCTTGGGTATAAGTGCTGGGCCTTTATACTGAATATCAATGATATGAGTATATCATCGATCTGAAAAGGGAGGTAGGAGATGAATCCCTACGACTGATAACAGAGAGCCCTTGAAAAGATTTCCCATGAATGAAACAATAAAAATCAACAGGTTATACTCTCTTCACATCCCTCTGACAAACAATGTACTCTGAGAGGAATTGGACTTCAGGATGCTTAGAAGCGCTTATCATAGAAAAAATCATAAAAATCAAGCACAAACTTACTTCACCCCCTCCATAGGAGGCAAAGTTTGTAAAACTAAAGTATGTGTGTGGTGGGGGGTGTATTTATAGGCATGTTGAGGTTTGGAAATTTTGCCCCCTCCTGGTAGGAATGTATATCCCATGCGTCACTAGCTCATGGACTCTTGCCATTTACATGAAAGAAATGCAAGTCTGTCAAAACATCTGAAACAAAGGGGCAGTTTGCAGAGGCTTAGATACAAGGTATTCACAGAGGTAAAAAGTGTATTACTATAAAAGTGTTATGCAAAACTGGGGATTGGGGAATGGGTAATAAAGGAATTAGCTTTCTTATTAAACAACAAAAATTCTAGTGTTGACTGTCCCTTTAAGTAGGATGGGCCTATAGTATACAAATGTGGGAGATGAGTAGCAAAGACTTGAGCCCTGACGATGCCCCAGCATGACAAGCACAAGGGGGTGAAATGCATATGTTGTTGGCTGTGCACATTTTTTTACTTGATTTCCACTTTGAAAATTTGCTGCAAGGACTGTGCTTTGTGAGCAGCTGTATCTACCTTGAAACATCTAACAAGACGTGTTCTATGGAGGCATGGCTTTCCTGCAAAGGGTAAACTGTTTGATACTGAAACAATGTATCCACTTTGAGCACAAAGGAAACAGAGTAACCTGAGAACCGGGTGTAATTCCAACATGTTTCCAACCTAAGGAGGTGGGATTAGAAGCCAGCGGTCTGTGTATACTCATATGAAAACAAGCTCTGTTTCTAACAGGTTATTTGTTTCTATTGCTGGGTTAATACAGGATGATTTTTCTAAACAGCTGTATATATTAACTTGTTTTTATGCTTGGCTTCTTTCTATGTCACAATGAATACCAGGAAGGTTATAAGATTTATGGATTAAAATAAGTAACAATAAAAAGTAAAAACAAATTAAAGAGTGCCCCAACCGTCATCTAAACATATAAATGTACATAAGATCATGCCATTTACACTACCAGTAAAATATACATCTGTTGTCTGATCTGAGATATATCATTATAGACCACACCCCCGATCCTACAAGAGGGGGTGATAGGGGAAAAATGCTCCTGCAACGAGAGTCTAAATGGATATATATCTTAGACACTTTTTTTTTTTTTAAATAATTTTTATTAAGGTTCAATTCAAACTTACAAAAAAAGAGAAAAAGTCAGCGGTCAGCATACAATGGGTTACAAAGTAGCAATATGTCATTGTCTAAAAGAAATCACAACAAATATGGAGTACATATTTACATGAAAAGTGTAATCATAGTGAACCTTATATTTTTCCTTTTATTTTAAGGGATATCAACAAATCCCCTGTGTAGCAGCTAGCCACAATTTGCAATTCATTATAGAAATAGGAAAATAGTCGGGAGTAAGGTTACTGTAATATATGATGTAGCCGATTGAAGTACTAGAGGTAAGTATAAGTTGAAATAGTAATACTATAACAAATAAAGGGGAAAGGGGCTGTAAATAGGAAATCAGTATGAAAATGGCACAAATAGTAGTTTTAGGGGAGATTTCATAGGATATAATTTCCTTAGTTTACTTAGTAAAATATGTGATCTTGGTGGGGTATTGCTGAGAAGAGGGAGGGTATCATCATACTTAAAAGGACAATAAAGCAAAACAGTATCTAGTTCCAATATGAGTTTCCCCTGCCTAGATACAACAGGGCTTTCCTCAGCTATTTGACTCTTGGGTCTTAATTTATATGAAAGGATACAAGTATTGAAGATACGGCTTAGCAGCCCTGGTGAAAAGTGTATAGTTTTTCCCCTCAGTATTAAGGTATCTCATCCAAATACCCATGGGTCTCTAGAAGGAAATGGGATTGTGCTAAGAGTTTAGTACTAACAAGAGCTAAATATATATGAGTAATAAATTCCAAGACCCAGGGTCACAAGTATAAAAATGTTTCATGGCTAATATTTTGAAAAATGATGGCAGTTTTGCATTAACAATTATACATTTGTACAGGAGTTTTCTACCATGGACTACAAGAAAGAACAGGACTTGTAATGATAACTAGCAAAAAGATTAAAGGATTAGCTAGTAGAGGAGTACCAAAAACCATAAAACAAGACAATTGATATAACCCTCAAACAGAAACTTTTTGTTAATTAGCTATATATCAATTATAGTAGTTGTTGCATGGTACATAGCTAGGGTGTCATAATAATAAAAGGAGAATAGAGCAAACCAGTATCTAACACCAATGTGGCTTTCCCCTGCATATATATGAAAGGGCTATCTCTGACCATCTGACTCTTGGATCTTAAAGATATACGCATAGATTTAGAGTTCTGTGTTAGCCGTCAAAACCAGCGTTAGGGGGCCCTAATGCTGGTTTTGGCCGCCCGCTGGTATTTAGAGTCAGTCAGGAAAGGGTCTAACGCTCACTTTCCAGCCGCAACTTTTCCATACCGCAGATCCCCTTACATCAATTGCGTATCCTATCTTTTCAATGGGATCTTTCTAACGCCGGTATTTAGAGTCTTGGCTGAAGTGAGCATTAGAAATCTAACGACAAGACTCCAGCCGCAGAGAAAAGCCAGGAGTTAAGAGCTTTCTGGGCTAACGCCGGTTCATAAAGCTCTTAACTACTGTGCTCTTAAGTACACTAACACCCATAAACTACCTATGTACCCCTAAACCGAGGCCCCCCCATATCGCCGCCACTCTATTAAATTTTTTTAACCCCTAATCTGCCAACCGCACACCGCCGCAACCTACATTATCCCGATGTACCCCTAATCTGCTGCCCCTAACACCGACGACACCTACATAATATTTATTAACCCCTAATCTGCCACCCCCAAAGTCGCCGCTACCTTACCTACAATTATTAACCCCTAATCTGCCGACCGGACCTCACCGCTTCTCTAATAAATGTATTAACCCCTAAAGCTAAGTCTAACCCTAACCCTAACACCCCCCTAAATTAAATATAATTTTAATCTAACGAAATAAAATAAATCTTATTAAATAAATTAATCCTATTTAAAGCTAAATACTTACCTGTAAAATAAACCCTAATAAAGCTACAATATAAATAATAATTATATTGTAGCTATTTTAGGATTTATATTTATTTTACAGGCAACTTTGTATTTATTTTAACCAGGTACAATAGCTATTAAATAGTTAATAACTATTTAATAGCTACCTAGTTAAAATAATTACAAAATTACCTGTAAAATAAATCCTAACCTAAGTTACAATTAAAGCTAACACTACACTATCAATAAATTAATTACATACAAATACCTACAAATAAATACAATTAAATCAACTAAAGTACAAAAAATAAAAGAAATAAGTTACAAAAAATAAAAAAATAATTTACAAACATTATAAAAATATTACAACAATTTTAAGCTAATTACACCTACTCTAAGCCCCCTAATAAAATAACAAAGCCCCCCAAAATAAAAAAATGCCCTACCCTATTCTAAAATAAAAATTGAAAAGCTCTTTTACCTTACTAGCCCTTAAAAGGGCCTTTTGCAGGGCATACCCCAAAGAATTCTGCTCTTTTGCCTGTAAAAAAAAAACATACAATACCCCCCCCCCAACATTAAAACCCACCACCCACATACCCCTACTCTAACCCAAACCCCCCTTAAATAAACCTAACACTAAGCCCCTGAAGATCTTCCTACCTTATCTTCACCACGCCGGTATCACCGATCCGTCCAGAAGAGGCTCCGAAGTCTTCATCCTATCCGGGCGATGTCTTCATCCAAGCGGGGGCTGAAGAGGTCCATCATCGGGCTGAAGAGGTCCATCATCCGGCTGAAATCTTCATCCAAGCGGGGGCTGAACAGTTCCATCATCCGGCTGAAGTCTTCTATCAAGCGGCATCTTCAATCTTCTTTCTTCCGGCTCCATCTTCATCCCGCCAAGGCGGAACATCCATCCTGGCCAACGACTTCCTGACGCATGACGGTTCCTTTAAGGGACGTCATCTAAGATGGCGTCCCTAGAATTCTGATTGGCTGATAGAATCCTATCAGCCAATCGGAATTAAGGTAGGAAAATTCTGATTGGCTGATTGAATCAGCCAATCAGATTGAGCTCGCATTCTATTGGCTGATCGGAACAGCCAATAGAATGCAAGCTCAATCTGATTGGCTGATTGGATCAGCCAATCGGATTGAACTTGAATCTGATTGGCTGATTCAATCAGCCAATCAGAATTTTCCTACCTTAATTCCGATTGGCTGATAGAATCCTATCCTATCCTACCTTAATTCCGATTGGCTGATAGAATCCTATCCTATCCATCAGCCAATCAGAATTTTCCTACCTTAATTCCGATTGGCTGATAGAATCCTATCAGCCAATCGGAATTCGAGGGACGCCATCTTGGATGACGTCCCTTAAAGGAACCGTCATTCGTGGGGAAGTCGTCGGCCAGAATGGATGTTCCGCGTCGGCGGGATGAAGATGGAGCCGGAAGAAAGAAGATTGAAGATGCCGCTTGATAGAAGACTTCAGCCGGATGATGGACCTCTTCAGCCCCCGCTTGGATGAAGACTTCAGCCAGATGATGGACCTCTTCAGCCCCCGCTTGGATGAAGACATCGCCCGGATAGGATGAAGACTTCGGAGCCTCTTCTGGATGGATCGGTGATACCCGGCGTGGTGAAGATAAGGTAGGAAGATCTTCAGGGGGGTAGTGTTAGGTTTATTTAAGGGGGGTTTGGATTAGATTAGGGGTATGTGGGTGGTGGGTTGTAATGTTGGGGGGGGTATTGTATGTTTTTTTTTACAGGCAAAAGAGCAGAATTCCTTGGGGCATGCCCCGCAAAAGGCCCTTTTAAGGGCTGGTAAGGTAAAAGAGCTTTTCAATTTTTATTTTAGAATAGGGTAGTGCATTTTTTTATTTTGGGGGGCTTTGTTATTTTATTAGGGGCTTAGAGTAGGTGTAATTAGCTTAAAACTGTTGTAATATTTTTATAATGTTTGTAAATTATTTGTTTATTTTTTATAACTTAGTTCTTTTTTTATTTTTTGTACTTTAGTTAGTGTATTTATTTGTATTTATTTGTAGGTATTTGTATTTAATTTATTTATTGATAGTGTAGTGTTAGGTTTAATTGTAACTTAGGTTAGGATTTATTTTACAGGTAATTTTGTAATTATTTTAACTAGGTAGCTATTAAATAGTTATTAACTATTTAATAGCTATTGTACCTGGTTAAAATAAATACAAAGTTGCCTGTAAAATAAATATTAATCTTAAAATAGCTACAATATAATTATTCGTTATATTGTAGCTATATTAGGGTTTATTTTACAGGTAAGTATTTAGCTTTAAATAGGAATAATTTATTTAATAAGATTTATTTTATTTCGTTAGATAAAAATTATATTTAACTTAGGGGGGTGTTAGGGTTAGGGTTAGACTTAGCTTTAGGGGTTAATACATTTATTAGTAGCGGTGAGGTCCGGTCGGAAGATTAGGGGTTAATAATTGTAGTTAGGTAGCGGCGACGTTGGGGGGGGCAGATTAGGGGTTAATAAATATAATATAGGGGTCGTCGGTGTTAGGGGCAGCAGATTAGGGGTACATAGGGATAATGTAGGTTGCGGCGGTGTATGGAGCGGCAGATTAGGGGTTAAAAATAATATGCAGGGGTCAGCGATAGCGGGGTCGGCAGATGAGGTTAATAAGTGTAAGGTTAGGGGTGTTTAGACTCGGGGTACAGGGTGTTAGGTGCAGACTTAGGAAGTGTTTCCCCATAGGAAACAATGGGGCTGCGTTAGGAGCTGAACGCTGCTTTTTTACAGGTGTTAGTTTTTTTTTCAGCTCAAACGGCCCCATTGTTTCCTATGGGGGAATCGTGCACGAGCACGTTTTTGAAGCTGGCCGCGTCCGTAAGCACCGCTGGTATTTAGAGTTGTAGAGGCGGTAAATTATGCTCTACGCTCCCTTTTTGGAGCCTAACGCAGCCCTTCTGTGAACTCTAAATACCAGCGGTATTTAAAAGGTGCGGGGGGAAAAATACACGCGTAGCTAACGCACCCCTTTGGCCGCAGAACTCTAAATCTAGCCGATAGTATGAAGTCAACTATTAAAAATGTGGTTCAGTAGCCCTGGTGAGGCGAGTATAGCTTTTCACCTCAGTATTGATATATCTCATCTAAATCACTGTGGGACTATAGAGGGAAATTAAGTTTTCCTCTAGCTAATATAAGAAATGTACTAAGAATTTTAGTGTTAATGAGAGCTAGATACATGGGTGATATATTTTATCGTGCAGGGTCTCGGATAAAGGTATGTTTCCTGACTAATATGGTGAAAAATGATTACAGTTTTGCAATAACGATTATACGTTGGAAAAGGAGATTTCTACAATGGACTACCAAGTAAGTCTAACAGGACTTGTAATGATATAGCTAGCAGAAATATTAGCTGATGGAGGTATACAAAAAACAATAAACCAGTTAATGCTACCTTCAAATAAAACAGTTTTGTTAAACAACTATATATCAATTATAGGAGTTGTTGTAAGGTACATTTTTATATACATTTTTCATTCAGGCTGGCAAACCTTCATTTAGTACCTAATCAACAGTACTGTATGTTTCATGGATATCAGAGCGCACTAGCTTCTGGATAGCCTGGCGCTTTCAATTTCGTATTCTCCATACAATCAGTCCATGTGTTAGGGAGGATTACAAGAAACCGAGGTCGCAGCTGTCCTTACAAATTAGTCGAGTTTCTGCTCAGTGGGTATAATGATCTAACCCACGCCTGCTCTCCTGGTCTTCTGTTTCAGAGTAGTATTGGGCTTGAAAGTATAGATCAGTTTCCTTGTTTAGAAGGGTTCCCTTTTGCTGTTTTAGCATGTGTGTAGTAAGTTTTAATGCCGCCCGTACTCCGTCGTCGCTGCATCTTCTGAAGGGAGATATCTGGAGGTAGTATAGGTAAATCACCTCTGTGTTATTATAGGACTTTAGGCTGGTCCGGGCATTGCCGTATTGGTCTCGACTATGCACATCTGCTTGAGTATATTCTATCCCTTCCAGCTCCAAGGGCATCTCACTTGCCGCTGTAATATCAGTTCCATTGAGGTCCTCCCTCTACTTCTGTAAAGGGTACACTGCTGATTTCTGGGGACCAGCCACATCCCTCACAATGTAATCGCGGAGATGTAAGGAGATAGCATTAAAACCGTAGCAAGCCATTGTCGATGCCATGGTATCTGCAGTGTCAGAGATTTGACTTAGAGAGCAGGGAAAAGAGCCGTTTGGCCCCACATGCATGACCTCAGTGACTATTGCTGGCGTAGCAGTTTCAGAGTACCTGACCTCCGTGTCTTGGTTGTTTAGTGTACAAGCTATCTGTTGTACCATCAAGTCCTCAAACTTTGAAATAAGGGCAGCTAGCATTGCAGATATATTTTCCATAAAGGGGGTTTGTGGCAGATCACGTAGAAATCTTCTCCTGTTTTTAGTTAACGCGCCATGTGGATGGAAAGAAGATGGCCACAATGCTCTCTGCAATGTGGTAATGGATGGCAATCTCCTTCACTTACGTTGCTGGTTATATTGGGATGATCTGTTTCTCCTCCAAAGGGTATCACCCTCCTCTTTAGTGTAAATTGAGCTGCTTTGAGCGGTCAGGGATGTATATATAATCGGTAGAAGTCCGGAGCTGCTGTAATATGCAACCGCTCAGCTACAAGGCTAGTCCCGCCCTCTATCTTAGACACTTTAAAGGGACAGTCAAGTATAAATTAAACTTTCATTATTCAGATAAGACTTTTAATTTTAATTGACTTTCCAATTTACTTTTATCATCAAATTTGCTCTTTTCTCTTGGTATTCTTAGTTTAAACTAAACATAGGTAGGCTCATATGCTAATTGCTAAGCCTTTGAGGGCTGCCTCTTATCATATGCTTTTTAAATCTCTTTTCAACACAAAGAGACAGAAAGTACATGTGGGCCATATAGATAACACTGTGTTCAGGCACAGGGGGTTATTTAAGATTTAGCACAAACCAATGCTAAATTTAAGACAATAGATAATAAACAGTCACAGTCATGTGATCAGGGGGCTGGAAGAAGGTTCCTAGATACAAGGTAATCACAGAGGTAAAAAGTACATTAATATAACTGTGTTGGTTATGCAAAACTGGGGAATGAGTAATAAAGGGATTATCTATCTTTTAAAACAATAACAATTCTATGGTTGACTGTCCCTTTAATGCCAAAGGGGTTGAACACAAATTTTGATCTCTACTGTTACCTGTGATTTATCTAGTAAGTTATCTAGATTTCTCTTTGTACTATATCTACTATCAGGATGTATATGTGTATCCTAGCGGCTTCCTTTTATTAGTAATCTTGTAGATAGTTAGTATAGTTTATCCCCTATGTGCGATAATACAAATTCTGACAACAGATGTATATTTTACTGGTAGTGTAAATGGCATGATCTTATATCCATTTATATGTTTAGGTGATGGTTGGGGCCTCCTTTAAGTAGATTGATATGTTACTAATATAATACTAGTCTTCTCCTTATAACCTGCGTGTTGATTTTGTAAGTTTCCATTGTAACAACTAGCTTGCGATTATCGTTGTACTTTATGTTATGTATGCATTTTAACATTGCATTTTTTTGTTGGCCCAGATGGCACTCTGTAGCACAGCTGGCGCATGCGCAGATGCGTGGGTTGGACGTTGCGGAGTATTCGGATGTGGCAGAGCAGCACACTCATGGGATGAAGGTGAGGAGCACATATATGGTGGTAAGATTACTTGTAAGTTTATGTCTGAGGACGGGTGCATGCCCGAAAATGTTTACATGTATTTGATGCAATAAAAAACCGGAGAGTGCCTTCCTCGTGGATTGTTTATGTGGACTGTTTGAAGTGCACCCCGGGAGCTGTTAAGCTGGGCGAGTGCTGGGTTCATTTGTGGATTTTATATATATATATATATATATATATATATATACACATACATACAGGTATACCCGTTCATACAGCGGGTTAGGGACCAGAGCCCCGCTGTAAAGGGAAAACCGCCTTAAAGTAAAACAAGGCAGTTTTAGCTTTCTTTTCACTTGCCAGTGTGCTTAAAGACTTGAAAACATGTTTGAACTAACATATATTAGGGGTGCAATAGTGCTATGTTTAGTTTAACACTCGCCCAGCACAGTATTCAATTAGTATTCAATAAATACTGTTCCTGTAAAATAGTGACAATTACTGTAGTAAAATTTGCCAGACTATAGCACTGAGACACAGATTGCATTGTAATGATATAACAGAGTGAACTAAGCATAACAAAATGGTGCCAGTCACTTTTCTCGCAATCTCACGATGATTACAGCACTGTTTCAAAATCCTTGGAGGTTGAACTTCAGCTCCACAAAGCGCTGTAAAGTGAGGTATACCTGTATACATACATATATATATATATATATATATATATATATATATATATATATATATATATATATATATATATATATATATATATATATATATATATATATATATATGTACACACACACAATATATATATATATACAGTATATATACACACACACATATATAGAAACATAGAATTTGACGGTAGATAAGAACCAAAAAGGCCCATCAAGTCTACCCATATTACATGTTACTTTTTCCTTAGGATAGCCTTTTTGCATGTCACAGGCATTTTTAAATTCCTTTACAGTCTTTGTGTTTACCACCTCAAATGGAAGTTTATTCCATGAATCCACCACCCTTTCTGTAAAAAAATGCTTCCTCAAATTTCTCCTGAATCTACTACCCTCTAACTTTAGATTGTGACCTCTTGTTTTGGCATTTATTTTTTTGTGAAAAATGCTTTCAGCTTCTATTTTATTAAGTCCCTTCATATATTTGAAGGTTTCTATCATGTCACCTCTTTCCCTTCTATCCTCTAAACTCTACATATTTAGATCATAGAGTCTTTCTTTGTACGTTTTATATTTTAGACCATATACCATTTTAGTAGCCCTTCTTTGGACAGCTTCTAGTTTATTTATATCTTTCTGAAGATATGGTCTCCAGAACTGTACACAGTATTCCAGATTTGGTCTAACTAATGATGTGTATATATATATATATATATATATATATATATATATATATATATATATATATATATATATATATATATATATATATATATATATATATATATATATATATACATACACACACACATATATATATATATATATATATATATATATATATATATATATATATATATATATATATATATATATATATAATATATATACAGGGCTTTACATTTCTACTAGCCCACTAGCCATTGGCGAGTGGAAATTTAACAGTGGCAAGTGAAAGTTAGTTATTGAATGTTGAGTCTGGAGTCTGGTGGCATGTTGTAGGTAGCAAATTTGGCACATTATATTTGCAGAATGCACACTCCTATTGCAGCACTGACAAGCACACATTTTGGGCTATGTGGTAAAACTATTATCTAAAGGGATATTATATATCAATGAAAGTGCAAGTATATGTTATACCTCTATGGCTGTAGGGACCCCATTAGTGCTTAGACTAACTTCCGAGAAAATAAACAGGGGCATAGAGAGACTGTAGAGAAAAATAGAAGTTGAGAAGGTAGAGTTAAAACAGAATGGAAAAAAAGGAGTGAAAAGGTATGAGAGAAGGGACAGAAAGAGTGTCAAGAGAAGATATGGCCTAAAAAAGAAGGGAGAGGGTAAAAAGAGAGATTGAAGAGAGGAGGGAATTGAGAAAGTGCATTGAGAGTGAGAAGGGAGAGATGATAATTATTAAAAAAAATCTCCAGGTCTCTTGTCTTCCCCAGGACCTCTAGTTAATGTTTCTAACGGCTATTAACTTATTTTTGTTAATTTGTTACTGTATGTAGCATTATTTAACTTGTTATGGTATAAAATAAAAACATTATAAAATGTTTCACAATGGCTAAACATATGCAAAGAGGTGGTGAAGTACTTAGTGTGGTGTGGGTGGGATGATTAGAAGTGGTGAGTAACATTTTGTCCTGGCTATTAGTTTAGGACTTGAAATTTTGAGCCATGTATGTATGTATGTATGTATGTATGTATGTATGTATATGTATATATATATATATATATATATATATATATATATATATATATATATATATATATATATATATATATATATATATATATATATATACACAAAACATGGAAGGGAACTGCACTCCAAGACCGGACCAGGTACACATCATGTGACTCAGCAACATCCAGCCCTGGGTGCTAAATAGCACTCCAAAAAAGCTGTGATGTCACCAGAGCCACAGGCAGTTAACCCCAGTCCGGAATGGGTGCAAGAAACAAGGGGGATTACAAACAAAAAGTAATACAACACATAGAAACACCCAGCACTCACCAGCTAGCTCACAGCTAAGATAAAATCACAACTGGAAAGCTTAGTTACCGCATCTGGCCAAATGGGAAAGCTCAGGCACCACGTCAAGGTCCTTTCCATTGCCCGAGTCCCTAACACAGCCACACCATCATGCGAGCTCACAAAGCCAAACAGACTGAGAACAAAGAAGGGGTGCACAGGTGGATGTAATCACCCAGAGAAAATACAAAACATGGAAGGGAACTGCACTCCAAGACTGGACCAGGTACACATCATGTGACTCAGCAACATCCAGCCCTGGGTGCTAAATAGCACTCCAAAAAAGCTGTGATGTCACCAGAGCCACAGGCAGTTAACCCCAGTCCGGAATGGGTGCAAGAAACAAGGGGGATTACAAACAAAAAGTAATACAACACATAGAAACACCCAGCACTCACCAGCTAGCTCACAGCTAAGATAAAATCACAACTGGAAAGCTTAGTTACCACATCTGGCCAAATGGGAAAGATCAGGCACCACGTCAAGGTCCTTTCCATTGCCTGAGTCCCTAACACAGCCACACCATCATGCGAGCTCACAAAGCCAAACAGACTGAGAACAAAGAAGGGGTGCACAGGTGGATGTAATCACCCAGAGAAAATACAAAACATGGAAGGGAACTGCACTCCAAGACCGGACCAGGTACACATCATGTGACTCAGCAACATCCAGCCCTGGGTGCTAAATAGCACTCCAAAAAAGCTGTGATGTCACCAGAGCCACAGGCAGTTAACCCCAGTCTGGAATGGGTGCAAGAAACAAGGGGGATTACAAACAAAAAGTAATACAACACATAGAAACACCCAGCACTCACCAGCTAGCTCACAGCTAAGATAAAATCACAACTGGAAAGGTTAGTTACCGCATCTGGCTAAATGGGAAAGCTCAGGCACCAGATGCGGTAACTAACCTTTACAGTTGTGATTTTATCTTAGCTGTGAGCTAGCTGGTGAGTGCTGGGTGTTTCTATGTGTTTATATATATATATATATATATATATATATATATATATATATATATATAGTACATGTTAATTTTAATATAGCTTTATAGAATATAGATTTTTAAATCAAATACAGCATATACACTGGAAAGCAGGGACACTGTAGCTAGGTACATATGATAAAAAAATATCAATATCAAGAAAGGGATATACCTAAACATAAACTGATAATGTACTGAAAATATTGTAAAATATACAAGTCACAAGTGGACTACACTGGAATTTGACTCTGGTCAAATCAATATTAATGTTTTGGAATTGAACAATGGCAACATCGTGATTAGTGCCAAATAGTGATGTCGCAAATAGTTCGCCGGTGAATAGTTCCCAGCGAACATAGCATGTTCGCGTTCGCCGCAGACGGCGAACATATGCAATGTTCGATCCGCCCCCTATTCCTCATCATTGAGTAAACTTTGACCCTATACCTCACAGTCAGAAGACACATTCCAGCCAATCAGCAGCAGACCCTCCCTCCCACCTCCTGGACCGCATCCATTTTAGATTCATTTGGAAGCTGCATTCTTAGTGAGAGGAGGGACAGTGTAGCTGCTGCTGATTTAATAGGGAAATCGATAGCTAGGCTAGTGTATTCAGTGTCCACTACAGTCCTGAAGGACTCATCTGATCTCTGCTGTAAGGACAGCACCCCAAAAAGCCCTTTTTAGGGCTAGAACATCAGCCTGGTTTTTTTTTTTTTTTACTGTGTAATCTAATTGCAGTTGCCTGCCTGCCAGCGTGTGTGTCAGGCTCACAGCGTATACTGTGCCCACTTGCCCAGTGCCACCACTCATATCTGGTGTAACAGTAGTCATGTACATTTAAAAAAAACAACACTTTTTTGACTGTGAAATAATAGCAGACAGCTGCCAGTACCCAAGATGGCCGCCAATAAGGCAGATGGGAAGGGTTAGAGAGCTGTTTTGGGGGGATCAGGGAGGTTGGGGGCTAAGGGGGGATGCTACACCACAGCATATGTAAATATGCTATAAAAAAAATTAAAACATTTTTAAAACCTTTTATTTTAGTACTGGCAGACTTTCTGCCAGTGCTTAAGATGGCGGGGACAATTGTGGGGTGGGGGAGGGAAGGGAGCTGTTTGGGAGGGATCAGGGAGTCTGATGAGTCAGGTGGGAGGCTGATCTCTACACTAAAGCTAAAATTAACCCTGCAAGCTCCCTACAAACTACCTACTAATTAACTCCTTCACTGCTAGCCATAATACATGTGTGATGCGCAGCTAGGGTTGCCACCTGTCCCTTAAAATACAGAACACTTATAAGTTACACATGTTGCAGGGTGTGCAGGCAGGAATATAAATAGTGCTGTCCAGAAACACAATAAATGTTCCTCCCTGCACACCCTGCAGCATGTGTAACTCATAAGTGTCCAGGAAAACATGGCTGAGGTGGCAACCCTAGCAGCAGCATTTAGCGGCCTTCTAATTACCAGAAAGCAACGCCAAAGTCATATATGTCTGCTATTTCTGAACAAAGGGGATCCCAGAGAAGCATATACAACCATTTGTGCCATAATTGCACAAGCTGTTTGTAAATAATTTCAGTGAGAAACCTAAAATTGCGGAAAAAATTACGTTTTTTTTAAATTTGATCGCATTTGGCGGTGAAATGGTGCCATGAAATATACCAAAATGGGCCTAGATCAATACTTTGGGTTATCTACTACACTACACTTAAGCTAAAATTAACTCTACAAGCTCCCAACATGCTCCCTAATTAACCCCTTCACTGCTGGGCATAAAACACGTGTGGTGCACAGTGGCATTTAGCAGCCTTCTAATTACCAAAAAGCAACGCCAAAGCCATATAAGTCTGCTATTTCTGAACAAAGGGGATCCCAGAGAAGCATTTACAACCATGTATGCCATAATTCCATAAGTTGTTTGTAAATAATTTCTGTGAGAAACCTAAAGTTTGTGAAAAAGTGAACAATTTTTTTTTATTTGATCGCATTTGGCGGTGAAATGGTGGCATTAAATATACCAAAATGGGCCTAGATCAATACTTTGGGCTGTCTACTACACTACACTTAAGCTAAAATTAACTCTACAAGCTGCCTACATGCTCCCTAATTAACCCCTTCACTGCTGGGCATAAAACACGTGTGGTGCACAGTGGCATTTAGCAGCCTTCTAATTACCAAAAAGCAACGCCAAAGCCATATAAGTCTGCTATTTCTGAACAAAGGGGATCCCAGAGAAGCATTTACAACCATTTATGCCATAATTGCATAAGTTGTTTGTAAATAACGTCTGTGAGAAACCTAAAGTTTGTGAAAAAGTGAACAATTTTTTTTTATTTGATCGCATTTGGCGGTGATATGGTGGCATTAAATATACCAAAATGGGCCTAGATCAATACTTTGGGATGTCTACTACACTACACTTAAGCTAAAATTAACTCTACAAGCTGCCTACATGCTCCCTAATTAACCCCTTCACTGCTAGGCATAAAACACGTGTGGTGCGCAGTGGCATTTAGCAGCCTTCTAATTACCAAAAAGCAACGCCAAAGCCATATAAGTCTGCTATAATGGCATGTCTGGCACACAGTGTTGGGGCAAGGGTCCATCTGACCACTGATACCTGGTCTGCAAAGCATGTTCAGGGCAGGTATATCACCTACACTGCGCACTGTGAAGCGGGCGTAACCCTTACACTACCTGATCGATACAACATCATACCCTTTAAAATGGGTACAAATTGGTACCCTTGCAGATTGTACCTTTCAAAGGCAAATATGTACCTTTGGTGACTAGATTGGACCTCAGTCCTATGGTACCATATTGTACCCTTAAAAAATGGTGCAAATCTGTCCTTTTAAGGGTACTGCCCCAGTGACAAGCCTTTGTACCTCATGATGGCAAATTTGTACTCAACACAGCATATTACAAATGCAGTTCCATTAATTTTATCGTATAACATTCAACGTGTACTTTTTCAGGCAGTATTACAATAGTCACACTGCAGCTTTAAAAAAGTTTGTATACTTAACTGTAGCCATGTATAGTGATGTCCAGTTCCTGAATGAATCGTTCTTTTGAACTGGTTCTTTTCAGTGAACTGTGTGAATCAGTTCACCAGGCTGAACTGATTCATTTGCAAACAGTTCACTTCCTGAGTCTGCAGCAGCACTGTTAATACGATCCTAGAGTGAGTTCTGCTTCTGCTAACTCCTCCTTTGCAATGAATCAGACAGCCTCACTCTAGGATCATATTACCAGTGCAGCTACTGACTCTAGAAGTGAACTGTTTACAAACGACTCAGTGTACTGTTAACTATAGTAACTCCTTTGCAATGAATCATTTAGATAACAGTACACTGATTCAAATATCAGGTCACACTCAACAGACCCCTGCATTTACCCCCTAACTGCAACTTTATTTCTGAATAAATATGTATTTATATGCCCACCCCAAACCTGGTTCAGCATCCCATGTTTATATATATATATATATATATATATATATATATATATATATATATATATATATATATATATATATATATAATTTGTTGTTCTTCCTCTATATCTAAGATAACTTTTACTTAGCAACAGCTACAAATATATATATATATATATATATATATATATATATATATATATATATATATATATATATATATATATTTGTAGCTGTTGCTAAGTAAAAGTTAGCTTATAGAGATAAATAGCTTGTAGTCCCAGTACAAAGGATTCAGGAGTAGACTGTCACACACTCACACAGTCAGTGACTCATGATTCAGGAATGAATCAGCACTGCAGGAAAAGGATCTGCAATCGGAGCGTCCATAAAGCGGCTCTACCTCATGTTCAGTAGGTGAACTGGTGAACCAGTTCAGTTAATCGAACCGTCCGAAATGAACCAATTCACCCAGAAGAACCGAACTTCCCATCACTAGCCATGTAGTAATTCCAAAGACTGCTACAGAACCACCTAAAAAAGCAAGACTAAACAACCAGTTCCAAAAACATAATTTATGTAAGAACTTACCTGATAAATTCATTTCTTTCATATTAACAAGAGTCCATGAGCTAGTGACGTATGGGATATACATTCCTACCAGGAGGGGCAAAGTTTCCCAAACCTTAAAATGCCTATAAATACACCCCTCACCACACCCACAAATCAGTTTAACGAATAGCCAAGAAGTGGGGTGATAAGAAACAAAGTGCGAAGCATATAAAATAAGGAATTGGAATAATTGTGCTTTATACAAAAAAAAAAAAATCATAACCACCACAAAAAAGGGTGGGCCTCATGGACTCTTGTTAATATGAAAGAAATGAATTTATCAGGTAAGTTCTTACATAAATTATGTTTTCTTTCATGTAATTAACAAGAGTCCATGAGCTAGTGACGTATGGGATAATGACTACCCAAGATGTGGATCTTTCCACACAAGAGTCACTAGAGAGGGAGGGATAAAATAAAGACAGCCAATTCCTGCTGAAAATAATCCACACCCAAAATAAAGTTTAACGAAAAACATAAGCAGAAGATTCAAACTGAAACCGCTGCCTGAAGAACTTTTCTACCAAAAACTGCTTCAGAAGAAGAAAATACATCAAAATGGTAGAATTTAGTAAAAGTATGCAAAGAGGACCAAGTTGCTGCTTTGCAGATCTGGTCAACCGAAGCTTCATTCCTAAACGCCCAGGAAGTAGATACTGACCTAGTAGAATGAGCTGTAATTCTCTGAGGCGGAATTTTACCCGACTCAACATAGGCAAGATGAATTAAAGATTTCAACCAAGATGCCAAAGAAATGGCAGAAGCTTTCTGGCCTTTCCTAGAACCGGAAAAGATAACAAATAGACTAGAAGTCTTACGGAAAGATTTCGTAGCTTCAACATAATATTTCAAAGCTCTAACAACATCCAAAGAATGCAACGATTTCTCCTTAGAATTCTTAGGATTAGGACATAATGAAGGAACCACAATTTCTCTACTGATGTTGTTGGAATTCACAACTTTAGGTAAAAATTCAAAAGAAGTTCGCAACACCGCCTTATCCTGATGAAAAATCAGAAAAGGAGACTCACAAGAAAGAGCAGATGATTCAGAAACTCTTCTAGCAGAAGAGATGGCCAAAAGGAACAAAACTTTCCAAGAAAGTAATTTAATGTCCAATGAATGCATAGGTTCAAACGGAGGAGCTTGAAGAGCTCCCAGAACCAAATTCAAACTCCAAGGAGGAGAAATTGACTTAATGACAGGTTTTATACGAACCAAAGCTTGTACAAAACAATGAATATCAGGAAGAATAGCAATCTTTCTGTGAAAAAGAACAGAAAGAGCGGAGATTTGTCCTTTCAAAGAACTTGTGGACAAACCCTTATCTAAACCATCCTGAAGAAACTGTAAAATTCTCGGTATTCTAAAAGAATGCCAAGAAAAATGATGAGAAAGACACCAAGAAATATAAGTCTTCCAGACTCTATAATATATCTCTCGAGATACAGATTTACGAGCCTGTAACATAGTATTAATCACGGAGTCAGAGAAACCTCTTTGACCAAGAATCAAGCGTTCAATCTCCATACCTTTAAATTTAAGGATTTCAGATCCGGATGGAAAAAAGGACCTTGCGACAGAAGGTCTGGTCTTAACGGAAGAGTCCATGGTTGGCAAGATGCCATCCGGACAAGATCCGCATACCAAAACCTGTGAGGCCATGCCGGAGCTATTAGCAGAACAAACGAGCATTCCCTCAGAATCTTGGAGATTACTCTTGGAAGAAGAACTAGAGGCGGAAAGATATAGGCAGGATGATACTTCCAAGGAAGTGATAATGCATCCACTGCCTCCGCCTGAGGATCCCGGGATCTGGACAGATACCTGGGAAGTTTCTTGTTTAGATGAGAGGCCATCAGATCTATCTCTGGGAGCCCCCACATTTGAACAATCTGAAGAAATACCTCTGGGTGAAGAGACCATTCGCCCGGATGCAACGTTTGGCGACTGAGATAATCCGCTTCCCAATTGTCTACACCTGGGATATGAACCGCAGAGATTAGACAGGAGCTGGATTCCGCCCAAACCAAAATTCGAGATACTTCTTTCATAGCCAGAGGACTGTGAGTCCCTCCTTGATGATTGATGTATGCCACAGTTGTGACATTGTCTGTCTGAAAACAAATGAACGATTCTCTCTTCAGAAGAGGCCAAAACTGAAGAGCTCTGAAAATTGCACGGAGTTCCACAATATTGATCGGTAATCTCACCTCCTGAGATTCCCAAACTCCTTGTGCCGTCAGAGATCCCCACACAGCTCCCCAACCTGTGAGACTTGCATCTGTTGAAATTACAGTCCAGGTCGGAAGAACAAAAGAAGCCCCCTGAATTAAACGATGGTGATCTGTCCACCACGTTAGAGAGTGTCGAACAATCGGTTTTAAAGATATTAATTGATATATCTTCGTGTAATCCCTGCACCATTGGTTCAGCATACAGAGCTGAAGAGGTCGCATGTGAAAACGAGCAAAGGGGATCGCGTCCGATGCAGCAGTCATAAGACCTAGAATTTCCATGCATAAGGCTACCGAAGGGAATGATTGAGACTGAAGGTTTCGACAAGCTGTAATCAATTTTAGACGTCTCTTGTCTGTTAAAGACAGAGTCATGGACACTGAATCTATCTGGAAACCCAGAAAGGTTACCCTTGTTTGAGGAATCAAAGAACTTTTTGGTAAATTGATCCTCCAACCATGATCTTGAAGAAACAACACAAGTCGATTCGTATGAGACTCTGCTAAATGTAAAGACTGAGCAAGTACCAAGATATCGTCCAAATAAGGAAATACCACAATACCCTGTTCTCTGATTACAGACAGAAGGGCACCGAGAATCTTTGTGAAAATTCTTGGAGCTGTAGCAAGGCCAAACGGTAGAGCCACAAATTGGTAATGCTTGTCTAGAAAAGAGAATCTCAGGAACTGATAATGATCTGGATGAATCGGAATATGCAGATATGCATCCTGTAAATCTATTGTGGACATATAATTCCCTTGCTGAACAAAAGGCAATATAGTCCTTACAGTTACCATCTTGAACGTTGGTATCCTTACATAACGATTCAATAATTTTAGATCCAGAACTGGTCTGAAGGAATTCTCCTTCTTTGGTACAATGAAGAGATTTGAATAAAACCCCATCCCCTGTTCCGGAACTGGAACTGGCATAATTACTCCAGCCAACTCTAGATCTGAAACACAATTCAGAAATGCTTGAGCTTTCACTGGATTTACTGGGACACGGGAAAGAAAAAATCTCTTTGCAGGAGGTCTCATCTTGAAACCAATTCTGTACCCTTCTGAAACAATGTTCTGAATCCAAAGATTGTGAACAGAATTGATCCAAATTTCTTTGAAAAAACGTAACCTGCCCCCTACCAGCTGAACTGGAATGAGGGCCGTACCTTCATGTGAACTTAGAAGCAGGCTTTGCCTTTCTAGCAGGCTTGGATTTATTCCAGACTGGAGATGGTTTCCAAACTGAAACTGCTCCTGAGGACGAAGGATCAGGCTTTTGTTCTTTGTTGAAACGAAAGGAACGAAAACGATTGTTAGCCCTGTTTTTACCTTTAGATTTTTTATCCTGTGGTAAAAAAGTTCCTTTCCCACCAGTAACAGTTGAAATAATAGAATCCAACTGAGAACCAAATAATTTGTTTCCCTGGAAAGAAATGGAAAGTAGAGTTGATTTAGAAGCCATATCAGCATTCCAAGTCTTAAGCCATAAAGCTCTTCTGGCTAAGATAGCCAGAGACATAAACCTAACATCAACTCTAATAATATCAAAAATGGCATCACAGATAAAATTATTAGCATGCTGGAGAAGAATAATAATATCATGAGAATCACGATTTGTTACTTGTTGCGCTAGAGTTTCCAACCAAAAAGTTGAAGCTGCAGCAACATCAGCCAATGATATAGCAGGTCTAAGAAGATTACCTGAACACAGATAAGCTTTTCTTAGAAAAGATTCAATTTTTCTATCTAAAGGTTCCTTAAACGAGGTACCATCTGACGTAGGAATGGTAGTACGTTTAGCAAGGGTAGAAATAGCCCCGTCAACTTTAGGGATTTTGTCCCAAAATTCTAACCTGTCAGGCGGAACAGGATATAATTGCTTAAAACGTTTAGAAGGAGTAAATGAATTACCCAATTTATCCCATTCTTTGGAAATTACTGCAGAAATAGCATTAGGAACAGGAAAAACTTCTGGAATAACCGCAGGAGCTTTAAAAACCTTATCCAAACGTATAGAATTAGTATCAAGAGGACTAGAATCCTCTATTTCTAAAGCAATTAGTACTTCTTTAAGTAAAGAGCGAATAAATTCCATCTTAAATAAATATGAAGATTTATCAGCATCAATCTCTGAGATAGAATCCTCTGAACCAGAAGAGTCCAAAGAATCAGAATGATGGTGTTCATTTAAAAATTCATCTGTAGAGAGAGAAGATTTAAAAGACTTTTTACGTTTACTAGAAGGAGAAATAACAGACAAAGCCTTCTTTATGGATTCAGAAACAAAATCTCTTATGTTATCAGGAACATTCTGCACCTTAGATGTTGAGGGAACTGCAACAGGCAACGGTACATTACTAAAGGAAATATTATCTGCTTTAACAAGTTTGTCATGACAATTATTACAAACAACAGCTGGAGGAATAGCTACCAAAAGTTTACAGCAGATACACTTAGCTTTGGTAGATCCAGCAGGCAGTGATTTTCCTGTAGTATCTTCTGGCTCAGATGCAACGTGAGACATCTTGCAATATGTAAGAGAAAAAACAACATATAAAGCAAAATAGATCAAATTCCTTATAAGACAGTTTCAGGAATGGGAAAGAATGCCAAATATCAAGCTTCTAGCAACCAGAAGCAAATGAAAAATGAGACTGAAATAATGTGGAGACAAAAGCGACGCCCATATTTTTTAGCGCCAAATAAGACGCCCACATTATTTGGCGCCTAAATGCTTTTGGCGCCAAAAATGACGCCACATCCGGAACGCCGACATTTTTGGCGCAAAATAACGTCAAAAAATGACGCAACTTCCGGCGACACGTATGACGCCGGAAACGGAAAAGAATTTTTGCGCCAAAAAAGTCCGCGCCAAGAATGACGCAATAAAATGAAGCATTTTCAGCCCCCGCGAGCCTAACAGCCCACAGGGAAAAAAGTCATATTTTTGAGGTAAGAAAAATATGATAATTCAATGCATAATCCCAAATATGAAACTGACTGTCTGAAAATAAGGAAAGTTGAACATTCTGAGTCAATGCAAATAAATGTTTGAATACATATATTTAGAACTTTATAAATAAAGTGCCCAACCATAGCTTAGAGTGTCACAGAAATAAGACTTACTTACCCCAGGACACTCATCTACATGTTTGTAGAAAGCCAAACCAGTACTGAAACGAGAATCAGTAGAGGTAATGGTAAATATAAGAGTATATCGTCGATCTGAAAAGGGAGGTAAGAGATGAATCTCTACGACCGATAACAGAGAACCTTATGAAATAGACCCCGTAGAAGGAGATCACTGCATTCAATAGGCAATACTCTCTTCACATCCCTCTGACATTCACTGCACGCTGAGAGGAAAACCGGGCTCCAACTTGCTGCGGAGCGCATATCAACGTAGAATCTAGCACAAACTTACTTCACCACCTCCCTTGGAGGCAAAGTTTGTAAAACTGATTTGTGGGTGTGGTGAGGGGTGTATTTATAGGCATTTTAAGGTTTGGGAAACTTTGCCCCTCCTGGTAGGAATGTATATCCCATACGTCACTAGCTCATGGACTCTTGTTAATTACATGAAAGAAATGAACTATTCAAGGTGTTTACTATAACTCTGTACTAGACTCTAAAAACACCCCATTTAATTTAGGGTGACATGCCACATAAAACATAAATATATAGAAAACATCTAGAAAACAACATAATAATAAAATATAACTCTAACAAACAGAAGGGGAATTCGGGGGAGGGATAAACGATAAAACTCACAACCATACATTGAATTGTCAATCTATGCAAAATATATGCAAATGAGTCTATTTCCCTAGTACACACTTTGGTGATGAACCTGCTACCAATAGATGGAGCTGTGTTACAAATGTCAAGGAACTTTCAACCAACAGATGGCGCTATGGCATGTTACACAATGTCCATGTATGTGACTGGGGAACGGTTAGAATTTTATTTTATTTTTTTTAAAACTGGTTCTTAAACAGCTCTTGTTTATTTTATACAATTTAAAACAAATTTTTTTCTTTTTTGTAATTTTAGTTAATACATTTGCTTTATGTTTAAGAGTTAACATCTTGATGCTCTAAATATAAACATTAAAATGTTAAGTGCCATTTAGAACCAGCAACACAGTATTATTGAATATATGGGTTATTAAAGGGACAGTCTAGTCAAAATTAAACTTTCATGATTCAGATAGGGCATGAAAATTTAAACAACTTTCCAATGGACTTTTATCACTCACTAAATTTGCTTTGTTCCCTTGGTGGTATTTGTGAAAAGCTAAACCTAGGTAGGCTCAAACTGATTTCTAAACCATTGAAAACCGCCTCTTAGCTCAGAGCATTTTGAAAATTTTCACAGTTAGACAATACTAGTTCATGTGTGTAATATAGATAACAATATGCTCACTCCCATGTAGTTATTTATGAGTCTGCACTAATTGGCTAAACTGCATGTCTGTCAGAAGCACTGAGATAAGGGGGCAGTCTGCAGAGGCTTAGATACAAGGTAATCTCAGAGGTATAAAGTATATTAATATAACTGTGTTCGTTATGCAAAACTGGGGAATGGGTAATAAAGGGGTTATCCATCTTTTTAAACAATAACAATTCTGGTGTAGACTGTCCCTTTAAGTATTTTTTTTGCTTTGCCCACTTCTTGCATATTACCAACAACGATTGAACATAATTATTTTGCTGTACAACATGTATGTTTCATTCATTTTGGGTGACTGGCAGTTATGTTGTTATATGAATAATCGAGCTGTACAAATGATATGGACTTGCAGGGTTTGGCAGCCTTGAACCACCCATCCCCCTCAACCTTTTAGTCACACAAGTGATTGTACCTTTTTGGGGGGATTAAATGGTACAGACATGGACCCTTTGACAGTTGGAAACATATTTGTACCTTATTTACCGCTAAATGGTACATAGATATTAGTTCCTTAAGGTGTAATTATGATCCATTGAGGGTACAACCACAGCAGTTGTACCCTAAGTGTTCACAAACGGACCCAACCGTACCCTTTTTTCTGACAGTGTAGATATAAATACAATATAATAGTTTTAATCGATTTCAATTAATCCACAATTTATAGAAGCTCTAGAAGTGGCACTCAATATTTTTATGTATTCTATTTAAATAAATTCTTTTAAAAAAATAATTATATAATAAACCCTGTGATCAAAGCTAAGTGCACTGGGTCCAAATTTAGAGAAATATCACAAATCTGTATATTCAATTAATTTCTAAATATAATAAGAATTCAAAATGAAAAACTAATTAATATCTGGTCTTAAGTTTGAAAATTATTATCTTGATGGTGAATATATATAAAATGTTTAGTCAAAGCGAAGTGTGGCCAATTTCATTGTCTTTAGTTATGTACAACATAGCAGTATGTGAATGAAAGGAGCGCCACCCTAGGGGGGCTAAAGTGAATATATGTATATATGAATTTCTTAGGCAATACCTCTAAGGGAGAGCCGATATTCCATATATTACTTAGTGCTACAAGCACTTGAATTCAAAAGAAGAAGATAGCTGCCAGTGAAATGACTAAGAGTTACATGGGATTGCAATAAGCGGCAGAGTGCTACAACAAAATAACAAATTGCTTCTACAGAGTATTGCAGAAAGCTACAAAGAGCTACAACAAGCTACAGGTTACTGATTTTCATTGCAGAGTGTTAGAGTATAAATATATATTTTAATGAACAGCTATTGGCAGGAAGTACCAGTTTGTACTGTATACATAGATGTATATACATAAGTAGAGGAAGTTGAAAAACAATAGGGACAATAAACATCCATAATGAACAGATGTCAGAGACTGATATGGTTGCAACGTAGGTTCAACCCATATAAGGATGTATTTTGAACATTCCAATATGATTTCTTATGTATAAGAATAATGTGGGTTTGTTTGTTTTGACAATGTATAACATGTGTTTGTTTGACACGCCCAGTTCGGCCGTAGTTCCTTAATCAATTGCTTACTGGTGGTACAAAGGTTTAAATAGCAGATTAGAGGTAAGGTGTTTATATGCCTGAGGAAACGGTCCTGTAGTGCTGAAAAACATGTTGCATTATAGGGGATTACCCCCTTGACCACTACTTGTTGTTGGTATTATTATTTTTAACAATTTAAATTTGTTATTGTTTTTTTAAATAAAAGATACTTTTTAACCCTTTCGTGACAGGGTTAAAGTGTCTACATCGGAACACCTGTTCCGATGTAGACAAATTGAAACTACGCGATCGTGCATACGATCGCGAGATTTCAATTATTGGATCGCATCTGGGGGGCGTCCCTACAACCCTAGGAACGCCCTCCAGACCGCGATCAAGTCCTTGAAGCGCAGAAGGCTTCAGGACAGCCGTTTGATATGACGTTCTATTCCGTCATAACGGCTTTAAAGCCCAGTGTAAATATGACGGAATAGAACGGCATAACGGCGTTAAAAGGTTAATATAACACAAGTTTAGTGGTTTCACTTCACCTTACATTGTCCATCCTTGGACATTTGTTCATACATCCTGCGTATGAACCATCTCACTGGAAACACCTGGAGTGGGTGAGCTGATACACCCATATATAAATGTATCAGTCTGCATCTACTAGCACTTAGGTGTGCTATTTGGAAGTATAAGTACCCATTTGGAATATCTATCACCATTGTTCCTTTTGTTTGATTGATCTACACATGTGGTGTTCTTTTGTTGTCTTCATCATCCACTAGAGACACACCTGGCTGGGATTACCTCGAGTGGATGAACTGACAAACCATATTATGTCAGACTGCATCTATTAGCACATCAGGGTGCTTACACCAAATGTGAGTACCCATTTGGCTCGATTACAAAAGCTGTGGTTATATGGTATGGTGGTTCTACACATGAGGCACCCCTCTGTTTTTCTTTTATTCTACATTATGAAAAAAACATGTCTAATATCATGGCCAAGATATATAAAAAATGTGATAAATAGCTGCAGCAAAAAAATGAAAAAAATTATTGCCCAAATGAATGATCGTACTTTTTGATACCGGAAACATTTTCACTGTCTAAATTTTACGGCGCCATTTTTTGACACCCCCCCCCCTTTTTTTTCTGATAGGCCAGATAAGCATTTAAATATTTCAACATTCTCAGGAGCAGGTATAGTCTTGATAAAGGCCTTGCTATAGGCCGAAATACGTTGACCAATCTTCTGCACTATTTTTGACATACCAGCCTGAGTTCTATATGGTGAGCACACTTCATTATTAGCTCTGATATTTTTACAGTTTTTGGAGCATCTGTTTTTTCTCTTTTTCTTTCTAGGTACTCTGTGTTGCATTTGATCCGCTACAACGGACCAGCACTTGCACTTTTCCTTTTTTGGGGGGAAATTATTTAAAACATTATTGGAATCACTTATATTTTGGACTTAACACTTTATTTTATGTTTAAATGTTTTATTAGAATTTTCATTACAACTATGAAGAGAAAAAAAAGGGAACAAATACCCCTTCAAATAGGCGTTAATTGACAGAATATCATCATACAGATAAATCACTTGTTGCTCATGTGAAAAATAATAAACAAAAATACATTAGTCAAAATAAAGGGGAAGAAAAAAAGAGAAAAACAACAGGCAACCCACACCTATCCTGTGTAATTAACCTTATATAGTACATTTTTATATTTGTATTATATAGACCATGTGGTTAGGCTCACATGCACACCCTGATATTTGCATCCATATGGTAAAGCTAGATTCCTAATGGCTCTGCTTCAAATCTTCCTATCAGATATTATTTAGTTCATAACCCTGTAATCTACATTAACTACATTTTAGGTATCATGTGTTAGGTGTATTATTCATGATCCAATAAAACCAGACCTTCTCAAATGACTCTCTGGTGTTCGTGATCCATGATGCCGGATTCATACATTCTAAATGTATTATTTATTTTATTCCTTACTTCCATTCATGATGGTACCCCCCTTTTCCAATGATAAGCTATGGCTGTCTTAGTAATTGTACATACTATTCTAATAAATGTGTTTATATCTTTGTTATATTTTTTGTTGCCTATATGTAGTAATGCTTGTGATATATCAAGATCTATCTCCTCCTCTAGTACAGTGCTAATTAAAGTTGACAGAGAGTGCCAGATTCGTTTGACCCCTTCGCAATCCTGCCACATGTGCTTGAAGGTGCCCACCTTCCCACATCCTCTATAGCACAGGTTTGATTTAGTTTGCGACATGTGGGAATTTATGACTGGTGTAAGATACCAGCGGTATGCTGTTTTAAGAGAATTTTCGTGTAAATCTGCGCTAATCAAACCTCTGCTGACCGAACCTAGTATGTTCTCCCACATAAGTTTGTCATAAGTGATGTTAATGTACTCTTCCCAATTAAGCATCAGGGATGTCTTGGGGGTATTATTGTTTGTTTGAATAGCTATGTATAAAATGGATATTGTGTGTTTAGCGGAGTACATTTTTTCTAATGCTGTGGGGGGTTGAACACTAGTATCACCCAAATATTTCCGTAAGGATGAGGATAATTGTAGGTATTGGAACCACCTTATCCCCACCAGTGTCAGTTTTTCATGAATCTGAGTATAAGTCATAAGTTTGTTGTTAAATAGAGCGTCCGCCACCCTGTACAGTCCCTTGTTAGCCCATTTGTCTATAGTAATATGAAGTTCTTTAGGTAAAATTTTTCTAAGTGGAATCATCACTGAATTAAAGGGTAGTATTGTGTCGTGTTCTGATATCCATTTCTTAACTTTTCTGGTGGATTCATATGTTGGAGATCTATATGTAGATGTATTACCTTTTTTATCACTCCACAATATATCATCTTCATGTGGTAGCCCTCGATCCCCACCTCCAATTTAGGCCAAATAACATCCCCTTGTCGTCTCCCCATCAGCATTGTTTTGGAAATTTTTGCTGCTTTATAACAATCTACTAAATTTGGGATGCACACCCCCCAAAATTTTGTGATATGTCAAAATTATTGAAGGTATTCTCGTTTTTTTTGTTACCTCTAACATAAGCGATTAACTCTTTTTGTAATGTGGACAGTTCTGAGGTTGGGATTTGTATAGACAGTGTTCAAAATAAATAGAGTAGTCGTGGGAAAATGTTCATTTTGACTGCGGAGAGGTGGCCATACCAAGAAAAGCTGTATTTCTTCCATTTCTGGAGGTCTTGCCTTATGGATTTATATAGTGGTATGTAATTATATTTATACAATTATTGAAACTGAGCTGTCAGCTGTATCCCCAAATACTTGAGAGAATGTTTGAACCACTTAAATTCAAAATTAATCTCTATAGTTTTCCTAGTATGGGGGGGGGGGTAAAGCTATTGGTAACGCTTTACATTTCTCAAGATTAATTTTATATCCAAAAATCTGTGAGAACCTATCAAGTAGCTTATATAAGTTCGGGAGAGATATCAAGGGTTTTGTGATTGTAACTAAAATATAATCTGCAAACAGGGTGAGTTTGTAGTCTTGGTTAGATATTTTTGCACCGGTTATGTCTGGGGACAATCGTATTCTGGCTGCCAAGGGCTCTATGCAAATTGTGACTATTAGGGGAGAGAGAGGACAACCTTGTCTTGTTCCATTCCATATTGGGAATGGTTTGGACCTGTAGCCTGCCGATACCACTTGTGCCGTGGGAGTAGAGTAGATCACCTGGATTGCCTTAATGAAAGGACCGTCAAAGCCCATATGACTTAGAACCATCATATAATAATTTCACTACAAATCCCACCTGGTCTGGGTGGACAAGGGATGGCAATATTGTTTTCAGATGATTGGCCAGTATTTTAGTAAAGATCTTTAGATCCTGGTTTATAAGCAATATAGGGCGGTAACTGGCGCACAATTTAGGATTTTTCCCTGCTTTAGGAATGACCACTATTTTGGTTCCAAGTAATTCTGAAGGTATCTCATGACCTTCCAAGAGATGGTTACAGAATTTTGTGAGGTGGGTCAGTAGTATCATACAAAATAGTTTATAGTAATCTCCCGATAACATTGAATAACATCTAAACCAAAACACACTTCAAAGAGGTAGATTCAAATAATTTCATACATGCCTCCAGTTGTCATCTTTTTAAGTGGAAGGAAAGTGTACCTATAGGTCAAAGTCTGAGAATTCGAAAGAATTGCTCAACAAATAATGATTTTGAGACTCAAATAAATATCCTAGAGGATAAGTTTAAAGATAGAGGTTATAAACAAGGTGTGATTGACACAGCAATAAATAGAGCAACAGACACTGAGAGGAAGGAATTACTGAAATATAAGCCTAGACTTACGAGGGATAAATTTGATGAATTTGATGTACCTTTGGTCAATGACTTTAGTGAGGATAGTTAAAAAGATACTAAAAAAACATTGGCACCTTCTGAAAAATGACCCTGTTCTAGGACATAAAATACAGCTGTATCCCAGAATGATCTATAGAAGAGCACAAAATCTTAAGATGATTTTAGCACCCAGTGAGTTCAAGAACAATAAAAAGAATACCTTTGACAAAGATCTAAAGGGTATAGACGTAAAAAGGCTTCTTTGCTTGTCATATATGTAGGTCCTGTCAATTCAGCACAAAAAAGAAAACTATTAAAATTCCAAATAGGATCGAGGAATTTGTAATAGAAAATACGATAAGATGTACTAATAAGGGGATATTATATATGCTACAATGTTCCTGTGATTTGATCTACATCAGGGAAACGACACGTATGTTAAGGGACAGGATCAGGGAGCACCTGTGTAATATTAAGAAACAAAATCTAGATACTTATTTGTATAAACACTTTAGGGAAGTACATAATAATAAAGTTTCAGCCATGTAATATTGGGGTCTATATAAGGTAAAACAGAATTGGAGGGGTGGCAGTTTTGAGCAGACCATTCTGAAAAAAGAAGCAAAGTTCATCTATAGCTTCAACACTATCCATCCCCATGGTCTCAATTCGGAACTGGACATATCCCCATTTTTGGGATCCTAGACATAGGATTTAAAATAGACCACAGTATATTTTTCTAAATATATTATAACCATTTTCTGATTTGAGATGGAATCCACCTTTCACATACTTTTTAGTTCTTTTTTTACATATAGGCCCTATCTTAGAAGTAGGGAGACACACTCAAAAATATCCCAGACATGTGCACATTTTTTCCTTAAAAGTGCATAAATTGCACGTTTGAATACACTCACAAGTATACAACTTTTTTATGGTTTCACATCTGGGGGAGTCAACTAAGATTTTTTTGATGAGTACATGTTAAAAGACATTATGTAAAAATCTGTAAATTACTATTATGAAGTATAGCACGTATTTAATTTAAGATTTGAACACTATTCTCTTAAGAGATATATGCATAACACGAGTCATATATATCTATATATATATTTTTTTTTAAATCTGATATTAGTATTTTTTTCATCACTACAGGAATATTCTGTTACGATTTTAAAACACCTTTACAAGTTGTAATATTATTTAATATTATTTTCGTATTTATTTATATTTGATCACCATAGAATGTGCCCTCTAAAGTTTATTTATAAAATATTTTACCAGGAAAGATACATTGAGATTTCTCTCGTTTTCAAGTATGTCCTGGGTACACAAAACATTGCATTGATGCAATGGGTACAATAAAATACAAAACAATAATAATACATGATATATGCACAAAAATTTAACATAGAACAGGTAGGAAATATATAATCAACAATGACAGGTGCATTCTGTTTTGAGATATGTAGAGAGGGATCTCTTAAAGGATATTAGGCATGGGGAAGGTTTGAAAGTGTGCGGGAGGTCGTTCCATAATTGTGGTGCTCTGTAGGAAAAGGAGGATCAAGCTGCTTTCTTTTTGTATTGAGGCACGCTAAATAATGTGCTGGTACTGGATCGGAGGTTAAAGGAGGTGGGAATAACCGGTGAGAGCATACTGCTCAGGTAGGGTGGGAGCTTCCCAGAAAAGCTTTTAAACACAAGGCAGGAAAGATGGAGGGTGCGTCTGGATTCCAGCGACAGCCAGTTTAGTTCTTTTAGCATGTCACAATGGTGGGTCCTGTAGTTACATTGTAGCACAAAGCGGCAGAACGAGTTATACAATGTATTAAGTTTATTAAGGTGAATTTGTGGTGCTGGTGTATATACTACATCCCCATAATCCACGATTGGCATCAGCATCTGCTGTACAATCTTTTCCTTTACAGTAGGGCTGAGGCAGGATTTGTTTCTGTACAGGGCACCTATTTTTGGATAAAGTTTAGATGCCAGTTTTTCTATATGGAGGCCAAAAGATAGATTGGGGTCTAACAACATACCAGGGGCGTATTAAGGCATAGGCCAACAAGGCCAGTGCCTAGGGAGGCAGATTTTTAAGGGGCAGCAGAATTTTGAGTCCCTAGGCCCACTCTACTGAACTCAGGGCCGGGTGGCTAAATCAACCAATTACAAATGACTTAAATGGCTGGCCCAGCTATTGCTATCCTATGGGATTGTATGTGGATGCGCATGTCGTGGTGACAGTGGAAGCGGAGCTCACTTGCGCAGCCTTGCCTGAACTGAGAGGGAATGCAGTATTCTTCCTGGCTCCACCGCGTGATTGAGACTCACACAGACTACACAGTGCAGTGTGCACTACACCGTGACCACTGTGAAACAGCATATGCCTTTCTCCCTTCAATACATCTTCATTAGGCATTAAAATACTTAAACAGATTAGTCCCTAAATACTTGTACATTTACTGTTTGTCTATCTGTGATACATGCAAAGATTAAGTATTTATTGCTGAATCTATACAACTATGAGACTTAAAACACAACTGAAAATATGTTGTATGCATTTAATACATTCAGAAATAATACAAGTACAGTATATAGTTTATTATGATTGTATCATGTGACTTTATCCCCTAGGATACAATTCCTAAACCTATCATAACTACTGTTGTATTTTTTAAGTACTTTTAAAGGCCAGTTTGTATATTCATTACATATTTATCCAAGCAGATATTTTGCTTAAATAACTGTCAATCACCAAAGAAGATGTTTAAGGTTAAACAACTACCTACTGACAAACTATCATACAGTGAAGGATATTTTTTTCTGATATAAACACTTCATCTGACTTGCAAAATAATGTCTTTATATATATATATGTGTATATATATATATATATATATATATATATATATATATATATATATATATATATATATATATATATATATATATATATATATGTATGTGTGTGTGTGAGTGACCAGAGTGAATGCAAGCCCTGATGAACATCTACTTAAAAAGACATTTTATTTTTTTTACACCCTGCCCCAAAAATATTATGTCTAAAAAAAGGCCTTAAACCTGGGGTTGGGGGGCAGCAGAATTTTGAGTGCCTAGGGCAGCACAAAACCTAAATACGCCCCTGCAACATACCCAAGTATTTAAAAGAGTGGACTGCGGTCAGTGTGCAATTTGATTTTGTTTTGATGCATAGATGGGAATTTTGTAGTTTGTGTAGTTTAGGTCCTGTTCCAAAGATCATTGTGACAGTTTTGTCAGTGTTTAGGAAGAGTTTGTTTTTTGAGATCCACTTTTCTACCTCTGTGAACTGGTCTTGGAGTACTGCTTCAAGCTGCGGTAGATCGGAATTGTTTGCATAGATTACTGTGTCATCTGCATACATGTGTACAGTTGAGGATTTGCAGACATTAGGCAGATCATTTATAAACAATGTGAATAGCAGGGGGCCGAGGATGGAACCTTGGGGAACACCACACGTGACTGGGAGAGGGAGGGAGTCGCCTTCAGAAATGGAGACATATTGTGATCGATCCGATACATATGATCGAAACCAGGTTAGCGGATGATCACCAATACCTGAGTTTTTTAGTTTGAACAGTAGTATGTCATGGTCTACTGTGTCAAAGGCCTTTGCAAAATCAAGGAAAATAGCTCCAGTTAGATCTCCTTGTTCCATTCCAGTTTGGATATCGTTGCAAACTTTTAGGAGGGCAGTTGTAGTGGAGTGATTTGTACGAAAACCTGATTGATCAGGGGTCAGATAGTTAGATTGTTGGTAATATTCACATAATTGCGTATGGACGCATTTTTCTAAGATTTTTGACAATACTGGGAGCAATGATATTGGGCGATAGTTAGAAACCAAGGTTATCTCCCCACTTTTATGGATAGGCACTACTCTTGCAGTCTTCCAGAGTTTGGGTATGTATCCAGACAACAAGGATTCATTAATTAGGGTTATGACAGGTTTAGCAATTGCTGGCGCACTAAGCTTCAACAGCATTGCTGGGATTTGATCAGGTCCAGACTGGTTTTTCATTTTTAGGTTATTAAGGTGTTTCTTAATGACATTGATGGGCACAGGTCTAAAACTGAACTTCTCTATATTGGGTCTTTGCTGATTTAGTGGGGCCTGATCCACATTTGTAGTTTCAGGATGCGTGCCATTTATTAGTTTGTCAATCAGGGTGGTGGAGCATCCGACAAAATATTTGTTAAAGGCATTTGCTACATCTAAGGGGAGTTGCAGGGTTTGGTTGTCCACATTGACAGTGGGGGGTTGGGAGTGGATTGGTGGAGTTTGTAAATTATTTATGACTTTCCAAAACTTTCTAGGGTTTGATATGTTATTGTTCAGATTTTCACAGAAATATTGGGCCTTGGCCAATTTTGTTTGTTTAGTGCATATATTTCGCCATTGTCTATATACACAGTGATCGTTCATAGAGCCAGTATGCTTGAACTTTGACCACAATGAATCTCGAAACTGGTACATTTGAATGAGGTCAGCTGTGATCCAATTCAAGTGTGCTCCTTTTACTCTCACCTTACGCAGAGGGGCATGTAAATTCCAAACTTGTAGGAGTTCGGACTGAAAGAATTCAACTGCAGAGTCAAGGTCTGGGATTAGGTTTAATCTGTGCCAGGGAAGGTTCTTGATGTCATTTAGAAATGATTGAAGATTACATTTTTTGAAGGATCTGGTGATTTTAACCTTGGGAGAGGTTTTAGTTGCCTTTATTTTGCACACACAGTAAACTAAGCAGTGGTCACTGAAATTGTTAGGGAGAACACCTGCCTCCTGGATTCGGTTGGGAGAGGTGGAGAGAATCCAATCGAGCAGGGTGTGATTATGGCTTTTGTTGTTTATGCGAGTTGGGGAGGAGATTAATTGCGTTAGCTGCAAAGACTTAAACACAGAGCAACAACTATTATTTTTTGGATTCAGCCAATCAATATTAAAATCTCCAAAAACCAAAACTTCACTTTTTGGTCTTTGAGCTATGGTTTCACTAAGGAGATGGGCTATGTCTGAAAGGGAATGTACAGGAGAGCTAGGTGGGCGGTAGATTCCAACAACAATTATTGATTTACAGCACGGGATCTCAATTGTGCCAGAAAGGAAATCAAAGTTGGCAGGAGAGCTAGATTTTTGTAAGGGGGTGTACTTTGTGGAGTTGTTAACATAGATTACAATGCCGCCTCCTCTCTTTGCTCTGTCATTTCTATGGCATGAATACCCATGTATTGCAATGGCAGAGTCGGGTATTTTTGAGGTTAGCCACGATTCAGAGATCACAATGATTTTGGGCTTGTATTGTAAACACCAAGCTTGTAGTGCATCGATTTTTGGTAGTAAGCTGCGGATATTACAGTGCACAAAGGAGATTCCTTTTTTAGCTGGAAGGCTAGGAATGGAATTTGTTGGGGGACCAGGGTTAGATTCTACATCATTTGCAAGGGCAAGTAACAGAAGGAATAGGAATTTGGGCACATTTTTTGTTTTGCCAATTAGTGAATGGGATATTTTATAGTTTTGTGAGGTGGGGGTAGGAGGGTTATTTTTTATAACTCTCCACCAGCACTCAGCAGATAAGTTGCAGCAACAGAGCAGGCCATGGTGTATGATAATTTGTTTTCCAGTTTGAGGTGTGTGCTTATGGCAGTAGTGGTGTGAACAAAATTTGAGTGAGAAAAGGGTTAACACAAATAACAGTATGGTCATATTTGGATTCATGTTAGTGGTATGATGTGTGTAGATGAAAATAACACAAAAGTTCCAGTATATGTATACAAATATATCTCTTTTCTACTTGTAAATTTAAGTCATTTTTGTATGCTAATGCAAGCGGTTATAGTTCGACTAATTACTACTATCGGGTTGCAAATGGATAATAGTATGTTGTTAGTAGATGATGTGATTAGCCAATAACTAGGTAAGGTTAGCTATCCAAGGGAAACACATATTTAGAATTGTGAATGATGACAAAACCAAATTCTACAATTTGAAAAACAATACTGAATGACGGTATGGTCTTAATAAATAACAAGCATATTTGAACGAACATTATGTTTTTTTTTACTTGAGTCCCTGAAGTTTTGAAAATTAAATGGTTGCCTCTAAATGCAAATATTAAAAGGAACCACTCTGCTATATTAAGAACAATGTAAATATGTGGAATACTTGAAACAGCAACCAAATGAGATCAGGTTACACATACAGCCTTTGGATCCAATTGGAATAAGTTGGTGTGACGAGCGGACCAATGAGAATGGGAGCACCACTATATAAAGGAAGACACGAGTTCCACACTGCATCTTGATAAAGCCAGAACTCCTGGTGAAACGCATTGATGGAATTGTTGGTTCTTTAATCTGTTCAGCATAAAGAAAGAAACGTCTTGTTTGTACTAAAGAACCTGTTCTTTGGAAGAATCGGCTGAGGAGGTATTTATCTGCGTACATCTGGTACCTAAGTGTAGGTATTAGCCGTCTATAGAAACCATAAAAAATAACTTGTGCAAGTTACGAAGACACACAGTTAAAAAGTGTGACGTCATCATTACTCGCCCCTATTGCTAACAGGTGTGCAGCAGTCTAACGGATCTGGAGTACAAGGCAGAGGGTAAGCTTACCTGCCAGAATTATTTCTTTCCCCAGGTATACATCGGAACCACTGAGGAAAGTTGTGGTAGCTAATGTTGGGAAACCTACACGGATGCCCATAAAGACCGGATACAACAGGACTTGAATAAGGGTAAGAGAACCGGTCCGACACGGTCTGGCTTGAGTTATAAAAACCTGGATAAACATTTCTATATACCAGTATTGACAACTTGGTTTGAGTTATTTATAGCTGCATATAAATACAACATAACAAACATCAGATAAAATTTATTGTTACTACTGGCATCTAGCAAAAGAAACATCGCTGTATTTAAGAAGATACTGTTATATTTACAAACAAAGAGACACTGCTACTATTACAAGCAAAAAATATACTATTACTAATATAAGCAAAGAGGCATTGCTACAATTGCAAACAAAGAGAGATTGCCACAACTTAACCATCTGAGTTTGGACTCAAAATACGCTAGTAATAGCGATTTTTAAGTTTACATATAGCCCATAACGCATTCAATTGACTATTTCTCCATTGTGATTTTTTTATGCATATGACGGCCTAGCTTTAGTGAGAGCTATTTTTTTAGTGTTGCAACACTTGTTTTGCTTGTTTTTATTCTTTATTTTTTACGAAGCTAACCGCACTGACTTTATAATACTTTGGAATTTTTTATGTGGTATAATAAATTGATGTAGAACATTGTTTAATCTCATAAAGGTTTTTCTATATACTTGAACACATTTCCTATCTTATTTGATTCTAATAAAGATCTGATTATTGCTGAAATATTGAACGGTAACTGCAGATAATAATACACGTGAAATCCTTTTAAGTTAAAAGGAAGGTACACCCTATACACCCCTCCATAGATCTTTAACCTCTAGTGCTTTTTTTAGCGCCTCATCTTCTCCCCCCCCCCTTTTTCTTGTATAAAACTACTCACTATCTAGGAAGGAGATAGTCTGAAGAAGAGGCATAGAAGTTATTTACTCTAACGCTTTTTTATTTACTCAATTTTTGCATAATTCTGAAGGTATCTCATGACCTTCCAAGAGACGGTTACAGAATTTTGTGAGGTGGGTCAGTAGTATCGTACAAAATAGTTTATAGTAATCTCCTGGAAATCCATCCGGTCCCGCTGCCTTACGCCCTTTTAATTATTTTATAACCTGTGTTACCTCTGTAGCATATATAAGGGCATTTAGAATTTCCGTGTTTTTCTCAGATATGACTGGGAGGTGGGCATCTAATGGGAATCTATGTGTATCCTGTACAGTAGCTTGTGAATGTATAGTTTTATGTCCGTCATAGAGTTGTCCATAGTACCTTGCGAACTCATCAACCGTTCCCTGAGGAGATGCTATCGTATTACCATCTGGTTGTTGGATGAGAGGAATAGCCATGGCTTTATTTCTCTCCTGTATATTATATGCCAGATACCTATCTGGCTTATTGGCAAATATAAAATGTTGTACTTTCAGTTTATGTAATACTCTATTTACATTTTTAGTTAATAAATCAGCCAATGTTGTTCTTTTTAGTTGTAAAGTCCGCAAGGCACTATTATTGTTTGTGAGTCTCTGAATCTTCTCTAGACTGGCTATCTCTTGATGGAGTTTAGATATCTGCTGTTGGAGTTGTCTATTATGTGCTGCTTTTCCCTGTATTAGTAAACCCCTTAAATATGCTTTATGAGCGGCCCATGTATATAAGGGAGGTTGTATCTACATTTATATCCCAGTATTCTTTAAGATATTTTAGAATGTGGTCCTGAGCTGAGGGTTGTTTAAAGTATTGGGGGTCGTAAGTCCATGATTTTTCTCTTTTATTATCTCAACCCCCATCTAGCAATAAAGAGATTATGGAGTGATCGGACCACACGCAAGTGTGGATTTCGGATGAAAGTAAGAGTGAGGGAAAAATCTAGCTATCGTAGATATAATCAATCCTTGTGTAAGTTTTATGTGCAGCAAAGTAATAAGTGGTGTCGGCTGTGGTGCCATATAAAGCCTGCCAAGTATCTATAAGAGTGTGGGATGCAAGGTGTTCTCGTATGTAGTTAACCCCTTAATGACCGAGGACGTGCAGGGTACGTCCTCAAAAAAAAGGCAGTTAACGCCTGAGGACGTACCCTGCACGTCCTCGGTGTGGAAAGCAGCTGGAAGCGATCCTGCTCGCTTCCAGCTGCTTTCCGGTTATTGCAGTGATGCCTCGATATGGAGGCATCCTGCAATAACTTTACATGGCCATCCGATGCAGAGAGAGCCACTCTGTGGCCCTCCCTGCACCGGACATCGATGGCCGGTATCGTTGGTGGGTGGGAGCCGACTTGGGAGGCGGGTGGGCGGCCATCGGTGTATCTTCTGACATCAAGGGGGGCGGGATCGGAGGCGGGGCCGTTAGGGGGCGTGCGCGGGGGCGCGCGGGAGCGCGCACGTGCACGGAGGTTGGCGGGTGGGCGCGTGCATGGGGCGGGAGCGGGTGGGAACCGCTACACTACGGAAAATATTGCTAGGAAAAAGGGCCAAATCTTGTTTGTGCAAAAGCACAAAAATAGATTGTGGAGGGGTGGGGGGTTGGTTTTGTGTGGGGGGAAGCTACACTACAGAAAATTTTAATAAAAATAAAAAAAAACCATATTTTCTTCTAAACTGGGTACTGGCAGACAGCTGCCAGTACCCAAGATGGCGCATATTAAGTTAGAGTGGGAGGGTTATAGAGCTGTTTGGGGGGGATCAGTGAGGTTGGGGGCTAAGGGGGGGATAGTACACAGCAGCATATGTAAATATGCTTTTTAAAAACACAAAAAAACAACAAATATAGCTTTTATTTTAGTACTGGCAGACTTTCTGCCAGTACTTAAGATGGCGGGGACAATTGTGGGGTGGGGGAGGGAAGAGAGCTGTTTGGGAGGGATCAGGGGGTCTGATGTTTCAGGTGGGAGGCTGAGCTCTACACTAAATGTGATATTAACCCTGCAAGCTCCCTACAAGCTACCTAATTAACCCCTTCACTGCTCGCCATAATACACGTGTGATGCGCAGCGGCATTTAGCGGCCTTCTAAATACCAAAAAGCAACGCCAAAGCCATATATGTCTGCTATTTCTGAACAAAGGGGATCCCAGAGAAGCATTTACAACCATTTGTGCCATAATTGCACAAGCTGTTTGTAAATTATTTCAGTGAGAAACCTAAAATTGTGAAAAATTTAACGTTTTTTTGAATTTGATCGCATTTGGCAGTGAAATGGTGGCATGAAATATACCAAAATGGGCCTAGATCAATACTTGGGGTTGTCTACTACACTACACTAAAGCTAAAATTACCCCAAAAAGCTCCCTACATGCTCCCTAATTAACCCCTTCACTGCTGGGCATAATACACGTGTGGTGCGCAGTGGCATTTAGTGGCATTCTAATTACCAAAAAGCAACACCAAAGCCATATAAGTCTGCTATTTCTGAACAAAGGGGATCCCAGAGAAGAATTTACAACTATTTGTGCCATAATTGCATAAGCTGTTTGTAAATAATTTCAGTGAGAATCCTAAAGTTTGTGAAAAAATTTGTGAAAAAGTGAACAATTTTTTTTATTTGATCGCATTTGGCGGTGAAATGGTGGCATGAAATATACCAAAATTGGCCTAGATCAATACTTTGGGATGTCTACTAAAAAATAATATATACATGTCAATGGATATTCAGAGATTCCTGAAAGATATTAGTGTTCTAATGTAACTAGCGCTAATTTTGAAAAAAAAATGGTTTGGAAATAGCAAAGTGCTATTTGTATTTATGGCCCTATAACTTGCAAAAAAAGCAAAGAACATGTAAACATTGGGTATTTCTAAACTCAGGACAAAATTTAGAAACTATTTAGCATGGGTGTTTTTTGGTGGTTGTAGATGTGTAACAGATTTTGGGGGTCAAAGTTAGAAAAAGTGTATTTTTTTTCAATTTTTCCTCATATTTTATAAAAAAATTTTATAGTAAATTATAAGATATGATGAAAATAATGGTATCTTTAGAAAGTCCATTTAATGGCGAGAAAAACGGTATATAATATGTGTGGGAACAGTAAATGAGTAAGAGGAAAATTACAGCTAAACACAAACACCGCAAAAATGTAAAAATAGCCTTGGTCCCAAACGGACAGAAAATGGAAAAGTGCTGCGGTCATTAAGGGGTTAATATCACGGTTATGTTGTAATTGGAGACATGCTGATATTAAAATCCCCGGCCATAATAATCCTATTTTGAGACCACTGTTTAAGGAGATACAATATATGGGTGAAGAATTCTGCTTGCTTCTCATTGGGTATGTATATATTACAGAGCACTATATCTGTGTTGTTGATTTGACCTTTAACTATTAGATATCTCCCTTCATCATCTGTAATTGTAGATTCACGTGTAAAATTGAGGGCCGAGTGGATTAAGATAGAGACTCCTCTTTTTTTTAGTATAGGCTGTTGCATGAAAATGTTGTTGAAAGTGTCTGGACCAGTACTTGGGTACTTGATGTTTAAGAAAATGAGTCTCCTGTAAAAAAAAGGATATTAGCTTTAATATTAATGTATTGGTCTATCACTACTCATCTTTTGACATCCGTATTTAGGCCTCTCACGTTATGAGAGATCAGTTTAATTTTTGGGACCATTATACTGAATAATGTCTTGAGCTAAATATAAGATATGAAGAATCTTTATAGTGTTTTTATACCAAGTATCTACCTGGTGAGAAACAACTGCTTTCCAATTCCTCCTTATTGTGTCTGTAGGGAATATATAACGTGCATCAGTGATGTATAGACCCAAGCAAATAACATGCTGGACTGTGTGGGTATAATAAGAAACTGATGAAGTGAAATTAAAAAATAAACATAGCAACACCCTCGTGAAAGCATTAAATAGTAAAACAAATAACATCAACATTGACATAAGTGTGCAAGTGCTGTAAAAAAAGCAAAGCCTCGCCTATAGGTATATATTGTCCATAGTGGACATCTATGTTACCTGTGAGTTACCTAAAGAACTGTAAAAAACAACATCAAAAACAAGGTAACACGTAATGTGAATCTTACAACATGACTACTTATTCAGAGTTACACCCATAGAAAGTCTTAAATCTTTAAACTCTCTAGTGCGATCCAATTGAAAGTCTCATAAAAGGATAATCTATTTTAGATATTCAGGCCCTCCAGACATCTTTGGGCCATCCTCCATCAACCCCGCTCCTCTGGGAAATTTCTGAAACGTAGCTCTTTGTTTCATTTGTTCTTGGGATGTCTTTTGTCCATTGTTTTCCATTTAGGGTGGGTGCTTGATTTCAGCTGTGCCTGTAAGGATTTGATAGGTTTTACTGACGTTTGTTTATTTTTCAAAGAGAGATAGATCACAACTGCAGAACAAAGAAAGAGTAATATACCTTTAAATACGTTGAATGTATCACTTTAACTATTTTATGACTACTTATTGCTTGGAAGTAGTTCAATAGTTTTAAGTGAAGTTAATATGAAAGGAATATGAGTGAGAAAATATTCTCAACAATATTTAAGTTGCTTATGGAGCAAACAAATAAAAAGTTTACACAAATCTAATACTTCCTTAGCTGCTGTAGTAAACAGTTGAATAGATACTTGCACTTGAGTTGAAATAATATAGCATCCTAATTCTGAACATGCAGGTAACTTTGTTTGTAGTAAGCAGAAACGTAGTTGTGACAAAAAACCGGCGGAGCTTAAGACTGTGGTAATAATGGTAAAAGTTTTTACTTGTGCAGTAATTAGCAAATGTAAGTATAGTAGAAATATGGTTTACTCACAAGACATGAAGGTAATTTGGAAGTAGCAAATCCACTGAGAGATACTGACGAAAATGCTTGTTTGGAAAGCAAGCTGCAGGCTGTCTGTGTAAGAGCTGTGAGGTAATTCCTGCAGTTCAGAAGGAAAACAAACAAATTGGCTTTAGAGTTATCCAAAGAAGAGGTACACTGGTTAGCAGAAGTTGAATCCCAGGTAAATATCAGGTTATATCCGATGAAGGTAGCAAAAGTCTCCAGGTAGCAATATAAATAACAGCATCCTTGAAAGAGCTCAGACAGAGAGCAAGTGTTGTCTTTCACAAACTCAAAATACTAAGCACCTGGTTAAAGTGTGTGCAGAAATTTAAAGGGGAAGTAGGTTGGGCCAAATAGGTGAAAAGGAAGGTTCCTGACAGTGCCTGAGATTCCAATGGTATCATGGAGGTAGTTAAGTCAGGCATGTTTAGCGTCTCTAGTGCCAATCGTTGGCACAGGTCTGGAATGTCTACCGCTTCCTTGATAGTGATTGTCATGTTGTCCTTTAGTATATAAAGAGCAAAAGGGAACCCCCATTTGTACTGGATCTGCTGTTTTCTCAATAATTGAGTAAGAGGGGGGGTAGATAATTCCGTCTTTGTAAAGTCCTAAGGGACAGATCTTGGTAGAATTGAACAACCGACCCCTGGAATTTGAAGGTAGGTGTATTTCTGGATGCTGAGAGTATCCTTTCCTTGTCCTGGAAGAGTAACATTTTCACTATTACATCTCGTGGTGGAGCCTCTCCCCTGGGTTTAGCCTTCAGAGCCCTATGGGCCCTTTCAATAGTAAATTTTGTATCTTTATTGTTTCCCGTTATGCTTCTGAAAAGTTGCTGCAAATAAGTGGGCAGATCCTTACCGGTAACTGCTTCTGGTATGCCTTTTAGTCTTAGATTACTTCTTCTACTCCTGTTCTCTAAGTCCTCTATTTTGTCTTGCATCTCTGTAAACAGTTGTTGATGTGAGGATATAGTTTGCGAAACCCCAGCCATATCCTCTGTGATTGCTTCTGTATGATCTTCCAGTGTATCTATTCTGCCTCCAAGTTCAGCTATGTCTGATCGGATTTCTGTCAGGCTGGTAGTGACTGCCATGTGCATAGAGTCTATTTTATCCCATAGCTTATAAAAACTGGTTGAGATATATTGCTTTAAGGCTAGGGATTTATAACACTTTATTTTAAAGGGACATTATTAATTTGGGCAATTCATGTCCGGATGATATACACTTATTCTATTGGACATCATATAATTTTTTATTTTTTTTGCTGCAACTATTTATCACGTTTTTATATATCTTGGCCATGATATTAGACATGTTTTTCTCATAATGGATGTTTATTGTCATTATTGTTTTTAAACTTCCTCTACTTATGTATATACATATTGTTTTTATTATATTATCTATGTACAAACAGTACAAACTGATACTTCCTGCCAATAGCTGTTCATTAAAATATATATTTATACTCTGCAATGAAAATCAGTAACCTGTAGCTTGCTGTAGCTCTTTGTAGCTTTCTGCAATACTCTGTAGAAGCAATTTGTTATTTTGTTGTAGCACTCTGCCGCTTATTGCAGTCCCATGTAACTCTTAGTCATTTCACTGGCAGCTATCTTCTTCTTTTGAATTCAAGTGCTTGTAGCACTAAGTAATATATGGAATATCGGCTCTCCCTTAGAGGTATTGCCTAAGAAATTCATATATACATATATTCACCATGCACTTTAGCCCCCCTAGGGTGGCTCTCCTTTCATTCACATACTGTTATACTAAGAACGATTTTGTTAGGTAATCGTTCATCTTATAGTGAGTTTGTGCGTTCTCCATTAGGCACTGATTACTACAGGGAGTGCAGAATTATTAGGCAAATGAGTATTTTGACCACATCATCCTCTTTATGCATGTTGTCTTACTCCAAGCTGTATAGGCTCGAAAGCCTACTACCAATTAAGCATATTAGGTGATGTGCATCTCTGTAATGAGAAGGGGTGTGGTCTAATGACATCAACACCCTATATCAGGTGTGCATAATTATTAGGCAACTTCCTTTCCTTTGGCAAAATGGATCTAAAGAAGGACTTGACAGGCTCAGAAAAGTCAAAATAGTGAGATATCTTGCAGAGGGATGCAGCACTCTTAAAATTGCAAAGCTTCTGAAGCGTGATCATCGAACAATCAAGCGTTTCATTCAAAATAGTCAACAGGGTCGCAAGAAGCGTGTGGAAAAACCAAGGCGCAAAATAACTGCCCATGAACTGAGAAAAGTCAAGCGTGCAGCTGCCAAGATGCCACTTTCCACCAGTTTGGCCATATTTCAGAGCTGCAACATCACTGGAGTGCCCAAAAGCACAAGGTGTGCAATACTCAGAGACATGGCCAAGGTAAGAAAGGCTGAAAGACGACCACCACTGAACAAGACACACAAGCTGAAACGTCAAGACTGGGCCAAGAAATATCTCAAGACTGATTTTTCTAAGGTTTTATGGACTGATGAAATGAGAGTGAGTCTTGATGGGCCAGATGGATGGGCCCGTGGCTGGATTAGTAAAGGGCAGAGAGCTCCAGTCCGACTCAGACGCCAGCAAGGTGGAGGTGGAGTACTGGTTTGGGCTGGTATCATCAAAGATGAGCTTGTGGGGCCTTTTCGGGTTGAGGCTGGAGTCAAGCTCAACTCCCAGTCCTACTGCCAGTTTCTGGAAGACTCCTTCTTCAAGCAGTGGTACAGGAAGAAGTCTGCATCCTTCAAGAAAAACATGATTTTCATGCAGGACAATGCTCCATCACACACGTCCAAGTACTCCACAGCGTGGCTGGCAAGAAAGGGTATAAAAGAAGAAAATCTAATGACATGGCCTTCTTGTTCACCTGATCTGAACCCCATTGAGAACCTGTGGTCCATCATCAAATGTGAGATTTACAAGGAGGGAAAACAGTACACCTCTCTGAACAGTGTCTGGGAGGCTGTGGTTGCTGCTGCACGCAATGTTGATGGTGAACAGATCAAAACACTGACAGAATCCATGGATGGCAGGCTTTTGAGTGTCCTTGCAAAGAAAGGTGGCTATATTGGTCACTGATTTGTTTTTGTTTTGTTTTTGAATGTCAGAAATGTATATTTGTGAATGTTGAGATGTTATATTGGTTTCACTGGTAAAAATAAATAATTGAAATGGGTATATATTTGTTTTTTGTTAAGTTGCCTAATAATTATGCACAGTAATAGTCACCTGCACACACAGATATCCCCCTAAAATAGCTATAACTAAAAACAAACTAAAAACTACTTCCAAAACTATTCAGCTTTGATATTAATGAGTTTTTTGGGTTCATTGAGAACATGGTTGTTGTTCAATAATAAAATTAATCCTCAAAAATACAACTTGCCTAATAATTCTGCACTCCCTGTATATACATTGCTTCATGTACAACATAGCATACATTTTCCTGAAGCCGAGTAAATGAGTTCCCAAATTGAGTAAAAACAAAATATATGCTTACCTGATAAATGTATATATTTCCAGTCATGGAGAGTCCACAAATCATTCCAATTACTAGTGGGATATTCACTCCTGGCCAGCAGGAGGAGGCAAAGAGCACCCCAGCAGAGCTGTTAAGTATCACTTCCCTTACCCATAACCCCCAGTCATTCGGCTAAAGGAAAATGGAAAAAGAAGATAACACAAAGGTATAGAGGTGTCTGAGGTTTTTACAAAAAACTATCGCCTGAATGTAAATAAGGGACTCTCCATGCCTGGAAATAAATACATTTATCAGGTAAGCATACATTTTGTTTTCTTTCCTATGGCATGGAGAGTCCACAAATGACTCCAATTACTAGAGGGAACTAATCCCTAAGCTAGAGGACACAGAATGGAAGGGAGGGAGAACAAGACAGGCAGACCTAAACCGAAGGTACCACCGCTTGAAGAACCTTTCTCCCAAAAGAAGCCTCAGCTGAGGCAAAAGCATCAAATTTGGAAAAAGTATGAATAGAGGACCATGTGGACACCTTGCAAATTTGCTCCACTAAAGCGAAGGGACCCTGAAGTAGAAGGTCCTTCTTCAAAGGTAACCTCCAAGGCGGAAGAAATTACATTGTCACCAGATCCGCCAACCATATCCTGCGAGGCCATGCAGGAGCTATTAGAATCACAGAAGCTCTCTCCTGCTTGATGCAAGCAATTACTCGTAGAGGGAGAGCAAATGATGGAGACAGGTATGCTAGATTGACGTCCCAAGGAACTGCCAAACCGTCTATCATAGCGGCCTGATAATCTTTTAACCTTAAACTGTACCTTGGAAGTTTGGCATTTTGACGAGACGCCATCAGATCCAACTCCGGAACGCCCCACCTGAGGGTTATAATTGTGAAAACCTCTGGGTGGAGAGCCCACTCTAATGGATGAAAGTCTGTCTGCTCAGAAAATCAGCTTCCCTAGTTGTCCACTCCTGGGATGTGGATGGCAGAGAGATGACAATCGCGAGACTCCTACTACTGGAGAATTCAAGTTACCAAAGTTACCTCCTTCATCACCAAGGAAATCCCTGGTGGTGGATGCAAGCCATATATAGAAAAGTACTCCAGCCACCAGCAAGTTTTCTTGTTAAAAGACCTTTATTCTCATCAGTTGGGTCCAAAAATTACAGGAACAATGTTTCGAGCCTACAATAGGCTCTTAGTCATGTACATGCAGGTTGTACCTTTTATACCCTCACCTGTTTAATACAGGGTTATAGGTAACATCATAATGACATCTATTGGTAACACATTGGTATTGCATCTTCATTAAGCTTCAGTGTTAACCCTTGATGTACCATACTAAAAAGCTAAAAACATAAGTAAAGTAAAACCATTATGTACAATTAAAAAAAAAGAATATAACACAACAAAGTATATGCTTTTTACAAAAATAAATTCCAATCAAAATCTTTATTAAGACCTTTAGGTATCATTGTGTCCAATTTATTAATCCAGTACATCTCCCTCACTTTAAGGTGTTCCCTGTCACCTCCACTCCTGGGTACAGCTACATGTTCGATAATTTTGAACCACAGCTGGCTGATGTTATGTCCTCTGGAGAGGAAACAGGTGCTTCTTTATCCTTCCCTCTGATATTTGACTTATGCTTTGTAAGTCTCTCTCTGACCTCTCTACAGGTATCGCCAATGTAAATTAGGCCACATGGGCACTTGATTAGATAAATGACAAAAGTTGATCTGCAAGTAAGGTATTCTCTAATCTTAAATGTGTTACCATTGGTTGGCTGGAAGAAAAATTTGCCTTTAATCATTGATCCACAGTGGCTACAATTGAGGCATGGATAACAACCAGTCTTGGCATTACCTATTGTTTTTTTGTATGGTCTTTTTGTTACTCCCGATATCAGCATATACTAACTGGTCCTTAAGACTTTTATTCCTTTTGAAGGCTGTCATTGACATATTCTTAAAGGCCCCTACTTGTGGGTTGCATTCTCTGATTATGTGCCAATATTTTCTTACAATCTGGTTAATCTTAGGACTGAGTCTATTGTTTATTCTCCCTATTTTTCTTTGTATATGTTTTAGTGTCAGTTTGAATCACATTTTTTAATTGACCCTCTATAAGTGCTGGTGGGTAACCTCTTTCTGTAAATTCATTTGCCATTTCTTTTAGCCTGAGATTACATTTTGTCTCATCAGTCACTATGCGCTTAACTCTGAGAAACTGGCTTTTTCGTATAGCTTTAAAAGTATTAATGGGATGAAAGCTCCAAATTCTAGCAGATTGTTTTTGTCTGTGGGTTTGACATATAGATCATAGTGTAAAAAAACATTTGCTATGTATATATGTGTCCAAAAAGTTGATCCCTATTTCACTAATTTCTAAAGAAAATTTGAGGCCCTGTACTGCACTGTTAAGATCTTCAACAAATTCTACCAGGGTTCCAACATCGCCCAACCACACACCAAATATATCGTCTATGTACCTCCACCAGGAGGCACCATAGAGCAAGAACAACTTATTGGAGTAGACAAAATGCTCCTCAAAGTTGCCCATGTCTATTTAATGGTGAGAAAAACTGTATATAATATGTGTGGGTACAGTAAATGAGTAAGAGGAAAATTTCAGCTAAACACAAACACCGCAGAAATGTAAAAATAGCCTTGGTCCCAAACGGACAGAAAATGGAAAAGTGCTCTGGTCACTAAGGGGTTAAACAAATGCTCATTTGATCTGATTACATGGACTGTAGAATATGCCCAAAGAGAAAACAACACAAATAAGGAATCTATTAATAAAAACAAAGAGCAACTGGTGAAAAACCTACCATTGGATAATTATAAGAAGCTTGTGATGGAAGTGGAGAAGTCGGTTGCAGATTACAGAAAACAATTGGAAAGCCGAAAATGCCAAAAATTAGTCAGAGATGAGCAAGACTACTGTCTTGGAACCGTCTATAGGTATAGTGTTGGCTTTGCTGGGACCAGCAATGTGGAATCATGTGATCCTATTAGGAAGGACCAAAACCGCTGTGCAACAGAGGAAGCCTACAGCGGTTCTGAGTCCTCTGCTAGTTTTTTAATGGAGGACTAAGACATAGATTACACTAGAAACATGGCAGGTAGATCGATGGGCCACTCAGATCAATTCAGACCCCACAGATCAAGAGGCAATTAATGCTGCTATTACCACTAGAGATGGGAGCGGGTAAGCCAGCTACATGAACTTGTGAATTTCCAACATCAGAATCAAGGTATGCAAACCCCCTAGTTTCTAACACTGACCTAATCACTAACACACAGGCCCCATGAACACAGGCAGTTATGTAAATTAAAATAAATGAGCGTCATAAAGGGGCAGTAATGTATAAGGAAAGTGGCAATGATACTAAGGGGTTATGTCAGAAAAAAATGTGTGATAACATCTAAGTAGCTGACGTGACATCCAGAACAGACACTCCAATCATACAAGAAAAATTGCAAAATTCTTATAAAGGAGTTGAGAATATTAAGAACCAGACTGTCACTTTACCTGGTAACAGGACTTTATCTATGGATATAATCGATACCATATTAAATAATGGGAATATGACAACAACTGATACTACTGATGTGATTACTGATGAGGTGATGCACGAAAAAGAAGTTAATTTAATACATAATATTTCTGAGCACAATTTGAGTAAAGAAGAAATTGATATATTGAATAAGGGTTTATCATTTTGTTTTGGTGATTATTGTGATTTTATTTAAAATATAACAGGATTTGCAAAATCTTTTAGAAAATTGAAACTTAAAAAACACTTTTCTAAAACACGTGACTCAGTTTGGAGTCCTAATATAACCACTAGTTTGAACACTATTACATTTCAGGACACGGAAAAATATGGTATTGCAGGTCAAAGTAAATTTACACCCACATCTACTCACAGTGTAGCGACATATATGATCCTAGTACAGAGAGAAATTGACATTTTGATTAAAAAACATAGAAAAAGAGACAACTTTTGACAAAAACAGAAAGGCCCAATCATTAATCCTCAAAAAAAATAAAAAAAATATCATCATTAAAGAGGCGGACAAGGGTGGAGCAGTGGTTATAGAAAAGATTATATAGACGAGATTAAAAAACAGTTGGCAGGAAAAAAGGTATATCAAGAACTACCAAGAGATCCAACCATCCAAATCAATAAAGAGATTGAATTTGTTACTAACAGAGCTGTTAAAATGGGTATCATTACAGACAACTTTAGAAATTCATTGATAGTAGAAAATCCAATTAGACCAGTAATATACGTACTCCCTAAAATTCACAAAAACCCATATAAACCACCAGGACGCCCCATAGTGGCAAGTATGGGGTCTATTTTTGCACAAATTGCTATTTTTTTTTAGATAAGGCATTAAAAACCTTGGTAATAAAAATTACTTCCTACATAAGAGACACTAATGACTTTTTTAAACAAGATTAAAGATCTAGGCCATATTGGTAATAAGTGTATATACACTGTATAATATTCTCATTAGATGTATGTAGTCTTTACACTTCGATAAAACATACAAGTGGTATTTCTTCAGTGGAGAACCTTTTAAAATCAAATGGTGAATACACATCAGGAGATATCCAATTTTTGGCAGACCTTTTAACTATTATATTACACAACAATTATTTTCTCTTTATGGACACTTTATTTGCAGAAACAGGGAACTGCCATGGGTTCCAACATCGCCCCCACATGCACAAATATTTTCATGGGCAACTTTGTGGAGCATTTTGTCTACTTCAATAAGTTGTTCTTGCTCTATAGTGCCTTCTGGCGGAAGGTACATAGACGATATGTTTGGTGTGTGGTTGGGCGACGTTGGAACCCTGGTAGAATTTGTTGAAGATCTTAATAGTGCAGTACATAGCCTCAGATTTACTTTAGAAATGAGTGAAATAGGGATCAACTTTTTGGACACATATATACAAACCAAATATTTTTTTACACTATGATCTATATGTCAAACCCACAGACAAAAACAATCTACTACAACTTGTCAGCTTTCATCTCATTAATATTTTTAAAGCTATATAAAAAAAGTTAAGCGCATAGTGACTGATGAGACAAAATGTAAGCTCAGGCTTAAAGAAATGGCAAATAAATTTACTGAAAGAGGTTACCCACCAGCACTTAAGAGGATCAATTAAAAATGTGATTCAAACTGACACTAAAACATATACAAAGAAAAATAGGGAGAATGAACAAGAGAAATTAATTTTTATTACCCAATACAATAGACTCAGTCCTAAGATTAACCAGATTTTAAGAAAATATTGGCACATAATCAGAGAATGCAACCCACAAGTAGGGGCCTTAAAAATGCCAATGACAGCCTTCAATAGTAATAAAAGTCTTAAGGACCAGTTAGTATATGCTGATACCAGGAGTAACAAAAAGACCATACAAAAACAATAGGTAATGCCAAGACTGGTTGTTATCCATGTCTCAATTGTAGCTACTGTGGATCAATAATTAAAGGCAATTTTTTCTTCCATCGAACCAATGGTAACAAATTTAAGGTTAGAGAATACCTTACTTGCAGATCAACTTTTGTCATTTATCTAATCAAATGGCCATGTGGCCTATTTTACATTGGCGATACCTGTAGAGGTCAGAAGAAAGGATAAAGAAGCACCTGTTTCCTCTCATTTCCTCTCCAGAGGACATAACATCAGCCAGCTGCAGTTCCAAATTGTTGAACATTTAGTTGTACCCAGGAGGGGAGGTGACAGGGAACACGTTCTTAAAGTGAGGGAGGTGTACTGGATAAATAAATTGGACACAATGATACCCAAAGGTCTCAAAAGAGATTTTGATAGGAATTTTTTTTTGTAAAAAGCATATACTTGTTGTGTTATGTTCTTGTTTTTTAAAATTTGTACATAATGGTTTTACTTTACTTATGTTTTATCTTTTGAGTATGGTACATCAAGGGTTAACATTGAAGCTTAATGAATATGCAATACCAATGTGTTACCAATAGATGTCACTAAGTTACCTATAACTCTGTATTAAACAGATGAGGGTATAAAAAGGTACAAACCTGCATGTATACAGTATACATGACATGGGGGGATATGTATCAAGCTGTCAACTATGTTGCATTCGCCGGCATCAATACGCTCGCCTAACATCGCCTAAAATCGTGGCCATGCATCTCAATATGCTCTCCTTATTTATGAAAAAAGCCGTCAAAAAGACGAGCACCAAGTACGGGGTGATGAGCATCAGACTGTTGTTAACTTGCAGTCATCTATCTTGCGTCTATTCAGCTTTTTCCCAACTTTATTTATACCCTGTCACTAAATGCCGTCACTATACTAAAATGTTTAACCCCTATCCCGCTGCTCCCCGACACCGCCACAACCTAAATAAAGTTATTAACCCCTATCCCGCCGCTCCCCGACACCACCGCAACCTAAATAAAGTTATTAACCCCTATCCCGCCGCTCCCCGATACCGCCCCACTAAATAAAAGTATTAACACCTAAACCTCTGGCCTCCCACATCACCACCACAAACTAAACCTATTAATCCCTAAACCGTCAGCCCCCCACATCGCCATAAACTAAATTAAGCTATAAACCCCTAAACCTAACAACTCGCTAACTTTAAATTAAAAATTACAACATCCCTATCTTCAAATAAATTTAAACTTACCTGTAGAATTAAAATAAACTATTTTAGAAACTATTATTTAACCTATCCTAACTATTATCCTACAATTAAATTAAACTACCGTACCAATTAAATAAACTAAATTACATATTAAAAAACCTAACCCTACTCAAATTATTTTTGCCCCAAAGATATCAGCTCTTTTACTTGTAAAAAAAATACAAAGCCCCCGTCAACAGTTAAACCCACCACCCACCCAACCAACCCCCCCAAATAAAAAACTAAAATAACCTAAGCTCCACATTGCCCTGAAATGGGCATTTGTATGGGCATTGCCCTTAAAAGGCATTTAGCTCTTTTACATGTCAAGACCCTAATCTAAAAATAAAACCCACCCAAAAAAACTTAAAAAAACCTAACACTAACCCCGACGATCCACTTACAGTTCTTGAAGTCCCGCTTGAAGGATCCATCAAGCCGGAGAAGTCCTCATCCAGGCAACAAGAAGTCTTCATCCGGACGGCCTCTTCCATCTTCATCCAGCCGGAGAAGTCCTCATCCAGACGGCATCTTCTATCTTCATCCATCCAGCGCAGAGCAGGTCCATCCTGAAGACATCAGGCTTGGAGCATCCTCTTCATATGGTCGCCGCCGTAAAAACTGGCGTCTCTTGCATTCCTACTGGCTGAAAGATTTCAATCAGCCAATAGGATTTGAGCAGCTCTCATTCTATTGGCTGTTCGAATCCGCCAATAGGATTTGAGCTCTAATTCTATTGGCTGATTGGAACAGCCAATAGGATGAGAGCTCAATCCTATTGGCTGATTGGAACAGCCAATAGGATTTTGGCAACTCTAATCCTATTGGATCTTGGATGGCATCACTTGCATTGAAGTTCGATCTATCTTCTATCTTCATCCATCCGCCACAGAGCGGGTCCATCCTAAAGACATCCGGCGTGGAGCATCCTCTTCATACAGTCGCTGCTGTAAACTGGAACATCAATGCAAGTGATGCCATCCAAGATGGTGTCCCTTGCATTCCTATTGGCTGAAAGATTTCAATCAGCCAATAGGATTGAGCTTGCATCTTATTGGCTGTTCCAATCAGCCAATAGAATTAGAGCTCAAATCCTATTGGCTGATTGGAACAGCCAATAGAATGAGAGCTGCTCAAATCCTATTGCCTGATTTCAACAGCCAATAGGATTTTAGCAGCTCTAATTCCTATTAGCTGATTGAAATCTTTCAGCCAATAGAAATGCAAGGGACGCCAGTTTACGGCGGCGACCGTATGAAGAGGAAACTCCACGCCGGATGTCTTCAGGATGGACCCCCTCCACGCCGGATGGATGAAGATAAAAGATGCCGTCTGGATAAAGACTTCTTGCCGCCTGGATGAGGACTTCTCTGGCTGCATGAAGATGGAAGTGGCCACCCGGATGAAGACTTCTTGCCACCTAGATGAGGACTTCTCCATCTGGATGGATCCTTCAAGCGGGTCTTCAAGAACTGTAAGTGGATCGTTGGGGGTTAGTGTTAGGATTTTTAAAGGTTTTTTTGGGTGGGTTTTAATTTTAGATTAGGGTCTGGGCATGTAAAAGAGCTAAATGCCCTTTTAAGGGCAATGCCCATACAAATGCCCTTTTCAGGGCAATGGGGAGCTTAGGTTATTTTTATTTGTGGGGGGGGTTGGTTGATTGGGTGGTGGGTTTTACTGTTGGGGGTTGTTTGCATTAATTCTTTTACAGGTAAAATAACTGATATCTTTGGGGCAATGCACCGCAAAAGGACCATTGGTAGTCTATTGCAGGCTATGTTTTTTTTTTTATTGTGGGGGGCTTTTTTATTTTGATAGGGCTATTATATTAGGTGTAATGTTTTGTTTTTGATCATTTGTTTTTTTATTTTTCGTAATTTAGTGGGGGGGGTGGTTGTAACTTGTTTTTTTCTGTAATTTAGTACTTTTAATAATGTTTAATTGTATATTTAAATAATTTGAGTAGGGTTAGGTTTTTTTAATATGTAATTTATTTAATTTAATTGGTAGTTTAATTTAATTGTAGGATAATAGTTAGGGTAGGTTAATTAATAGTTTAAAATAGTTTATTTTAATTCTACAGGTAAGTTTAAATGGAGTAAAACGGTCACCTGACCGCAACTAAAAATAAAATGCGCCAATCCTAAAAACGGCGTGAAAAGTAAAAGACAAAAATTACTGACTTGTGATCATACTACTTAAACAGTCACCAGACCATATTGCAACCGGCTGCCATATAATTCCTTATTAAAAAGCATTAAAAAAATGCCCCAAATAATGTCTCTCAAAGCACTAGAAAAATAATTGAAAACACCATTTAAAAAAATATTACATCAGCCTCATAATCCCAGGTATATGCAGTGCCCCCAGCAATGTAACACGACCACCTAGAAATTATTTTAGGATCTGTGTAATCAGGTTAGATTCCATTGTGCTAAATCTGCTTTCAAAATGAAAAATCCACAGGGAGATTAACCCTCAGTGCTGATACCTTCTAACCTAGAAGGGAAAGCACTTACCAGTGGATGCTGCAGTCAGGCAGAGAATATCTTCTAAGGTGTGACAAATATCTCCACAGCTGTTGAAAAAGAAAGAACAGGGTAAACAACCCTGGATTTCTATAAAGGGGTAGCATTGTTGTTTGAATTTTAAGCAAAGATCACCTTGCCGTCTTCTAACTGCTAAAAGCCACCATTACTCTTACTAAAGAGATTGACATGGACACAGCATAACCTAAATCCTAGCCTGCAGGGAGAAGTACCCATTAAAGGATTAAATATCTTCAGACACCATCTTCGCACATCCTCCCTTGTCAGAGGCAAAGAGAATGACTGGGGGTTATGTGTAAGGGAAGTGATACTTAAAGGACCAGTCAACACTGTAGATTTGCATAATCAACAAATGCATGATAATAAGACAATGCAATAGCACTTAGTCTGAATTTCATATGAGTAGTAGATTTTTGTTAAATAAATTGCAAAGTTATGTCTATTTCCACTCCCCCTGTATCATGTGACAGCCATCAGCCAATCACAAATGCATATACGTATATGCTGTGAATTCTTCCACATGCTCAGTAGGAGTTGGTGACTCAAAAAGTGTAAATATAAAAAGACTGTGCACATTTTGTTAATGGAAGTAAATTGGAAAGTTGTTTAAAATTGCCTGCTTTATCTGAATCATGAAGTTTAATTTTGACTTGAGTGTCCCTTTAACAACTCTGCTAAGGTGCTCTTTGCCTCCTCCTGCTGGCCAGGAGTGAATATCCCACTAGTAATTGGAATGATTCATAGGCTCTCCATGCCATAGGAAAGAAATCATAAACAGCATTTCAATGCTTAATTTAACCCGTTCAGAGCTAAGCCATTTACAACACTGCAGCTTTTAAAGAGACATGAAACCCAACTTTTTTCTTTCATGATTCAGAGAGAGTGCAATTTTAAACACCTTTCTTTTTTTTTTTTTAAATCTTTATTTATGACCAGCAGTGAATACAGAGAAGAATCAAATCACCAATCTTGCGCCGCACAGGGCCCGTAATCACATATTTAAATATAACAAAAAGAAAAAACAGGCATAATTAAACAATTCTCAATATTGAACAAGATTCTGCCAATGAATAATTTCCATAATAATCTGGATACCCTGCTGGGTTTTTTTTTTTTTTTGGGGGGGGGGTTTACCCACCTAAACATCACAGACAACCTAAACATTCTAGGACAAAAACAATCTGGAGAATTTAGAAATAGTGGAGAAAATATAAAACATAGAAATAATAATGATAACCATGTCCTCTCTCAGAAGCATAGGTATCATCCCAATTTTCTCCCTTTTTAATTTGAAATTCAAAAACATAGTCAACTTAACAACATCCTGATTATGCTAAGCAAATTAAATAATTGGATATCACACCTATAGTAATACATTAAATCTTAACAAACTCCTATTTGGAGTCATGTGCCTGATGTACATGACTGATATAATCCAAAACAGGCTCAATATCGATCTTAATAGAAAATAAATGAATGAATGACGCCAGTCATCGAAAAAGTATAAAGGAGCCGGGCAAGTTAAATATGAGAGAAGTGAGAGATAGCAAAAACATGACACATCTGAGTCATAATTCACTGGTCAGATTCCCTCAGAGCAAAACACGGCATATTCCCCTTAAACTCTCCTGTTATCTAATATGAGGTGATACTTATCTTACATTACCTTCAGATATCCATGAATGTCCCATGCTAGCCACACACATCCAGTCGGCCAAAAACACATATAACACATCACAAGAAAAGAGAAACAAAAACAAAAAAAACAAAAAAAGAAAAAAAAAAGAAAGAGAAGAAAAAAAAGAAAAAGAAAAAAGAAAAAGTAGTGCCCCCCTTCCCTTACTCCTCGTCCATCCCCGCCACGATCCCTATGACATTGTCAGGACGGTCTGCCCAGCCTTGAGGGAAACGGCCTGTTAGGATATTCTGGGAAACGAGACTGGAGTTACCGATAGAACTAATCAGTTGGATTTGAATATTATTTGGAAATGATTTAATTACACCCTCCCATTTATGAAAGAAGAGCTGAACCTGCTCATTGTTTGAGTTTTGTATATTATATTGTTCCATTATTATTTGTCTAGTGACTGCTTTCTTAAATTCTGAAAATTTTGGTGCGTGTACCGCTTTCCAATTTTTTAATATAATGTTACGGGCTAAAATCAGCAATGTGTTGATGAGTTTATAGTCCTTACCACCCTTCGCATATTTAATTAAGAACACCATATCTTGTGGGCCTATAATTATTCTAGGATTGACTGTGCGCTTAATCCAATAAGCTATCTTGTGCCAGAATTGCGAGATCTTAGGGCATAGCCACATACAGTGCAAAATATCTGCACTCTCTATATTACATTTTGTACAAAAGTGAGCTTTTTTATACCAAACAGTCATTTTACTCGGAGTGATATATACATTGTATAATAATTTTAAATGAGCTTCGCGCCACACTGTGGGTACCCAGGAATCGTTAATTAATAGGAGGCTTTCCTGTACATCTGTAATCTCTATTTCTGGAAAATACCCTAACCAGATCCGCTGTATATATTTAATTTGTCTAACCTTATTATAAGTATTCAATATATTATAAAATGTGGAGATTGAAAATCTTCCTGTTTGATATACTTTTATCCCGACCGCTAATGGGCCCAAATTCCAATTAGGTTTATGTTCTGTTTGAACCTGAGATAAGTAGTGTCGTATCTGGAGATAGGCAAAGAAGTCCTTACTCTGAATTCCATATTTAGCTCTGATTGAGTTAAATGTGTCAATTAAATTGGGTTCTATCAGTAATTGCCTGACATATCTCAAACCTCTCTCCCGCCAGCCCTGAAAGACTAGAGTCTCATACCCAGGTTGAAATTCTGGGTTTCCTTGAATTGTTAGGAATTCTGTCGCAAATGGGATAACCTGTATTTCCAAACAATATTTTTGCCATGCCCTGATAATATTTTTGAATGTTATCAAATTATCAACATTACAGGGCAAGTTCTTAGTTAAGCAATGTAGAATGGCATTTAAGTCGAAAGGGGCAATAATATTGGATTCAAGCTGGTATAAAGTGACATATTCCTTTTCGGTAATCCAGTCAATAGCATATTTTAACAATGTAACCCAATTATAATATTTGATGTTAGGAAACGATAAACCTGCTGCTGTATTGATGTTCATCAGCCTATTTAACGCTATCCGGGGCTTCCCCCACTTCCAGATATATTTAGAACACATTTGGTTAAATTTCAGAATATCTCTGTTTTTCAGGAATAAGGGAATGTTCTGTAGCAAATATAGTAGTTTAGGGAATAGGACTGAATTAATTAACATAATACGTTGTATAAGGGAAATTGGGAGATTAATCCAATTATCTAAGCAAATCTGGATTTCCTTAAAACAGTTTGGAAAGTTCAGGGTATACCACTCTGAAGGGTTGTTGCTTAAGACTATGCCAAGGTAATTTATATGCTTGGTTTCTTTAAATGGATGTTTCACATTACCTTTTGACGGTTTCTTTATCCATAGTAACTCGGATTTACTCGAGTTAACTTTATAACCTGCTACTGAACCAAACAACGACAAAATTCCTAGCAATTTCGGTAAGTTGGCTTCCAGGTTATTTAAAAAAAACAGTAAATCGTCTGCATATAATGATAGGATGACCTTATGCCCTCGAATATACCATCTAGTTGATCGCGCAACATAACAGCCAATGGCTCGAGGGAGATATTAAATAAAAGGGGGGATAAAGGGCAGCCTTGTCTTGTGCCTCTATAGAGAGAGAAGAAGTCTGTGGATGCATTATTTATAATAATGGCAGAAACTGGGTTACTGTAGATTGACTGAATAAAATTATTAAACTGACCGTTAAACCCGAATTTATCTAGTGCCATAAACAAATGACCCCAACTTATGTAATCGAATGCTTTCTCTGCATCTAAAGCTAATATAGCAGCATCTCTTCCCCCTCTTTTACCGGGGAAATTATTCCAGAAGTAATCCAGAATAAGCATAGTCTTACGAATGCTTTTTACTGGATTTCTCCCTTGCATAAAGCCGACTTGATTCTCATGTATAATACCTCTGAGAACAGGTTGTAATCGAGTTGCTATGATTGATGTTAGTAGCTTATAGTCAGCATTTAGCAATGATATAGGTCTATAGGACTCAACCCTCTCTGGATCCTTGTTTTTCTTTAGGATAAGCGTAACGTTAGATGCTGTAAAATACCTAGAACATCTTGACTGTGAACAATAATAACTATTAAAAAGATTACACAAGATTGGAGTCACTTCCTCCTGCAGCATTCTGTAGAACTCTACAGGGAGGCAATCAGGTCCAGGGGCTTTATTAAGGCTGGCTTGTTTAATAGCCACATTTATTTCTTGTAATGTAATTGGTAAGTTTAACTCTTGTGTGTCCTCTACCGAGATTCTTGGAAGCTTCAGCTTGGACCAGAATATCTGTCTATCAGGATAATTGGGAGATTCTGCTTTATAGATATCCTGGAAATAATTAAAGAATACTTTCTTTATATCTTCTGTCTGCGTAAATCGCTTCCCATTCTGCTTTACGGCTGCAATCCAATTGCTGTACTTGGGTTTAGCAATTCTGGCCAAATATTTTGCAGCCCTACCAGTAAACCCTCTATATAGGGCCTTCTGTTTTAAGCTCTCTTGCATAGCTTTATGTTTCAAGAAAATATCCCACTGGGCTTTGGCATCAATGTGTTTCTTCCAATTACCATTGGATCTGGAGGCAATATATATATTATAGCAGTTTCTCACTGCGTTTGAGAGTTGTAATTCTCTCTGCTTTATTTTCTTATTAAGTCTACATAAGTAGGCCTTAATATGCCCTCTAAGAACAGCCTTTGCTGCTTCCCAATAAATTCCGGTTTCTCTATATAATTCTCATTAAATCTATAGTATTCTGCCCATTTATTTTTAAGAAAATTCAGGAATTTATTGTTGGTTGCTAAATATTTGGGGAAAAATAAGCTGTTATTATTGCCCTTCTTGAATGCGTTACAACCAAACTCCAGTGAAATAATCGCATGGTCTGACAGGACAATGTCTTTAATATCAGCCTTGCATTCAGACCCCACAGACCCTCTGCTACTAAAAATATATCAATTCTAGATAGGCACTGATAGCTAGATGACGCGCACGTGTATGCCTTGGTGTCTGGATGCTGTATCCTCCAGATATCTCTTACCCCAAGTTGAGTGCACAGCTTTTGAAATATCCGTGTTTTCCTATCCCTCCTATATGAATCCTTCTTCCCGGCTCTATCTAAATTGGGTATGGGTGTTAAGTTAAGATCTCCGACTATAATTAGATTCTGTCCCATATATCCCAGTAACTTATTTGTGAGACCATTCCAAAAATGGGCATCAACCACATTGGGCCCATGTACATTACAGATTATGAAAGGGGTCGCATTAATTTTTATTTTAAGAATTTAAAATCTACCGCCGGAGTCTTGCTCTATACCAGTTATCTCATAGCCTAATTGTTTATTAATCAGAATTGCCAATCCTTTCTTTCTATCCTCCCCAGCTAATGGAATGACTTCTCCCACCCATTTTGTTTTTAATTTCATGATCTCAGCATCCTTTAGATGTAATTCCTGTAACATTACTAAATCAGGCTTATACATTCCTAATTGTCTAATAATGGCTTTCCTCTTGATTGGCGAGTTTATCCCGCCAACATTCCATGAGAGGAAATTTAAAGATCTCTTATCCACATTCATTCCCTTGATTGTTGAGTTAGGCTGGGAGGCCATAGCCCATTATTGAGGGAGAGGGATGTGGAGGGGGAGGAAGAACAAGGAGAAAAGGGAGAAGAGAAAAGAAAGATGATAAAGGAAGAAAAAAGAAACAAAAAACAAGAGGAAGAGAAACAGAGGAAGAAAAAAAAAAAAGAAAAAGAAAAAACCAACCCGCACACAACCACATCCAGACCACAATCATACAGAGCCATATTTTTAATCTCTTCCATACCATGTGTGTACCAGTGTCAGTCCTGACTATCTATCTTCTATAGATTTTTACTCAATATGCTCAGCGTATACCCTGCTCGTTGCAGAAATCCTGAGCCTCTTTACTATTATTCAGTACTTTTTGAGCCCCATCTATTAATAATACCAGCTTAGCCGGGTATATCATCCTGACGTTATAATTTGCATTTAACAGTTTGGAGCAAAACGGAGACATCTCTTTCCGCCTCGCTGCCGTCTCACTGGAGAAATCTTGAAAAATTAAAATGTTATGGTGATCTATCATAAATGGATACAATTTCCTATATTGCCTGAGAAAAATTACTTTATCTTGAAAGTTTAGGAACTTCAGTACTATAGGTCTGGCAGGAGTATGAACTTTTCTCGCAGGGCGAATTGCACCTGTTCTATGTATCCTCTCTATAGGTGCCGGAATAGCAGAATTGATTCCTAGACTCTGGGGGAGAGTGACCGTTGCGAAATGCATCAGATCTTTATAATTGCTATCTTCTGGAAGACCAATAATTCTGAGATTATTGCGCCTAGATCGATCTTCCAGATCTTCGAGTCTGGCCTGCAGCTTATCAATCCGCGCGTTATATTCAGCATTGATAGGCTCCGCTAAATTTAGCTTGTCCTCAATCTCTGAGATTCTGGTCTCTGCCTCTGATAATCTTATAGAAAACTGTCTTACTTCAGTCGTAAGGCTGCATATATCATGTTTAATTTCTGATTTTAGACTATCTAGTTGAGGTGTAATTGACTTAGTGATTTGAGCTACCAACTCCAGCATATCAATATGAACCTCACTCTGGGTTTGTGATATGTCTAGTGTCTGCTCGGTACGTTTAGTCTTTTTTTTTTCTTTCTGTTTAGCAGGCATATTAGGGGAAGAGTGCCGGTTTGAGAGAATGAATTTATCCATATATACGAGGATTTCAGAGAAGCCCACTACCAGGCCACTCGTGTGAATTGTGACTCACCAATTACACCACTATTAAGTTTGTGTTTTGACACATACGTGAATAAAAAAAGAAAAATGCCAACCTAAGGCGTGGGTCCTATTTCTTATTCCCGAGAACACGGGCGTGGAGGGAGAGAGCAAAAAAAGAAAAAAAGGAGAAAATAAGGAGCTGAGAGAGCAAATGGGGATGAAAAAACGTGTATCTGTGTTAGTGATTATGAAGCCTAGGAGGGCTCACAAGTGACCTGTGATAGGGAGGGAAGAAGAAAAAGAAAAAGAAAAAAAAAGAGAAAAAAGAGAACAAACAGAAGAAGGAGTGGCCTGAATAAGAGATTTCTGGGGACTATGTGCTTATGCTCTCGTACAGCCTTTCACACTTCAAAGCCCCATACAGAAAGATAAAAAAGTAAGAGATGTCTCTGAGTTTGAGAAGACAAATAGACAGAGTTAATTAGAGTTTAAGATTATTTCAGGCAATATCCATATAATTCACATATGCTGTGTATATATCAACAAAAACCTGTGTCCTGTCTAATAAAACAGTCTATTTCTTTGTATAATGCCAATAAAGAATTACCTTCTAATGATGTCTTATTTCTAACTATAAATTCCTACAGAAGAGCGTCACATATGTCTTATAGTATGTTTAGTATAGTATGTTTAGCCCAACTTAGGCAGTATATTAGAGGTTTAACCTTAACATATAAGAGTCAACCATTTAAAGCAGGAGAACCTTAATTATACACTTAAGAGAAGAACCTTAGATACTATCATATCTCACTAGAGCACATACAGCCTAGCTAAATTCTATACCTATGTAATGGGCCTCTTATACTAAGATATCAAAAAAAAAAAAATGTTAGTACAAGCTAATTGACTGATTTCAAAGATACAATCATGAAGTATTACATATAGCCAGATACAAGTATAGATGATCTGTTTACCAACCACCCTTTTTAGCACTTGGAATAAACAACCATATGTCCATAGCTCCAAACCCTGATTTTCCAAGTGACTCTGTATCTGCCACAATTAGGTGTATGATGAGTCAGCACTCTACTTGCCAGCTGACAAAGTCACCCCAGCCGTCTTCAAGTGAGGGGGAATGTTCAGTAGGAGCTCCCTATAAGTCAGGATGTACCCGTAGCCCCCCTGCAACAGGCCACTCGGGTAGTCAAAAGATTATAACATCACCCATCTCCTATCTCCCAAGCTCCGGGTGTATAGATAATATTGCGGGTCAACCTCTCAGCTGATCCTGCCAAAGTCCCACCGTCAAAGACAGAAAAAATGTACCTTAAAGATATGAGCAGGAGCGCTCAGTATGTTATTGCCCGGCCTTGATTCCTCCTGTGTTCAGCTTCAGAGACCTTCCAGATACTAGGCCTCGCTTGTCAATCTCAGGGACAATCTCCACTGGCTCGAAGCTCCTAACACCCCTAACTTTCTGAGGGGCAGACCTCTCCGTCAATGCACGCTGTGGACACAGCACCACGGAAGGGCCAGATTCATCCGCCAACCAGCTGCCGGATCTACTGCTACTAGCTCGGGCCCCGTGCTCACCAGGGAGCTATCGGGGACCGCATCTCCACCAGAAAGCAGACATCCACTCCAGACAATGGCAGTCCACGGTAAGGCAAGTCCCCTCCTCGGGTGTCGGATCCACTCTGACCTCTAAGGACCGGGCCTTATTAGCATGTGTTTTTCCTCAGGAGGTACGTCAGGAGGCAGACTAACAGACTAACAGACAAAGGTGATTCTGCTTTTAATTGACAGGGAAGACCACAAACTTCGCTTCCATTAGATCGTTTTAGTTGTGCACTCCAAGTATATCACCAGGGGGTCGGGAGTCTAATAGATACACCCGCCCCTGATGACTTCTCCTGTGGCAGCGTTACTCTGTGATAGTCAGGTTGTACTTTTGCCGTTTTCCAGGTGTTAAGTATAGACCGGAAAGAACAGTCACAGGATATAATATTTCTTCATACACTGGGAGATAGTCAGCTGTATACTGTAACAGTTTAGGTAGTCACTGCTACATTTTAATTGAGCCAAACATTGTATGTATAAGCTACTTTGTAACAGCTTGCTTCAGCCGTGAAGCTTATAGATGCCTATATCAGACTTCCACTTCATGGATCAAGGGATCCCATTCCCAGGCCGGTGGTGGGTCTCCTGGCCAAGGGATACCTGAAGGTGAGAGTAGCTAGTCCAGGCTAGAAGCGGGAGCAGTCCGGCGTGCAGTACTTTGCTTGCTCCTCCCTAAAACGGAAGTCATCTTAAACACCTTTCTAATTTACCTCTATTATCTAATTTGTTTCACTCTATTGGTATTCTTTGTTGAAAAAGCATACCTAGGTAGTCTCAGGAGCTGCTGATTGGTGGTTGCACATATATGCCTCATGTTATTGGCTCACCCATGTGCATTGCTGTTTCTTTAACAAAGAATACCAAGAGAATAAAGCAAATAAGATAATAGAAGTAAAATGGAAAGTTGTTTAAAACTGTATTCTCTATCCGAATTATGAAAGTCATTTTAATTTTCATGTCTGTTAAATCATTTGCACTCATCGCATTTAGAGCTTGATGATATTTTATAAAATACTACATTTTATAAAATGATCCTCTAGCACTTCAAGATCCCTACTGATATTTTAAAAAGGCAAATTTTGCTTTACTTCTCCAAGTTATGTTCCCTGCGTTTTCTGTATGTGAAAGAGAAACAAGTCCAATGCAGTTTACCAATGCATGACTTTGTGCTTTGTATTTTATATTACTTTACACTTCAGATTACGTTTTATAACATTTAAACTTTGCACTTTCTATTTTAATGCATATAGATTATTTATAAAGAAGTGCATTTATGATTGTAATTTGACAAATTCTGTTTTTGGTTTGATAGTTTCTGTGTAAATTTAACACATTAGGGACATACGTTGTATATTTATGTGCATATTTACAAATTACATTGCACTTTGTATGTGTTCTATTTAAAATTAAATTGAAAACTGACAGCTCCAGTTTACAAAATAACTTCATTACTGAACACTTTTCAGGGGCTGTACTACTTGAATTCTATAAGAAAAGGGGCAGAACTTGGAAGAGATCAAAAATGATTTTCATAGAAAGTAATGAGGATCTCTGGGATAAAGATTTTCACAGGGGATTGAGAAGTAAACAGGAGAACATCTAGGACTGTTATAAATCCTCAGTTTGCAGCAAATACAAATCAAACTGAAATGTTTTCACTACAATTAAACTTTTTTAGCCATTAGTTTAGCATATACTACTGTCAGTTAAATAAGTGCATTGTGATTTTTTTTTAGCAAACTTTACCTGTTTACAAGCAAAATAATTCAGTGAGACCAGGCTTGTGTAAAATTTTCACAGCATTTCATGAGAATTGTAAGAGCTTCAGACATACCCGTTTCAGTCCTGGGAACCCCTGAATCCCTCCCCAATTTCTGAAGTTATGTTTTATGTTATAATAGAGCAAAAACATACTGCAATATCATTAGTAAAATATACACAGAAATATACAAAGTATGATCCTAAATTGTTAAATTAATACAAACTTTTCAAACATAATCACAATTAGTATCTAAATATAAATGCATTAAAATACAAATGAGAGGGGTGGAACTGGCAGCGACCAAGATGGTGGCTTAAGACCAGAGCTCAACAACATGGCAGGGCTGGTGCTTGTGTAAGGCAGTATAGGTAGCTGCCTTGGGGGGGGGGCTTCGAGAGCAGGAGGTGCCAAGGTGGATCTGCCTGAAAGTGCGAGTAAAAAATGTTTATGTTGCCATGCCCCGCGGCAGCCTGTAGGGTGTGCAGACACAGCTCAGTCAGCATTAATCTATTTGCGCCTCTGGCTGCAACTTCCTACATGGCTACATGGGCTTTGTACGTAAGGCCAGTGTTGTGTGTGAGAGTGAGTGACACCTGTGACACAAGAGCCAAGGGTTGCTAGGTGTCCCTGATTTGACCTGACAGTCCATTTTTTCAGCTGGCTGTCTGGTAAATTTGCAATAATAAAAAAAAACGGACAGTTTTGTGAACAATTGTTTTAGCTCTCTGCAATTCTGCCTATCCCACCTTTTGTTCAGGGAGATTGCATGGGGGCATCTTCTAAAGTTGTAGAGAGAGACAATAAATGAATGGGGGAAGAAGGAGAAAGGAAGTGCAGGGACCAGCATGGGCCTGGAGCGTGCTAAGGGTTAAGGCTGAAGGAATGTGAGATAGGAGAAGAGGGTGGGCATAGTGGGGCAATAAAATTGCAGCACTAGGGGATGGGTCCCTTCCTCCCCTCTCCTTACCTTATAAGCTGGACACCAGGTATTGCTGCTTCCTCTCTTTTCATCTGGATCCAGAGGCTGAGAAGTTTGTGAAGTTTGGAAAAGGCTGAGAAGTTTTTCTGCAGGATGCAGCGGCCCAGGCGAGCAGTTCTTCCACCAAATCGGTAGCCAGGTTGAAGGGAAGGAAGCCAATCCTAGGAAGACATCAAAACAGATAAGTTTGCATGATAGGGAGCTGATAAATAGGGATCACATTTCAGATTCACAAATGTTACTAGCCTCTGACCCAATACAGCCTCAGGGCCCCCAATTAGCTTCACACATACAGGCCTCTGAATCAATTGGTGGGGTAGTGAGGGATGTATCCCAGCCTTTAGTGAATAGTGGTCAAGTAGCTTCATTATTTGCAGCAATCCCCCCTGCTGCTGCAGTCACTGTTTCTAAATATCTGGTCTCCATTGCAACTGCAATGGCTGCCTCAGCACCCAGGCTGGAATCCATAGGAAGCGCAGATGACCCTCATGGTAGGTCCCCCACCCCCCTGCTTCAAGTCTTGCCATTGCCCCTCAGCCCTTCCTAGATACCGCAGGCTGCTCCTTTACAACCCACCCCAGTCCTGGCCACTATTGCATTGGCATTGCCTTTCCAGGGCACAGGCCCTTACCTCGGAGGCCCTCCCTGCCCTCCGTTAAGCCCTGCACACATCCAGCTCCAAGGGGAGCACACTTACCCTCCTGAACCCACTGTACCCTCAATGCACCTTTCACAAACTGGATGGCCCATCTTTCCGGTTCAAGAGCCATCCGCGGTTAATAGGGCCCCCATTCAGGCCTTGCGGCCTACTTCCGGTTTACCGGATGCACGCATGACGTCACCGGAAGTTGTCACTTCGGGGCCTACTTCAGGCAGCAGGAACGGACGGTCCCTCAGGAGCTCCGAGAAGGTGAGCACCAAGAGGTGACCTTGGGTGGGGGGGGCCAGGGTAGGGACAGCAGGGAGCGTCTTAGCAGCGGTAACAATCGCGCATTGCAGCAGGCACCGGGGTCACATCCAGGGGTTAATCCAAACACTGAAATGAATGAAGGGGTTAACGCGGTCCATAGGCAAACACAGAGCAGGTCGCCAGGTGTTACCATGCCCTTAAAGCCTCAGAGGCAAATCAGAGGCAGAGGGCACGCAAGAAATTCAAAGCTAAGTGCGACACAAAAGAGGAACACACTTATGAAGGGACGACAGTCCAAAAAATCACTACAGTTTATTAGTGGCAATTTGCCCAGGCATAATCCATCTCATAACAGGATGGATTCACACATATATGTGGTGAATGAGGAATGTATTGTTGGTAATAGTGCTGGTCCCCCTGCAGCAACCCCCAATCCAGTGTCACATATGTTGAATGTTCCCCCTCCCATTAATCAGATAGCCTGCACTAGTGTGAATGAAAGGGCAATTGAACAGGGAGCCTGCACCAGTGTGAATGAGGGTGTTTTGAATGGCCATGCACAAGGGCCTACCACAGCCCACTCTAAAGTAAATGCATCTGCCCAATGGTTACATTGTTCCCCAGCTGTAGGATCCCTGTGCAGGGGAGGGATTGCTAGGGAAAGGGCGGCCAGGTTAGTTGATGACAGGGAGACGGGAGGCCAGGTTAATCACAACCTGTATTCCCTGCATGACCCTTTCCCCTCTCTTGTTTCTAACCCTGACTCCCCCAACCTCAATGTACAAAGTGTTCGCCAGTTGTTAAATCTTTTGCAGGGAGTCTTAGGATCAGCTGAAGCAGCAGCAACATCGGCTTCTGTGTGTAAGCCTTACACTGTAAGGATCTTAAATGTTTATAGTCTCCTCTAAGTATTTTCCTTAAAACTAGGTGAGCTGAGTGTAGTGACATAGATATTTAAGAGAAAGATTGGTTTTGTTTCACCTGGATTACCTAATAATGATTTAGGTTTACCAAAGTGATATTTAGTTTTAGCCACTTTTCAGGTAGTGTATATGTCTAAGGTAAACATACCATAACCTCATGTGGCAATGTGTTCAATAAGGCAAACATAGAAATGATATTGTCAAAAGTAATATGAAATATAGCTGCTTAATGTATATCAGCTTATAAGACTAAGTTCATGCGGTATACAGCAGGATTGCATAGACATAGTTTAAGTGAAATACATAGTTTAGTTCATCCAAACCTGATCCAAAGTGGGAGAGGAGCCGGAGAGCTGCAGCGGCGTGTGTGTGGCTTGAAGGCTGTGAGACACTGAGAGGCAGAGAGGTGATGCGGGCGGTAGCTGATGACGTATCGGCAGATACGTCAGTGCAGGATAGCAGAAGACCTCGGAGCGCTCCGGTAGAAGGTAAGTTTTCCACAGCAGTGGAAATCAATGCAAGTTGAGATGCGGTTAGATCGCAAGTCAGGGATTTGACAGGAAGACCTGAGATCCGTACGGCAGGAAGCTTGAGCAGTTCAAACAACAAGTACAACTCAATTAACCAGCAAAGGTAGCTGGGAGTTCTGTGTTTAAATAGGCATAATGAGCAGGAGGGAGGATCCAATCTCAGACACAGGGAGTTAACCCTTACACTGTGGTACCCCAGATGAATTGTGTGGACATGAACACTTCCAGAACTCGGGCAGTGCCATCCACGGCCACAACTTCGGCAGCACAGGAACCAGCAGCAGATCCGGGTTGGCCCATGCAAGAGCACAGGTCGGCGGAGCACGGTGAGTTCACTTCCTTTACGCATGACCGCCATGACTCTTCTGACTCCTCATACAGACTCTGATTCAGATAGTGACACATCTTTAGGGCTTCAGAGTAAGGGTCAACAGAGGATGTTAAGGATGATTAAGAAAATCCTAAAGGGCGATAAGTCAGGGGCTGGAAAACAAACCAGTGTAGCGCCAGCGCAGCCCCTTCAAAGGGAAATAGGCACCTCTTTAACTCATAATTTAATACACACACATGCTGCCACATCAGAGAGAAGGGCGGCAGTATATGGTGACTCTCACCCATCAAAAATGTATTCCCTACACGCACAGGGCATCAATAAAATGCTTCCTTGTGGCGGGAGGTCACGGCCCCGTTGAGTTGGAGAAGGTCGCTAGAGGGAGTGATGGTAAAGTTGGCGAGGGGAGGCGGTAGACCTCAAGTGCGCAGGAGGTAACCCCTCTCCCCACCCCATGGGGGGGTGTGGGTCACGTGATCTCAGGAACCTCTCAGTTACATCTCCGGTGGGCAGAGCCACGTAAACTGTTGACCCTGTTGGGGGTAAGGTTGGCCGTTGATCTCCTGTGGTACTGGGTTAGTTTGATCTCTGTTGCCGCCATCATAGTCATCTGTTGGTTCATATTTAGAGCACGTTTAAGAATTAATAAAATACATTTTGACCTGTGACGGTTAAAACATTTCCCAACAAGAAGTTGTCCATGTCTTATTTCAGTAATTAAGCAGTGGTTGTATATATATATATATATATATATATATATATATATATATATATATATATATATAGGCGATGAGAGAGGGTTTTAGGTAGTTGCGCCACAACAAGAGTAGTAGTAGTTGTGCAGTGAAATGCTCTATGAGGATGTCCAATGCCTGCTGCTATTAGTGATGTCTCATTCCTCCTGAGTGAGACTAAAGTTGTGGGAATTGGAATAGAGTGTGTTCTAATAGCGCTTGCAGAAGATGGTCCTCACAAGCAAGTGGGAGGGAGGAAAACAGAAATGGGAATATCCCCAGATGAGTGTGGGTAGTTGAGAAGAAATTAAATAATAATAAATGCTCACCTGTTGGATCACAGGGACCAGCGATCAGCGACGGGTAGAAATGGATGGTGTGTGTGAACACCAAAGACCATGTAAGGGAGACAAGAAAATATGCACCCAAAAGGATATTTGTGTATATGTTGATGTATCCAAATATCAAAATATCAAACGGAGGCTGCTTGTGGGAACTTCCAATTCTTACCAGACTGTATATGTGGACAGAGGGTAAAGAGGAAGGAAGTTCCTATTTAATATAAGCTGATAACCAGAAGAAAAATATATATATAAAAATGTAAAAAAGGAAAAAAATATATAATATGTGAAAGATATATACGTGGGTATGAAGAAATACAAAAATAAGTATTAAAAACAGTTATAATTTATTATTATTCTCATAAAAAATATATATAAAAAAATATAGTATACAAATATGTGTTATATAATTTAATAGATAAAAAACATATAAAAAAACATATGATTTTATGATAAAAAACATATAAAAAACATATGATAATAGCAAAACCTGTTAAAAACGGTAATACTGATAAGTAAAACACAAAAGCCAAACGGTAAAAAAAGGGGGGTTAGTAAGTGGCCAGGCAGCACGGCGGAATATGGTGCCGAGTGTGTGGCGGATTTACTTACTATTTATATAAAGATGAGGTTGGGTGCCCAATGGAAGGGTCCTAGGGATCGAAAAAAGATTGGAAAAAGCGGCTGAGACCACCAACGCTGCACGGTGCAGCTAGTGACAAGGTCTCGGCGTGTGTATCGGAATTCCGGAAGTGACGTCACGAACGTGCGTCATGTGCCTTACGCGTTTCGTGAGCGTATCAGCTCACTTCATCAGAGGCTATATATAGTGTTAAGTTCCTCTTTTGCTGGAAACAGACTGATAGGCCTTTAATCCCTTAAGGAAGTGCAGGGACCAGCATGGGCCTGGAGGGTGCTAAGGGTTAAGGCTGAAGGAATGTGAGATAGGAGAAGAGGGTGGGCATAGTGGGGCAATAAAATTGCAGCACTAGGAGATGGGTCCCCTCCTCCACTCTCCTTACCTTATAAGCTGGACACCAGGCATTGCTGCTTCCTCTCTCTTCATCTGGATCTCTATCTCTAACCTCTCTCCCTCTCTCCACCCCATGGGGGGGTGTGGGTCACGTGATCTCAGGAACCTCTCAGTTACATCTCTGGTGGGCAGAGCCACGTAAACTGTTGACCCCATTGGGGGTAAGGGGGGCCATTGATCTCCTGTGGTACTGGGTTAGTTTGATCTCTGTTGCCGCCATCATAGTAATCTGTTGGTTCATATTTAGAGCAAGTTTAAGAATTAATAAAATATATTTTGACCTGTGACGGTCAAAACATTTCCCAACAAGAAGTTGTCCGTGTCTTATTTCAGTAATTAAGCAGTGGTTGTGTGTATATATATATATATATATATATATATATATATATATATATATATATATATATATATAGTGTTAAGTTCCTCTTTTGCTGGAAACAGACCGGTAGGCCTTTAATCCCTTAGGAAGCCAGCAGCGTTCCTACCTCTGACATATGAGCAGCTTGTGAATTTGTTGTCATTACTTTAGTCTAGGATAAGTGCTCACTATACAGGGTTGTCAAACCTTATGTAGTAGTAGATGTGTAGCCCGCTCAGGCAGTCAAGTGCTTAAATAATTTGATTTACAAGTTTACTTATAATAATAATAATAATATAATTTTATTTTTTTAATTTTATGCAAACACATTTAATTATTTAAACACTGAAATAAAATGTTAAATGGTCTATTCATCATCAAAAGGAAGGTTATTTTTTTTTTCATTTTCTTTTTTTTGCTGGTGAGGGGTTATAGTAAAATTAATTTATTTATCCAAAATTCTAGTAAAATTGTGGGTGGGCTATTGTTTCCCCTTAAATGGTAAAAGTTTTCCATATGTGTGTGTGTTTGTGTATCTCAATGTATCCTTCCTGGTAAAATATTTTATAAATATATAGTTTATAATAACTATAAATATATATTAATCCCCCATGTGTGTGAATATAATGCTTTTAATTGCCCCCACCACCACCGCATCCCTTTCAATTCTCTTTGCTTTGGTGTCCATTATTTTTGTGGAGGACACCTGGCAACCCTGACCAACAGTGGCAGAGTGATTGCGGTGCGGCCCGGGGACGGCACTGTGAGTGACTGGTGATTTTTTGACCTGAAGTTTAGCAAGTGGCTACCTGCCTTCTGTTATACATATTGGTCAGAACTATCTGTGTGTCTGTGGTTAAAAGTTTTTAATATGCATTTGTCGAGTATGATCTGTAAATACTCCAGGTGTATAATTATTAAACATGGCTTATATTAGTTCAATGTGCTTGTCCTGATGCACCCGCCCCCACACATCTTTGATGTTGATCTCCTGTGATACTGGGTTAGTTTGATCTCTGTTGCCGCCATCATAGTCATCTGTTGGTTCATATTTAGAGCAAGTTTAAGAATTAATAAAATACATTTTGACCTGTGACGGTTAAAACATTTTCCCAACAAGAAGTTGTCCATGTCTTATTTCAGTAATTAAGCAGTGGTTGTATATATATATATATATATATATATATATATATATATATATATATATATATATATATATATATATATATAGTGTTAAGTTCCTCTTTTGCTGGAAACAGACCGATAGGCCTTTAATCCCTTAAGGAAGTGCAGGGACCAGCATGGGCCTGGAGCGTGCTAAGGGTTAAGGCTGAAGGAATGTGAGATAGGAGAAGAGGGTGGGCATAGTGGGGCAATAAAATTGCAGCACTAGGGGATGGGTCCCCTCCTCCACTCTCCTTACCTTATAAGCTGGACACCAGGCATTGCTGCTTCCTCTCTCTTCATCTGGATCCAGAGGCTGAGAATTTTCCCTCCCTTCCCCCTTTTTGTTTCCTTTGGCAGATGGCGGCGGAATAAACAACAGCCAATGGCAGGGCTATGAATAATCTATCTAAGCTTACAATAAGACCATAGCGGTAAGATAGGACTCTCCTACCTCTGGCCATTGGGTTTGAGCGGCTTGGGGCAGAGGGACCTTACAACAGGTGGAGAAGTCATTCGCATCCTGGCTGCGGGAGGTCACGGCCCCGTTGAGTTGGAGAAGGTCGCTAGAGGGAGTGATGGTAAAGTTGGCGAGGGGAGGCGGTAGACCTCAAGTGCGCAGGAGGTAACCTCTCTCCCTCTCTCCACCCCATGGGGGGGTGTGGGTCACGTGATCTCAGGAACCTCTCAGTTACATCTCTGGTGGGCAGAGCCACGTAAACTGTTGACCCCGTTGGGGGTAAGGGGGGGGGGGCATTGATCTCCTGTGGTACTGGGTTAGTTTGATCTCTGTTGCCGCCATCATAGTCATCTGTTGGTTCATATTTAGAGCAAGTTTAAGAATTAATAAAATACATTTTGACCTGTGACGGTCAAAACATTTCCCAAAAATAAGTTGTCCGTGTCTTATTTCAGTAATTAAGCAGAAAATAAGTTTTCCATATGTGTGTGTGTTTGTGTATCTCAATGTATCCTTCCTGGTAAAATATTTTATAAATATATAGTTTATAATAACTATAAATATATATTAATCCCCCATGTGTGTGAATATAATGCTTTTAATTGCCCCCACCACCACCGCATCCCTTTCAATTCTCTTTGCTTTGGTGTCCATTATTTTTGTGGAGGACACCTGGCAACCCTGACCAACAGTGGCAGAGTGATTGCGGTGCGGCCCGGGGACGGCACTGTGAGCGACTGGTGATTTTTTGACCTGAAGTTTAGCAAGTGGCTACCTGCCTTCTGTTATACATATTGGTCAGAACTATCTGTGTGTCTGTGGTTAAAAGTTTTTAATATGCATTTGTCGAGTATGATCTGTAAATACTCCAGGTGTATAATTATTAAACATGGCTTATATTAGTTCAATGTGCTTGTCCTGATGCACCCGCCCCCACACATACATACACTTACATATAAACACATACACCCATACACATACATAAACACACCCATACTCATACATACACACACACCCATACTCATACATAGACATGCACATTCACACACTACAAACATACATGGATATACTCACATACATACATACACTACTCATACGCACCATTACACACACACACACTTACATACATTCACACACTTGCACAGACAGACATACGCACAGAAACACAGAAACACACATACAGGCATTCCTGCACACACACACACACACACCCATACATACACTTACATATAAACACACACACATACATACACTTACATATAAACACATACACACACACATGCACATTCACACACTACAAACATACACGCATACACTCACATACATACATACATACATACACTACTCATACACATACGCACCATTACACACACACACTTACATACATTCACACACATGCACAGAAAGACAGACATATGCACAGAAACACAGAAACACACATACAGGCATTCCTGCACACACTCACACACATACATACATGCACTACTCACACACTGGCACACATACCTATACTTATACATATAAACACATACACAAACACCCATACATACACACACACACACATACACTTACATATAAACACATACACACACACAAACTAACACTTACATACACTTACATATAAACACATACACATACACACCCGCACATTCACACACTACAAACATACACGCATACACTCGCATACGCACCATTACACACACTTACATGCATTCACACACATGCACAGATAGGGGGGTAGTTATCAAGCCGTCTACTTTTCTGGCTTTGTCGGCCCAATACGCCCGCCTAAGCTCGCCTACCTTCGCCGCCGCGGACCTGAAAAAATATGCCTAAGTTATCAAATAAAGCTGTCAAAAAGCCGCGGGGCGATGAGCAGCGGACTGTGACAGTTATCACTGATCCGATCTCGCTGCCCTTCGGCTTTTTCCCAGCTTTATTGCTAGCCTGTCACTAAGCACTCACACTAAACTACACTGTTCTACCACCTATACCGGCGTCCCCGGAGCCTCCCGCAACTCAATAAAGTTACTAACCCCTAAACCGCCGCTCCTAGACCCCGCCGCAACTCTTATAAATGTATTAACCCCTAAACCGCCGCTCCTAGACCCTGCCGCAACTCTTATAAATGTATTAACCCCTAAACCGCCGCTCCCGGACACCGCTGCCACCTACAGTATACCTAGTAACCCCTATCCTGCCCCCCCTATACCGTCGCCCTCTATAATAAAATTATTAACCCCTATCCTGCTGATCCCGCACCTCTCCGCAACTAAATAAATAGTTTAACCCCTAAACCGCCGCTCCATGAACCCGCCGCAACCTATATTAAACCTATTAACCCCTATCCTGCCTCCCCTACACCGTCGCCACCTATAATAAATTTATTAACCCCTATCCTGCCCCCCACTACGCCGCCGCCACTGTCATAAAATTATTAACCCCTAAACCTAAGTCTAACCCTAACCCTAACGCCCCCCTAACTTAAATATTAATTAAATAAATCTAAATAAATTAACTCTTATTAAGTAAATGAATCCTATTTAAAACTAAATACTTACCTTTAAAATAAACCATAATATAGCTACAATATAAATAATAATTATATTCTAGCTATTTTAGGATTTATTTTTATTTTACAGGTACCTTTCAATTTATTTTAACCATGTACAATAACTATTAAATAGTTATTAACTATTTAATAGCTTACCTAGCTAAAATAAAGAGAAATGTACCTGTGAAATAAATCCTAACCTAAGTTACAATTACACCTAACACTACACTATACTTTAATAAATTATTCCTATTTAAAAATAAATACTTACCTGTAAAATAAACCCTAAGATAGCTACAATATAATTAATAATTATATTATAGCTATCTTAGGATTTATATTTATTTTACAGGTAACTTTGTATTTATTTTAGCTAGTTAGAATAGTTATTAAATAGTTATTAACTATTTAATAACTACATAGCTAAAAGAAATACAAAATTACCTGTAAAATAAATCCTAACTTAAGTTACAATTAAACCTAATACTACACTATCATTAAATTAATTAAATAAATTAACTACAAATAACTACAATTAAATACAATTACATAAACTAACTAAAGTACAAAAAATAAAAAAAGCTAAGTTACAAAAAATAAAAAAATAAGTTACAAACATGTTACAAATATTACAACAATTTTAAGCTACTTACACCTAATCTAAGCACCCTAATAAAATAACAAACCCCCCCCAAAATAAAAAAATGCCCTACCCTATTCTAAATTAAATACATTTCAAAGCTCTTTTACCTTACCAGCCCTTAAAAGGGCCATTTGTGGGGGCATGCCCCAAAGAAAACAGCTCTTTTGCCTGTAAAAGAAAAATACAACCCCCCCCCAACATTAAAACCCACCACCCACATACCCCTAATATAACCCAAACCCCCCTTACAAAAACCTAACACTAATCCCCTGAAGATCATCCTACCTTGAGTCGTCTTCACTCAGCCGAGCCACCGATGGAACTGAAGAGGACATCCGGAGCGGAAGAAGTTAATCCTCCAAGCGGCGCTGAAGAAATCTTCCATCCGATGAAGTCATCATCCAGGCGGCGCTGAAGAAAAGTCTTCGATCCGGCCGATGTCATCTTCAAAGAGGCGCTGAAGAGGTCTTCTATCCGGGCGAAGTCATCTTCCAAGCCGGGTCTTGAATCTTCCTTCCGCCGACGCGGAACCACCTTCTTCAACGACGGACTACGACGAATGACGGCTCCTTTAAGGGACGTCATCCAAGATGGCGTCCCCTCAATTCCGATTGGCTGATAGGATTCTATCAGCCAATCGGAATTAAGGTAGGAAAATCTGATTGGCTGATGGAATCAGCCAATCAGATTCAAGTTCAATCCGATTGGCTGATCCAATCAGCCAATCAGATTGAGCTCGCATTCTATTGGCTGATCGGAACAGCCAATAGAATGCGAGCTCAATCTGATTGGCTGATTCCATCAGCCAATCAGATTTTTCCTACCTTAATTCTGATTGGCTGATAGAATCCTATCAGCCAATCGGAATTGAGGGGACGCCATCTTGGATGACTTCCCTTAAAGGAGCCGTCATTCGTCGTAGTCCGTCGGTGAAGAAGGTGGTTCCGCGTCGGCGGAAGGAAGATTCAAGACCCGGCTTGGAAGATGACTTCATCGGATGGAAGATTTCTTCAGCGCCGCTTGGAGGATTAACTTCTTCCGCTCCGGATGTCCTCTTCAGTTCCATCGGTGGCTCGGCTGAGTGAAGACAACTAAAGGTAGGATGATCTTCAGGGGATTAGTGTTAGGTTTTTGTAAGGGGGGTTTGGGTTAGATTAGGGGTATGTGGGTGGTGGGTTTTAATGTTGGGGGGGGGTTGTATTTTTCTTTTACAGGCAAAAGAGCTGTTTTCTTTGGGGCATGCCCCCACAAATGGCCCTTTTAAGGGCTGGTAAGGTAAAAGAGCTTTGAAATTTATTTAATTTAGAATAGGGTAGGGCATTTTTTTATTTTGGGGGGGTTTGTTATTTTATTAGGGGGCTTAGATTAGGTGTAAGTAGCTTAAAATTGTTGTAATATTTGTAACATGTTTGTAACTTATTTTTTTATTTTTTGTAACTTAGCTTTTTTTATTTTTTGTACTTTAGTTAGTTTATGTAATTGTATTTAATTGTAGTTATTTGTAGTTTATTTATTTAATTAATTTAATGATAGTGTAGTATTAGGTTTAATTGTAACTTAAGTTAGGATTTATTTTACAGGTAATTTTGTATTTCTTTTAGCTATGTAGTTATTAAATAGTTAATAACTATTTAATAACTATTCTAACTAGCTAAAATAAATACAAAGTTACCTGTAAAATAAATATAAATCCTAAGATAGCTATAATATAATTATTAATTATATTGTAGCTATCTTAGGGTTTATTTTACAGGTAAGTATTTATTTTTAAATAGGAATAATTTATTAAAGTATAGTGTAGTGTTAGGTGTAATTGTAACTTAGGTTAGGATTTATTTCACAGGTACATTTCTCTTTATTTTAGCTAGGTAAGCTATTAAATAGTTAATAACTATTTAATAGTTATTGTACATGGTTAAAATAAATTGAAAGGTACCTGTAAAATAAAAATAAATCCTAAAATAGCTACAATATAATTATTAGTTATATTGTAGCTATATTAGGGTTTATTTTAAAGGTAAGTAGTTTTAAATAGGATTCATTTACTTAATAAGAGTTAATTTATTTAGATTTATTTAATTAATATTTAAGTTAGGGGGGCGTTAGGGTTAGGGTTAGACTTAGGTTTAGGGGTTAATAATTTTATGACAGTGGCGGCGGCGTAGTGGGGGGCAGGATAGGGGTTAATAAATTTATTATAGGTGGCGACGGTGTAGGGGGGGCAGATTAGGGGTTAATAAATTTATTATAGGTGGCAACGGTGTAGGGGGGGCAGGATAGGGGTTAATACATTTAATATAGGTTGCGGCGGGTTCAGGGAGCGGCGGTTTAGGGGTTAATACATTTATTATAGTTGCGGTGGGCTCCGGGAGCGGCGGTTTAGGGGTTAATATGTATAGAGTAGCTTGCGGTGGACTCCGGGAGCGGTGGTTTAGGGGGTAATAACTTTATTTAGTTGCGGCGGTGTAGGGGGGGTCAGATTAGTGGTGTTTAGACTCGGGGTACATGTTAGGGTGTTAGGTGCAGACAGCTCCCATAGAAATCAATGGGATGTCTGTCAGCAGCGAACTTGTACTTTCGCTATGGTCAGACTCCCATTGATTCCTATGGGATCCGCCGCCTCCAGGGGTGGCGGATTGAAAACCAGGTACGCTGGGCCGTAAAAGTGCCGAGCGTACCTGCTAGTTTTTTGATAGCTAGCAAAAGTAGTGAGAATGTGCCGCACTTGTGTGCGGAACATCTGGAGTGACGTAAGAATCGATCTGTGTCGGACTGAGTCCGGCGGATCGATGCTTACGTCACAAAATTCTACTTTTGCCGGTCTCGAGCCTTTGATAACTAAGGAGAATCAGCCTCGCCACAAATACGCTGCGGAATTCCAGCGTATTTGAGGTTGACGGCTTGATAACTAGGCCCCATAGACAGACATATGCACATAAACACAGAAACACACATACAGGCATTCCTGCACATACACACATACATACATGCACTACTCACACACTGGCACACACACAAAAACATCCAAATGGGGAATTATAATCTCTAAAATTATAGATAAAATAGTTATCTGTAGGTTTTGATAGCACATCTCTGTAACAGTTTGTCAAAGACTATAAATGGAATGGTTTGAAATTGGGGAAGGGGGCCAAAATGTATCCTCTCCTCCGTGGCCAAAATTCCTAGCACAGCCCTGCAACAGGGACTGGTAAAAATAAAAAAGTCACCTTAAAATGCTGCTAATCTAGCAGAGACCTCAACTGGCTATGCAGTAACACTTAAGACAGCTGCAGGTGCTACTTCAGATCTCTTCCGACAATTGAGAGCTCCAACCGCTACACCGGCTCCTCCTGAGGCACACTGTGCCATTTTGAAGGGAGAGTGGTGCAGACACATCCGTACAGCCGTGCTCAAAGAAATACAAGAGCCACATGTAAACGGCTACGTTATATCTGCAACAGTGAGACACGGCCAGCAAAAAGCTACCATATCCTCCCAGCACAAGAGCGGACTGCACTGTTTAGTCAGGATCAGACCAGTGTTAATTTTGTCGACTAAAACTAGACTAAAATTAGCATAAAACTAAAGAAATTCTGATGGCATTTTAGTCAAAAGACGATGAGGTCTATTTATATATGTGCGGACAGACATGATCCGCTATAGCGAACTATGTCCGCCGCACATCGATAAATGTCGACAGCATACACTGAACTGCTGGTGCAATACTGCCCCCTGCTGATTCGCCGCTAGCAGGGGTGTCAATCAGCCCAATCGTACATGAACAATAAATTGATTCTTCCTATACAAATAAGAATAACCCACGAGTATGGGTTTAAGTTATGCTGTGCCTGTGCTAGCTGCAGAAACTTTTTGTTGTGTTGAGTTACTTGATACTTGTTTTAATTATTAACAGAGAACTGTTCAAGTTTTTATATTGGGTAATGGCGTTACAGCCAATACAGCTTAAAGTTTTTTTTTATTCTTATATTTTTAAAGTTGCACGTCTGTTTGTTTATTAAACTTAAAATTAAATTAAAACCAAGTTTCATAAAGACGTTATATATCACAACGGCTAAATCAGTCTGTATTGCATGTTTAAACCTTAATACTATATAACTATATTTTAAACTATTAACCCTTAATCTGCAATGCCCCACATCGCAAACTATCTATTTAAACTATTAACCCCTAAACCGACATTAACCCACATTGCAATTGACCTAATAAATCTATTGACCCCTAAACTCTACAATGCAAATAACTAATAACTACGCCCCTAACCTAACACCCCCTAAATTAACCCCATTACATAAATTAAAATAATCCTAAATTACAATTAAAATAAAAAAACCTAACATTACTTTAAAAATAAAAAAAACTAAGTTTAACTTAAGCTACAATTACAGAAAATAAAAAAAGTCTAACATTACATAAAATAATAAACAAAATTATCAAAAATAAAAAAATTAAACCTTATCCCTATGAAAATAAAAAAGCCCCCCCAAAATAAAAACACCCCCAGTAAACAGCTTATCTTTAAAAAAAAAACTAAGTTCCCCCTAACAGCAAAACCCCTCACCCACCAAACCCCCAAAATAAAAAAACCTAACACTAAAAAATCTTAAACTACCCATTGCCGCTAAAGGGGCATTTGTATGGGCATTGCCCTTAAAAGGTTTATTATCGTAAAAGTGCAACACAAATATCTGTCTAAATCCGAATTTTCACCCATGACTACTTTGACTATTATTTACAACTGGTTAAATCAATGTTGTTTGTATTGGCTCACTCCCTTGGTTTGGATCTGTTTTTTATGACAGACTGCTGGGATAAATATGGAGTAATGCACAAAATATTAATGTACAGTTAAGTAGTAACAATTAGATGTGTATAACTGTTAAGTGTTAAATAAAAAAACAATTTGTATGTTTTTATTCAGTTTTTTTCTTTTAGGCTTTTAGCCTTTTCTCCTGGGATACCAATAGCAGCTATTTTGGAAGTGGAACTTCTGAGCATCTCTTCACATTAATTGAAACTTGGAGAGCTAACCGTTTTTCACTAATTTAGCAATACGCCATATTTTTAACAGTTAAAGGGACACTGAACTCAATTTTTTTCTTTCGTGATTCAGATAGAGCATACAATTTTAAGCAACTTTCTAATTTACTCCTATTTTCAAATTTTCTTCATTCTCTTGGTATATTTATTTGAAAAGCAAAAATGTAAGTTTAGATGCCATCTCATTTTTGGTGAACAGCCTGGGTTGTTCTTGCTGATTGGTGGATAAATTGACCCACCAATAAACAAGTGCTGTCCATGGTACTAAACCAAAAAAAGCCTTCTTTTTCAAATAAAGATAGCAAGAGAACGAAGAAAATTTGATAATAGAAGTAAATTAGAAAGTTGCTTAAAATTGCATGCGCTATCGTAAACATGAAAGAATAATTTTAGGCTTCGTACCCATTTATAGCTGCTATACAATCATAAAATCTGTTTTATACTGCATAATGTGTTGGTAATCTACAAATAATAGTAATAATATACATTCACTTTTTGGCAGTTCTAACTCTTGTTACAACATACCATATTTATTGGCAGAAGATATTTTTATGATTTACTGACTCTTAATTATGGTTATGCAAAGAGCAATTTAGAGAGTTTTAACACTCCCTCAATTTAATAGGTGCAAATGTATATTTAAGTAATCTTTCCCTCATAATTTTAACTTCTCTTCACAATCCCCTTTTCTTTTCCAATCATTTCAATCTCTTTGGCTCAACATTTATCTCTTTTGTAGTTTTTTGTTTTATTTACCCTTTGCTTTCTTGCTCCTCCAATACCCCGAAATACGTCTATACTCTCCACTACATTAGTCTATATTTAATATAGGCTGTACTTTTTATTCCAACAATCTATACAGTATATGTGGAATTTGCAAAAGCAGCATATTATCTAGTATCATTAGCCTAGCTGTATATTTTATAAATATACAGAGGAAGCAAATTAGAGGACAAACAAGGGCTGTGCTGCATTCTTTAGGTGGAGTTGTTAACAAAACTGTAATTTATCTAAACATAAAATAATTTAGGATTAAATAAATTATTTCAAAAGTCAAAATTTAAAACAACTTTACAATTTAACAGAAAATGTGTATATATGTATGTGTGTATATATATATATATATATATATATATATATATATATATATATATATATATATATATATATATATATATATATACACACAGTAGCTCACAAAAGTGAGTAAACCCCTTACACTTTTGTAAATATTTTATTATATCTTTTCATGTGACAACACTGAAGAAATGACACTTTGCTACAATGTAAAGTAGTGAGTGTACAACCTGTATAACAGTGTAAATTTGCTGTCCCCTCAAAATAACTCAACACAGCCATTAATGTCTAAACCGTTGGCAACAAAAGTGAGAGCACCCCTAAGTGGAAATGTCCAAATTGGCTCCAAAGAGTCAATATTTTGTGTGGCCACCATTATTTTCCAGCACTGCCTTAATCCTCTTGGGCATGGAGTTCACCAGAGCTTCACATGTTGCCACTGGAGCCCTCTTCCACTCCTCTATGACAACATCACGGAGCTAATGGATGTTAGAGACCTTGCACTCTCCCACCTTCCATTTAAAGATGCCCCACAGATGCTCAATATGGTTTAGGTCTGGAGACATGCTTGGCCAGCCCATCACCTTTACCCTCAGCTTCTTTAGCAAGACAGTGGTCGTCTTCGAGGTGTGTTTGGGGTCATTATCATGTTGGAATACTGCCCTGCGGCCCAGTCTCCAAAGGGAGGGGATCATTCTCTGCTTCAGTATGTCATAGTACATGTTCGCATTCATGGTTCCCTCAATGAACTGTAGCTCCCCAGTGCTGGCAGGCCAGACCATGACACTCCCACCACCATGCTTGACTGTAGGCAAGACACACTTGTCTTTGTACTCCTCACTTGGTTGTCACCAGACACACTTACCAACATAGAGACTATGTAGCCTATCTATCAAGCTCCGAATGGAGCTTGACGCCCGGGTTTCTGGCGAGCCTACAGACTCTCCAGAAACAGCAGTTATGAAGCAGCGGTCTAATGACCGCTGCTCCATAACCCTGTCCGCCTGCTCTGATGAGGTAGACAGGAATCGCCGGAATTCAACCTGATCAAGTACGATCGGGTTGATTGACACCCCCTGCTGGTGGCCGATTGGCCGCCAGTCTGCAGGGGGCGGCGTTGCACAAGAGCTGCTGGTGCAATGCTGAATACGGAGAGCGTATTGCTCAGGTCCGACAGACATTTCATAAATAGGCCTCATTACCTGTGCTACCCCGGTTAAATACACTCTCATGCATAGACCTCTTTCTGACATCAACCATACTATGCACCAAAATAGTAGATGCCACAATAGACACACCAGTTGTATCTGACCACACCCCAATCATGATCAAACTGAACCTAGGCCAGCTTAGAAACCCTCCAGGCACCTGGTCTATTTCCCCAAATACCTATTCCATGACAAAACTCAAAAAACATCTGATGAGGGAGTGGCTAGTCTATAAGGAGTTAAATCATCAACCCATCAGGGAGCCCATCTTGTACTGGGGAGTAGGCAGGGTGGTTTTCAGGGAAGTCACAACATCATATTTAATTGGCATTAGAAAGAGGAAGAGGTTTAGAGAGGAGCTGCTACTAAAACAGCTGCTAAATTCGAGGAATAGATATCTAAGATATCCTACTGACACAAACAGAAACAAATACAGGTAGATTAAAACACAAAGCACAGCTAGAGACCTGACCTTAAATCATGCTAGGTTCTACAGACACAGTAACAAAACTGGACGCCTCTTGACCAGACTCACTAAATTCACCAAAGGTCCAGGAGCTATATTAGTTATCAAGGATGGGAAATAAAATACTTACCAACAATATGAGATACAGAAGGTCTTATAGAGAATACTATACACTACTATATAAAGGGCAGGACGTACAAGACTTGGACAGACTTGCATTCTGGCGCCCCCTAGAGCTGCCAACCTTAACAGATGAATAGTGGCAAGCACTAAACACAACAATAGAGCCCCAAGAAATCACCAAACTTATAGGGGAGCTACCACTAGAAAAATCTCCAGGGCCTGATGGCCTACCTGGCGAGTTCTATAAAATCCTCAAAGACAAGATAGTGGATACCTTATCAATCATATTCAATGGAATAATGACAGGGAAGATAATACCTTCACAGATTTAAGGAGGCCAATATTTGCCTAATTCCCAAACCGGATAGAGAACCCCTCAACCCAGCATACACCCCTATTTCAATTATGAACTCAGACTATAAGATGTTCACAAAAATCCTTGCCAACAGATTATCCAATGTCCTACCCTCACTGATACACAAAGACCAGACTGCTTTCGTAAAAGGTAGATCAGCAGTTACTAACATCCGCACACTACAATTCCTCCTAACCCACTATTGGAAACATAGGGATGACAAGACAGAATTAGACGCAGATGGAGCCTGTGCTCTACTAGTAGACACAAACATAATTTATGTAAGAACTTACCTGATAAATTAATTTCTTTCATGTTGGCGAGAGTACACAAGCTTGTTACTGATGGGATATACATTCCTACCAGGAGGTGGCAAAGTTTCCCAAAACTCAAATGCCTTTAAATACACCTCCCACCTCAGTCATACCTCAGTTTAACATATAACCAAGTTAGTTCAGGTGTATAAAGAGTAAAAGCATAAAAAGAAAATAGGAAAAATAAAGTGTTTTATACAAAAAATCATAACCCGAAAAAAAGGGTGGGCCTAGAGGACTCTCACCACCATGAAAGAAATTAATTTATCAGGGTAATTTCTTACATAAATTATATTTTTTATATAAGTGGCGAGAGTCCATGAACTTGTTACTGATGGGATATAATACCTAAAATGTGATCCACGAGCAACAAGAATAAAGGGAGGGATAAAATTAAATTAGGCTATTTTTGCTGAGAAATTAAATCACAAAATATTCAAAAAACTTCAATAGGCACTAGAAACAAACAGCTGCCTGAAGAACCTTTCTACCAAAAGCTGCTTCTGAAGAAGCAAAAACATCAAAATGATAACATTTTGTAAAGTTATGCAAAGAAGAACAAGTGGCTGTTTCAACTGAAGCTTCATTCTTGAAAGCCCAAGATGTGGCAACTGATCTTGTAGAATGAGGTGCAATTATCTGAGGCGGAGACTGCCCCGCCTTCAAATAAGCTTTGTGAATCAAAAGTTTCAACCAAGATGCCAAAGAGATGGCAGAGACTTTCTGATCTTTTCTAGAACCAGAAAAAATAGCAAATAGACTAGTAGTCTTTCTGAAATCATTAGTAACATCAACATATTTCAAAGTATTTTCCACATCCAAAGAATGCAAAGATCTTTCAAGAGTATTCTTAGCATTAGGACACAAGGAAGGAACAAAAAACTTTTCACTATTAATGTTAAAATTCACAACTTTAGGACATTTTTTTTTAAAAAAGCCTGCAAAACAGCTTTATCTTGATGGAAAATCAGATAAGGAGACTCACAAGAGAGCAGACAATTCAGAAACTCTTCTAGCAGAAGAGATATCTAAGAGAAATAAAACTTTGCAAGAAAGTAGTTTAATATCCAAAGTATGCATAGGCTCAAAAAGGGGGAGCCTGCAAATTCTTGTATACCAAATTTAGACTCCAAGGAGGAGAAATAGATTTAATAACAGGTTTAATACGAGTCAACGCCTGGACAAAACCATGAATATCAGGAAGAATAGCAATCTTTCTGAGAAATAAAACAGAAAGAGCAGAGATATGTCCTTCAGAGTATTGGCAGACAAACCTTTATCCAAACAATCCTGAAGAATCCTAGGAATTCTTAAAGAATTCCAGGAATAATCATATGTAGAAAACCATGAAATATAGGTTTTCCAAACCTTGTGATATTTTCCTTGTAACAAGCTAACAAGTAGACATGTGCGGTTCGTTTCGGATTAATTCGGAAATTCGGTAAATTCGGTAAATTCGGAGATTCGGATCGATTCGGATTTCCGAATTAAAATACTTCCGAATCTACCGAATGAATCCGAAATAGCTGCCGTATCTCCGAATAAATCCGAATTAGCTCGGTAAAATTCGGCATTTCCCCATAGGAAACAATGGGAGTTTCGGCTGAAGAAAAACTAACACCGCAGCCCCATTGTTTCCTATGGGGAAACACTAAGTCTGCACCTAACACCCTAACATGTACCCCGAGTCTCTAAACACCCCTAATCTGACACTTATTAACCCCTAATCTGCTGCCTCCGCTATCGCTGACACCTGCATTATTTTATTAACCCCTAATCTGCCGACCGAATATCGCCGCCGCCTACATTATAACTATTAACCCCTAATCTGCTGTCCCTAACACCGCCGACCCCTACATTATAGTTATTAACCCCTAATCTGCCTCCCCCAACGTCGCCGCAATCTAACTACAAGTATTAACCCCTAATCTGCCGACCCGATATCACCGCCGCCTACATTATAGCTATTAACCCCTAATCTGCTGTCCCTAACACCGCCGACCCCTACATTATAGTTATTAACCCCTAATCTGCCTCCCCCCAACGTCGCCGCAATCTAACTACAAGTATTAACCCCTAATCTGCCGACCGCAAATCGCCGCCACTATAATAAATGTATTAACCCCTAAACCGCCGCACTCCCGCCTCGCAAACACTATAATACATTTTATTAACCCCTAATCTGCCCTCCCTAACATCGCCGCCACCTACCTACAATTATTAACCCCTAATCTCCCGCCCCCATCGTCGCCGCTACTATAATAAGGTTATTAACCCCTAAACCTAAGTCTAACCCTAACCCTAACACCCCCTAACTTAAATATAATTTAAATAAAACGAAATAAGTTTACTATAGTTAAATAAATGAATCCTATTTAAAACTAAAGACTTACCTGTAAAATAAACCCTAAGATAGCTGCAATATAACTAATAGTTACATTGTAGCTATTTTAGGATTTATTTTTATTTTACAGGCAACTTTGTATTTATTTTAACTAGGTACAATAGTTATTAAATAGTTAATAACTATTTAATAACTACCTAGCTAAAATAAATACAAATTTACCTGTAAAATAAATCCTAACCTAAGTTACACTAACACCTAACACTACACTATCATTTAATTAACTAAATAAATGAATCATATTTAAAACAAAATACTTACCTGTAAAATAAACCCTAATATAGCTGCAATATAACTAATAGTTACATTGTAGCTATTTTAGCATTTATATTTATTTTACAGACAACTTTGTATTTATTTTAACTAGGTACAATAGCTATTAAATAGTTATTGACTAATTAATAGCTACCTAGTTAAAATAATTACAAAATTACCAGTAAAATAAATCCTAACCTAAGTTACAATTAAACCTAACACTACACTGTCATTAAATAAATTAACTACAAGTACCTACAATTATCTACAATTAAATAAACTAAAGTACAAAACCCCCCCACTAAATTACAAAAAAAAACAAACACTAAATTACAAAAAATCAAAAAATATTACAAGAATTTTAAACTAATTACACCTAATCTAAGCCCCCTAATAAAATAACAAAGCCCCCCAAAATAAAAAAAAATGCCTACCCTATACTAAATTACAAAAGTTAACAGCTCTATTACCTTACCAGCCCTGAACAGGGCCCTTTGCGGGGCATGCCCCAAAGAAAACAGCTCTTTTGCCTGTAAAAAAAAAAACACAATCCCCCCCCCACATTACAACCCACCACCCACATACCCCTACTCTAACCCAAACCCCCCTTAAATAAACCTAACACTACCCCCCTGAAGATCTCCCTACCTTGAGTCGTGTTCACCCAGCCGGGCCGAAGTCTTCATCCGATGGGGCAGAAGAGGACATCCAGACCGGCAGAAGTCTTCATCCAAGCGGGGCAAGAAGAGGTCTTCCATCCATCATACAAGTACCAAAATACAAACAAACACTAAATTACCAAAAATAATAAAATATTACAATAATTTTAAACTAATTACACCTAATCTAAGCCCCCTACTAGCTATTAATATAGCTTCAATATAACTAATAGTTACATTGTAGCTATTTTAGGATTTATATGTATTTTACAGGCAACTTTGTATTTATTTTAACTAGGTACAATAGCTATTAAATAGTTAATAACTATTTAATAACTACCTAGCTAAAATAAATACAAATTTACCTGTAAAATAAATCATAACCTAAGTTACAATTACACCTAACACTACACTATCATTAAATTAACTAAATAAATGAATCCTATATAAAACTAAAGACTTACCTGTAAAATAAACCCTAATATAGCTGCAATATAACTAATAGTTACATTGTAGCTATTTTAGCATTTATATTTATTGTACAGGCAACTTTGTATTCATTTTAACTAGGTTAAATAGCTATTAAATAGATATTGACTATTTAATAGCTACCTAGTTAAAATAATTACAAAATTACCTGTAAAATAAATCCTAACCTAAGTTACAATTAAACCTAACACTACACTATCATTAAATAAATTAACTACAAGTACCTACAATTAAATACAATTAAAAAACTAAACTAAAGTACAACCCCCCCCCCCACTAAATTACAAAAAATAAAAAAATATTACAAGAATTTTAAACTAATTACACCTAATCTAAGCCCCCTAATAAAATAACAAAGCCCCCCAAAATAAAAAAAATGCCCTACCCTATACTAAATTACAAAAGTTAACAGCTCTATTACCTTACCAGCCCTGAACAGGGCCTTTTGCGGGGCATGCCCCAAAGAAAACAGCTCTTTTGCCTGTAAAAAAAACCACAATCCCCCCCCCACATTACAACCCACCACCCACATACCCCTACTCTAACCCAAACCCCCCTTAAATAAACCTAACACTACCCCCCTGAAGATCTCCCTACCTTGAGTCGTGTTCACCCAGCCGGGCCGAAGTCTTCATCCGATGGGGCAGAAGAGGACATCCAGACCCGGCAGAAGTCTTCATCCAAGCGGGGCAAGAAGAGGTCTTCCATCCATCATACAAGTACCAAAATACAAACAAACACTAAATTACCAAAAATAATAAAATATAACAATAATTTTAAACTAATTACACCTAATCTAAGCCCCCTACTAGCTATTAATATAGCTTCAATATAACTAATAGTTACATTGTAGCTATTTTAGGATTTATATGTATTTTACAGGCAACTTTGTATTTATTTTAACTAGGTACAATAGCTATTAAATAGTTAATAACTATTTAATAACTACCTAGCTAAAATAAATACAAATTTACCTGTAAAATAAATCATAACCTAAGTTACAATTACACCTAACACTACACTATCATTAAATTAACTAAATAAATGAATCCTATATAAAACTAAAGACTTACCTGTAAAATAAACCCTAATATAGCTGCAATATAACTAATAGTTACATTGTAGCTATTTTAGCATTTATATTTATTGTACAGGCAACTTTGTATTCATTTTAACTAGGTTCAATAGCTATTAAATAGATATTGACTATTTAATAGCTACCTAGTTAAAATAATTACAAAATTACCTGTAAAATAAATCCTAACCTAAGTTACAATTAAACCTAACACTACACTATCATTAAATAAATTAACTACAAGTACCTACAATTAAATGCAATTAAAAAAACTAAACTAAAGTACAACCCCCCCCCCACTAAATTACAAAAAATAAAAAAATATTACAAGAATTTTAAACTAATTACACCCTAATCTAAGCCCCCTAATAAAATAACAAAGCCCCCCAAAATAAAAAAAATGCCCTAACCTATACTAAATTACAAAAGTTAACAGCTCTATTACCTTACCAGCCCTGAACAGGGCCCTTTGCGGGGCATGCCCCAAAGAAAACAGCTCTTTTGCCTGTAAAAAAAAAACACAATCCCTCCCCCCACATTACAACCCACCACCCACATACCCCTACTCTAACCCAAACCCCCCTTAAATAAACCTAACACTACCCCCTGAAGATCTCCCTACCTTGAGTCGTGTTCACCCAGCCGGGCCGAAGTCTTCATCCGATGGGGCAGAAGAGGACATCCAGACCGGCAGAAGTCTTCATCCAAGCGGGGCAAGAAGAGGTCTTCCATCCATCAGAAAAGTACAAAAAAACAAACAAACACTAAATTAGCAAAAATAATAAAATATTACAATAATTTTAAACTAATTACACCTAATCTAAGCCCCCTACTAGCTATTAATATAGCTACAATATAACTAATAGTTACATTGTAGCTATTTTAGGATTTATATTTATTTTACAGGCAACTTTGTATTTATTTTAACTAGGTACAATAGCTATTAAATAGTTAATAACTACCTAGCTAAAATAAATACAAATTTACCTGTAAAATAAACCCTAACCTAAGTTACAATTACACCTAACACTACACTGTCATTAAATTAACTAAATAAATTAATCCTATATAAAACTAAATACTTACCTGTAAAATAAACCCTAATATAGCTACAATATAACTAATAGTTACATTGTAGCTATTTTAGCATTTATATTTATTTTACAGGCAACTTTGTATTTATTTTAACTAGGTACAATAGCTATTAAATAGTTATTGACTAATTAATAGCTACCTAGTTAAAATAATTACAAAATTACCTGTAAAATAAATCCTAACCTAAGTTACTATTAAACCTAACTCTACACTATCATTAAATAAATTAACTACAAGTACCTACAATTAAATACAATGAAATAAACTAAACTAAAGTACAAAAAAAAACAAACACTAAATTACAAAAAATAAAAAAAATTACAAGAATTTTAAACTAATTACACCTAATCTAAGCCCCCTAATAAAATAACAAAGCCCCCAAAATAAAAAAATGCCCTACCCTATACTAAATTACAAAAGTAATCAGCTCTATTACCTTACCAGCCCTTAAAAGGGCCTTTTGCGGGGGCATGCCCCAAAGAAAACAGCTCTTTTGCCTGTAAAAAAAAACACAATACCCCCCCCCACATTACAACCCACCACCCACATACCCCTACTCTAACCCAAACCCCCCTTAAATAAACCTAACACTACCCCCCTGAAGATCTCTCTACCGTGTCTTCACCCAGCGGGCCGAAGTCTTCATCCGATGGGGCAGAAGAGGACATCCAGACCGGCAGAAGTCTTCATCCAAGCGGGGCAAGAAGAGGTCTTCGATCCATCAGAAGTCTTGATCCAGGCGGCATCTTCTCTGTTCATCCATCCGGAGCGGAGCGGCAGCATCCTGAAGACATCCCACGCAGAGCATCCTCTTCTTTCTTGATCCGACGACTAGGTGACTGTACCTTTAAGTGACGTCATCCAAGATGGCGTCCCTTGAATTCCGATTGGCTGATAGGATTCTATCAGCCAATCGGAATTAAGGTAGGAAAAATCTGATTGGCTGATTTAATCAGCCAATCAGATTCAAGTTCAATCCGATTGGCTGATGGAATCAGCCAATCAGATTGACCTCGCATTCTATTGGCTGTTCCGATCAGCCAATAGAATGCGAGCTCAATCTGATTGGCTGATTGGATCAGCCAATCGGATTGAACTTGAATCTGATTGGCTGATTGAATCAGCCAATCAGATTTTTCCTACCTTAATTCCGATTGGCTGATAGAATCCTATCAGCCAATCGGAATTCAAGGGACGCCATCTTGGATGACGTCACTTAAAGGTACAGTCACCTAGTCGTCGGATCAAGAAAGAAGAGGATGCTCTGCGTGGGATGTCTTCAGGATGCTGCCGCTCCGCTCCGGATGGATGAACAGAGAAGATGCCGCCTGGATCAAGACTTCTGATGGATGGAAGACCTCTTCTTGCCCCACTTGGATGAAGACTTCTGCCGGTCTGGATGTCCTCTTCTGCCCCATCGGATGAAGACTTCGGCCCGCTGGGTGAAGACACGGTAGAGAGATCTTCAGGGGGGTAGTGTTAGGTTTATTTAAGGGGGGTTTGGGTTAGAGTAGGGGTATGTGGGTGGTGGGTTGTAATGTGGGGGGGGTATTGTGTTTTTTTTTACAGGCAAAAGAGCTGTTTTCTTTGGGGCATGCCCCCGCAAAAGGCCCTGTTCAGGGCTGGTAAGGTAATAGAGCTGATTACTTTTGTAATTTAGTATAGGGTAGGGCATTTTTTTATTTTGGGGGGCTTTGTTATTTTATTAGGGGGCTTAGATTAGGTGTAATTAGTTTAAAATTCTTGTAATTTTTTTATTTTTTGTAATTTAGTGTTTGTTTTTTTTGTACTTTAGTTTAGTTTATTTAATTGTATTTAATTGTAGGTACTTGTAGTTAATTTATTTAATGATAGTGTAGTGTTAGGTTTAATAGTAACTTAGGTTAGGATTTATTTTACAGGTAATTTTGTAATTATTTTAACTAGGTAGCTATTAATTAGTCAATAACTATTTAATAGCTATTGTACCTAGTTAAAATAAATACAAAGTTGCCTGTAAAATAAATATAAATGCTAAAATAGCTACAATGTAACTATTAGTTATATTGTAGCTATATTAGGGTTTATTTTACAGGTAAGTATTTAGTTTTATATAGGATTAATTTATTTAGTTAATTTAATGACAGTGTAGTGTTAGGTGTAATTGTAACTTAGGTTAGGGTTTATTTTACAGGTAAATTTGTATTTATTTTAGCTAGGTAGTTATTAACTATTTAATAGCTATTGTACCTAGTTAAAATAAATACAAAGTTGCCTGTAAAATAAATATAAATCCTAAAATAGCTACAATGTAACTATTAGTTATATTGAAGCTATATTAATAGCTAGTAGGGGGCTTAGATTAGGTGTAATTAGTTTAAAATTATTGCAATATTTTATTATTTTTGCTAATTTAGTGTTTGTTTGTTTTTTTGTACTTTTCTGATGGATGGAAGACCTCTTCTTGCCCCGCTTGGATGAAGACTTCTGCCAGTCTGGATGTCCTCTTCTGCCCCATCGGATGAAGACTTCGGCCCGGCTGGGTGAACACGACTCAAGGTAGGGAGATCTTCAGGGGGGGTAGTGTTAGGTTTATTTAAGGGGGGTTTGGGTTAGAGTAGGGGTATGTGGGTGGTGGGTTGTAATGTGGGGGGGGGGGATTGTGTTTTTTTTTACAGGCAAAAGAGCTGTTTTCTTTGGGCATGCCCCGCAAAAGGCCCTGTTCAGGGCTGGTAAGGTAATAGAGCTGTTAACTTTTGTAATTTAGTATAGGGTAGGGCATTTTTTTTTATTTTGGGGGGCTTTGTTATTTTATTAGGGGGCTTAGATTAGGTGTAATTAGTTTAAAATTCTTGTAATATTTTTTTATTTTTTGTAATTTAGTGGGGGGGGGGTTGTACTTTAGTTTAGTTTTTTAATTGTATTTAATTGTAGGTACTTGTAGTTAATTTATTTAATGATAGTGTAGTGTTAGGTTAATTGTAACTTAGGTTAGGATTTATTTTACAGGTAATTTTGTAATTATTTTAACTAGGTAGCTATTAAACAGTAAATATCTATTTAATAGCTATTGTACCTAGTTAAAATAAATACAAAGTTGCCTGTACAATAAATATAAATGCTAAAATAGCTACAATGTAACTATTAGTTATATTGCAGCTATATTAGGGTTTATTTTACAGGTAAGTCTTTAGTTTTATATAGGATTCATTTATTTAGTTAATTTAATGATAGTGTAGTGTTAGGTGTAATTGTAACTTAGGTTATGATTTATTTTACAGGTAAATTTTTTTTTTTTTTAGCTAGGTAGTTATTAAATAGTTATTAACTATTTAATAGCTATTGTACCTAGTTAAAATAAATACAAAGTTGCCTGTAAAATAAATATAAATCCTAAAATAGCTACAATGTAACTATTAGTTATATTGAAGCTATATTAATAGCTAGTAGGGGGCTTAGATTAGGTGTAATTAGTTTAAAATTATTGTAATATTTTATTATTTTTTGTAATTTAGTGTTTGTTTGTATTTTGGTACTTGTATGATGGATGGAAGACCTCTTCTTGCCCCCGCTTGATGAAGACTTCTGCCGGTCTGGATGTCCTCTTCTGCCCCATCGGATGAAGACTTCGGCCGGCTGGGTGAACACGACTCAAGGTAGGGAGATCTTCAGGGGGGTAGTGTTAGGTTTATTTAAGGGGGGTTTGGGTTAGAGTAGGGGTATGTGGGTGGTGGGTTGTAATGTGGGGGGGGGGATTGTGTTTTTTTTTTACAGGCAAAAGAGCTGTTTTCTTTGGGGCATGCCCCGCAAAGGGCCCTGTTCAGGGCTGGTAAGGTAATAGAGCTGTTAACTTTTGTAATTTAGTATAGGGGTAGGGCATTTTTTTTTATTTTGGGGGGCTTTGTTATTTTATTAGGGGGCTTAGATTAGGTGTAATTAGTTTAAAATTCTTGTAATATTTTTTTATTTTTTGTAATTTAGTGTTTGTTTTTTTTTGTAATTTAGTGGGGGGGTTTTGTACTTTAGTTTATTTAATTGTAGATAATTGTAGGTACTTGTAGTTAATTTATTTAATGACAGTGTAGTGTTAGGTTTAATTGTAACTTAGGTTAGGATTTATTTTACAGGTAATTTTTGTAATTATTTTAACTAAGGTAGCTATTAATTAGTCAATAACTATTTAATAGCTTTTGTACCTAGTTAAAATAAATACAAAGTTGCCTGTAAAATAAATATAAATGCTAAAATAGCTACAATGTAACTATTAGTTATATTGCAGCTATATTAGGGTTTTATTTTACAGGTAAGTATTTTGTTTTAAATATGATTCATTTATTTAATTTAATTTAATGATAGTGTAGTGTTAGGTGTTAGTGTAACTTAGGTTAGGATTTATTTTACAGGTAAATTTGTATTTATTTTAGCTAGGTAGTTATTAAATAGTTATTAACTATTTAATAACTATTGTACCTAGTTAAAATAAATACAAAGTTGCCTGTAAAATAAAAAATAAATCCTAAAATAGCTACAATGTAACTATTAGTTATATTGCAGCTATCTTAGGGTTTATTTTACAGGTAAGTCTTTAGTTTTAAATAGGATTCATTTATTTAACTATAGTAAACTTATTTCGTTTTATTTAAATTATATTTAAGTTAGGAGGTGTTAGTGTTAGGGTTAGATTTAGGTTTAGGGGTTAATAACCGTTATTATAGTAGCGGCGACGATGGGGGCGGGAGATTAGGGGTTAATAATTGTAGGTAGGTGGCGGCGATGTTAGGGAGGGCAGATTAGGGGTTAATAAAATGTATTATAGTGTTTGCGAGGCGGGAGTGCGGCGGTTTAGGGGTTAATACATTTATTATAGTGGCGGCGATTTGCGGTCGGCAGATTAGGGGTTAATACTTGTAGTTAGATTGCGGCGACGTTGGGGGGGGGGCAGATTAGGGATTTAATAACTATAATGTAGGGGTCGGCGGTGTTAGGGACAGCAGATTAGGGGTTAATAGCTATAAATGTAGGCGGGCGGGCGATATCGGGTCGGCAGATTAGGGGTTAATACTTGTAGTTAGATTGCGGCGACGTTGGGGGGGAGGCAGATTAGGGGTTAATAACTATAATGTAGGGGTCGGCGGTGTTAGGGACAGCAGATTAGGGGTTAATAGCTATAATGTAGGCGGCGGCGATATCGGGTCGGCAGAGTTAGGGGTTATACTTGTAGTTAGATTGCGGCGACGTTGGGGTGGGGGCAGATTAGGGGTTATAACTATAAATGTAGGGGTCGGCGGTGTTAGGGACAGCAGATTAGGGGTTAATAGCTATAATGTAGGCGGCGGCGATATCGGGTCGGCAGATTAGGGGTTAATACTTATAGTTAGATTGCGGCGATGTTAGGGAGGGCAGATTAGGGGTTAATAACTATAATGTAGGGGTCGGCGGTGTTATGGACAGCAGATTAGGGGTTAATAGCTATAATGTAGGCGGCGGCGATATCCGATCGGCAGATTAGGGGTTAATACTTATAGTTAGATTGCGGCGACGTTGGGGGAGGCAGATTAGGGGTTAATAACTATAATGTAGGGGGTCGGCGGGGTGTTAGGGACAGCAGATTAGGGGTTAATAGCTATAATGTAGGGCGGCGGCGATATCCGATCGGCAGATTAGGGGTTAAATAATGTTATTATAGGGTTTGCGATGTGGGGGGGCCTCGGTTTTAGTGGTTCATAGTAGTTTATGGGTGTTGTTAGTGACTTAGTGTACTAAATGGGTGTTAGTGTAGTAAAAACATACCGAATTTCGGAACGGAATAGAACCGAATTCAGCCCGAATCCGAATAAATCCGAAACGAATTTATTCGGATCCGAATAAATCCGAAACGAATTTATTCAAATTTTGCCGAATCAGATTCGATCCGAAACGAAATTCTAAAAGTCCGAATCGATCCGAACCGAAAACGAACCGAATTTTTTAGCGGTGCACATGTCTACTAACAAGCCTGAATCATAGTGTTACTCACTTGAGTCAGAGAAACCTCTATGACTGAGGACTAAGGGGCCAAATTATCATTGTGCGGGGCGGACATAATCCGCTTTAGCAGATCATGTCCGCCGCACACCAATAAATGCTGACAGCATACGCTGTTGGCATTTATCATTTGCACCAGCATTTCTAGTGAAATGCTTGCACAATGCCGCCTCCTGCACATTCGTGGCCAATCGGCCTCTAGCAGGTGTGTCAATCAACCCAATCGTATCCGGGCGGATTGCTGCCCGCCACCTCAGAGGTCTTAAGACTGCTGCTTCTTCACTCCTGTTTACTGGTGAGCCTGAAGGACTCACACAGAAACAGGTGCATACGGGGCAGGATAAATTGGCCCCTTTGCATTCAATTTCCGTGCCTTCAAATTTAGAGATTTTATATAAAATTTAGAGATTTTATATAAAATTTAGAGATTTTATATAAAATTTAGAGATTTTATATCAAATTTAGAGATTTTATATCAAATTTAGAGATTTTATATCAAATTTAGAGATTTTATATCAAATTTAGAGATTTTGGAAAAACAGGCCTTGAGACAGGAGGTCTGGTCTTAGAGGAAGTGACCAAGGCTGGCAACTGGACATTTGAATAAGGTCCGCATACCAAACCTTTGAGGCCATGCTGGTTCTATTATAAACCCATAAGATTGTTCCATTATGATCTTTGAGATCACTCTTGAAAGAAGAACCAGAGGTGGAAAAATGTAAGCAGGTTGGTAAAACCAGGGTACCTGCTAGAGCATCCATTATTTCTGCCTGAGGATCCCTGGACAGGTATCTAGGAAGTTTTCCTGTTCAGACGAAAGGCCATCAGATATATATCTCAAAGTCCCCACATCTGCACAATTAATAGAACACATCTGGATGGAGAGACCACTCCCTGGATGTAGAAATTGACGGCTGAGATAATACGCTTCCCAATTGTCTACCACCTGGGATATGAATTGCAGTGTTTAGACAAGATTTGGATTCCATCAAAGAAAGTATTAGAGATACATCTTTCATTGCTAGGGGACTGTGAGTCCCCCCTTGATGATTGGCATATGCCACAGTTGTGATATTGTCTGTCTGAAAACAAATGTATGGTTTTCTCTTTAATAGAGGCCAAGTCTGAAAAGGCTCTGAAAATAGCACAGAGATCTAAGATATTGATTGGTAACCTTGCCACTTGAGGAGGCCCTCAGACAGCTCCCCAACCAGTAAGACTTGCATCTGTTGTGATCAAAGACCAGGTAGGACGAACAAAGGTGGCCCCTTGAACACAAAGGTGATTGTTTAACCACCAAAGTTAGAGAGAGTTGTGGTGTTGGATTTAAGAATATCAGTTGTGATATCCGAGTGTAATCCCTGCACTATTGGTGCAACATGCCAAGCTGTAGTTATCATATGAAAACCAGCAAAGGGGATTGTGTCCGATGCAGCAATCATGAGACCTAAAACTTCCAAGCATGATAGAAACTTAAAGGGATACTGAACCCAATTTTTTTCCTTCTTGATTCAGACAGAGCATGCAATTTTAAGCAACTTTCTAATTTACCTCCTATTGTCATTTTTTCTTGTTCTCTTGCTATCTTTATTTGAAAAAGAAGCATCTAAGCTTTTTTTTTGGTTCAGTACTCTGGACAGCACTTTTTTTATTGGTGGATGAATTTATCCACCAATCAGCAAGGACAACCCAGGCTGTTCACCAAAAATGGGGCCGGCACCTAAACTACATTCTTGCATTTCAAATAAAGATATCAAGAGAATGAAAAAAAAAATGATAATAGAAGTAAATTAGAAATAAAAAAAAAAAACCCTAGCCTAAACTAAACTATCAATAGCCCTTAAAACGGGCCTTTTGTGGGGTATTGCCCCAAATAAATCAGCTCTTTTACCTGTAAAAACAAAATACAAACAACCCCCCCAACAGTAAACACCCAACCACCACACACACCACCCCCCAAATAAAGACCCTTACTAAAAAACCTAAGCTCCCCATTGCCCTGAAAAGGGCATTTGGATGGGCATTCGCCTCTTTAAAAGGGCATTTAGCTCTATTGCAGGCCCAAAGCCCTAACCTAAAAAATAAACCCACCCAATACACGCTTAAAAAAATTCCTAACACTAACCCCCGAAGATTCCCTTACCAGGAGAAGTCTCATCCAAGTGCAAGTTGTCCTCAACAAACGCCGGCAGACATGATCTCCAGACGGGCAGAAGTTGTCCTCCAGACGGGCAGAAGTCTTCATCCAGACGGCATCTTCTATCTTCATCCTTCCGACGCGGAGCGGCTCATCTTCACAAGACATCAGGCGCGGAGCATCCTCTTCAAACGACGTCTTCCTTGAACTTCAATCCTATTGGCTGATCCATCAGCCAATAGGATTGAGCTTGCATTCTATTGGCTAATTGGAACAGCCAATAGAATGCCAGCTCAATCCTATTGGCTGATTACATCAGCCAATAGGATTTTTTCTACCTTAATTCCGATTGGCTAACAGAATTCTATTCAGAATCTAAGGGATGCCCATCTTGGATGACGTCACTTAAAGTGATATTCACTTCGAAGAAGACATAGTTTGAAGAGGATGCTCTGCGACCGAATGTCTTGAAGATGGAGCCCGCTCCGCGTCGGAAGGATGAAGATAGAAGATTGCCGTCTGGATGAAGACTTCTGCCCGTCTGGAGCACCACTTCTGCCCCATCTGAAGGACCACTTCTGCCGGCTTCCTTGAGGACATCTTGCCACTGGATGAAGACTTACCCAGGTAAGTGAAGCTTTGGGGGTTAGTGTTAGGATTTTTTTAAGGGTGTATTGGGTGGGTTTTATTTTTAGGTTAGGGCTTTTGGCCTGCAATAAAGTTAAATGCCCTTTTTAAGGGCAATGCCAATCCAAATGCCATTTTCAGGGCAATGGGGAGCTTAGGTGTTTTTTGTAAGGCTTTTATTTTGGGGGGTTGGTGTCCATGTCTCCAGGTGATATTAATAAGTAAAAATTAGATTTGTAGCCTTTTTCCAATAGTTAACAAATATAGCTTTGAATGAGTTAAACACATGGAATAAAGCAGACTTAATATTAGTAATTGAGATGATTTGTATAAGGAAAAATAATACAGAGTGGTAAATCTGAGGAGATTGAATCTTTAGGTTTAACTCACACAGAAATAAGAATTGTCTTAATAGAGACAGGTTGAATAATAGGCAAAAAATAAGACACTCCTGTGCTCACTAGAGTTAACAGGAGACAAATGTTAAACGTATGATAGAAAAAATATATATCCGTTATAAATGAGATGTTCATATGGAATGAGCCAAAAATAACAATGTAAGTTACAAGCTGATCTTACTTGAGCAAAAGACAGTTTTTGAGCAGAGGGAGATTGTACCTGAGCGGAGACTGGTATGCTAACAATGTCACAGCAGGGAAGCAGCCGTAATGATTATGCAGCGTCACGCTGAACAGGTCAGACAGGAGGAAGGCTGCAGGAGCGAGTGCTGTGCGGCTCCAGAGAAACAGCGTGGTGAGAGGTGTAGAGACACAGCTGGTAGTCGGAGTGAGATGACGTCAGAGGTTCTGGCTATGGCTTTCCGGCAAAGGATAAATACCTTAGTGAAGAAAGTTGAAAGAGATAAACACTTGAGACACACTTTGAAAATGATGGCTTGATCCAACGTAGGTGATTCACAAAAGTAGTTAAAGGCTTGAATGAGTAGAAACGGAGGAACAGGAAGTTCATCAGAAACACAACTTCAATAATCAAGCATTAAAACAGGTGCATCTGATAGCCTTTTATAGGTAAATAGTAAAGGTGGTCCAGAGGGGATTTAAGGTGGAATCATGACAGATCCCCCGTCTCAAGGCGGACCTCCTGGGAGCAGAGAACCAGGTTTTGGATGGGTTGTGAAGATGGAAATCACGTAACAGATCTGGAGCGGTGAATATCACGTAGAGGAATCCAAGAGTCCTCCTCAGGACCATATCCTAACCAACGGACTAGATATTCAACCCGTCTCCAACGGTTGCGGGAATCCAAGATCTTTTCCACCTCGAATTCAGACTGGTCTGCACACAAATCCGCATCGGAGGAATCATCCCCGGTTAGCGAGTCTGACGTACCAGAATAAGGTTTCAAGAGAGACACATGGAAGGAAGGATGAATCCGTAGATGAGCTGGTAATTGGAGAACGACTGCATTAGGATTTAGGATTTTCTTAATCCTGAAAGGGTCCGATAAATTGGTTTGCCAAATTTTTTGCAGGGGACTTTCAGTTTTATATTTTTCGTGGATAACCATACACGATCTCCAGGTTTATATGGTGGGGGAGGTATATGTTTCTTGTCAAAATAAAACTTCTGTTTATCTTTTGCAAGTCTCCAGATGTTTTTTCAATAGAGGCATGGAGTTTTTTCAGTTCGGTAATATATTCGACAGCATAAGGTGAAGAAGAGGTGGTGTTAGAAGTGGGTATTGTTCTCGGATGATAACCATAAGAAGCAAAAAAACGGTGTCATTTTAGTAGAAGTGTTAATCGAATTATTGTAAAGCGAATTCCGCCATCGGAAGCCAGTCTGACCAATCATCTTGAACTTGAGATATGTAACACCGGAGATACTGCTCTAATGTTTGATTTAGTCGTTCTGTCAAACCATTTGACTGCGGATGAAAAGCTGTTGTGAATCTGGGGGTGATCTTCAGTAGACGACACAATTCCCTCCAGAATCTGGAGGTGAACTGAGTTCCCCTATCTGTAACTATTGAAAGTGGTAGACATGTAATTTTACGATATGGTTGATGAAACAGTTAGCTGTGTTGTTGCGGTGGGTATCTTCTTGAGAGGAATGAAATGCCCCATACGGGTGAGATGATCAACGACTACGAGGATATAGGTGTAATCTTCGAGGGTGGCAAACTCTACAATGAAATCCATTGATATCATATGCCATGGTGTGTCAGGTATTGGTAGAGGAGGCCAACAAACCGAATGGTTTATGCGAAGGTCGTTTGGTTCGGGAACAAACTTGGCAGTCAGTGATATGGTTACAAATATCTTGTTTCATTTTCGGCCACCAATATTCTCTATTCAATAACTCATGGGTTTTAGTAATACCTGGATGTCCTGAAAGTGGAAGATTATGGAAATGAGGAAGTAATTGTTTTCTTAATGTTGGTGGTACATACAGAAGTTTGTGATTATGATATAAACCGGTCTTCGAGTCCTTAGTACAGATAGAAGGGATTGTGGAATCTTTGAGTTGAGCATGTAGTAGATCAGAATGGAAAGAAGTAATAGAGGCTAAGAATCTGTGAGTGGGTATGATATTTTGTGCCTCTTCCTTTTCAGGTACATTCTGAAATGTTCTGGATAGAGAATCTGCTTGAGTATTTTTTGATCCTGGTCTGTAGTGTGATGAGATAGTTAAAGCGATCTAGAAAAAGGGACCATCGGACCTGACTGGAAGATAAAGTTTTGTTTTTCTTTAGGTACTGTAGATTCTTGTGATCTGTTAGTACTAAAAAGGGTTTGGATGTGCCTTCTAGAATATGCCTCCAATGTTCCATGGCAACCTTATTGCCAAAAAGTTCTAGATCACCGACAGAGTAATTCCTTCCCGCTGGCGTCAAAAGTCGGGAATAAAAGGCAACAGGATGGCGTAATTTGTGATCCAAACGCGTCGTTGAGCACAAAATTGCCCAAACACCAATATTTGAGGCATCAACTTCTAAGGTGTAATCTGCATCTGGATCAGGAAGCTGTAAGATGGGAGCTGAAGTAAAACATTTTTTTCAGATGTTCGAAAGCTTCTTGTGCTTCATTTGTCCCAACAAAATCTGTTTTTTCCTGTCAATTTAGTTAAGGGTTGAGCAATTGAGGAATAACCCTGAATAAATCTTCTGTAGAAATTGGAAAAACCAAGAAACTTTTGGAGAGATTTTAAAACTGGTAGGTACAGGCCAATCCAAAACAACCTTTACTTTAGTCAGGATCCATTTCGATGCCAGTTGGGGAGATGATATAAGCCCAGAAGAAATTTGATTGCTTTACATGGAATTGACATTTCTCTAATTTAGCATAAAGATGATGCTCTCTTAACCTCATTAAAACCCAGCGTACGTGTTTGATGTGGTCAGTTATGTTCTGTTGAATAAATTAAAATGTCATCTAGATATATCACTACGCAGATATCTAATAAATCCTTGAATAATCTCATTTATAAAAAACTGAAAAGTTGCTGGAGCATTTGTCAAGCCAAAAGGCATAACATTGTACTGATATAAGCCATAACGAGTTTTAAAAGCTGTTTTCCACTCATCCCCTTTCCTTATGCGTATGAGATTATACGCACCTTTCAAATCTAGTTTGGTAAAGATTTGAGCATCAGTTAATCTTTCTAGGAGTTCAGGGATGAGTGGAAGTGGTAGCGATTTTTTACTGTAATTTCGTTTAAGCCCCTGTAATCTATAATAGGACGTATAGTACCATCCTTATTGGTCACAAAAAACATTCCAGCAGCTGCTGGGATGTGGAGGTGGATATAAAACCCTTTCTTAAATTTTCCGTCGAGATATTCTCTAAGGTATTGCAACTCTTTATTAGACATAGGATATATATTACCAAAAGGTATGGTGGTTTTAGGTTTGGTGTCTATAGGACAAACGAATGGCCTATGAGGTGGTAGATTTTCTGCCTCTTTAAGATTAAATACATCTGAAAACTCAAGGTATTCTGAGGGTATTTGAGGTTTGTATGTGGTTTAGAGAGATTGTGGGGTAACAAGTAGTGGTACAGTACCGAGATGTATATTGTATGTTATTGGTAACCCAATCAATACTTGGGTTATGCTGATGTAACCAGGGGAATCCTAAAATGATAGGATGGATAGAGTTAGGTAGTATATCGAATGTGATATATTCAGTATGTCCATTACCTGTAGTAGTGAGTAGTGGAATGGTTGTGGTTGTGTTATTGGACCTTCTTAAATGAGTGGAACCATCAATAACTTTTACAAGTACAGGGAATTGCTTTAAACAATCTGGGTATTTTATTTTTTGTAACATAAGTTTGATCCGATGAACATGCCAAACGCCCCTGAATCGATCATGGCCTCATTCAGCAGAAGATGTTGATCCCACTGCAAAGACAATGAAATGGTTAAGTGTGATATCATTTTAGAATTAAATTGAGGTTAACTATCAGTATCTTACCCCTCTTCTGTGTGGTCTATGTTTCCACAGTACATACAAAGATTTAAACTTCTTCTTCGTTGTTTTTCTTCGTATGTTAGTGGACATTTTATTGTGCCAATTTCCATAGGTATACGGACTTGAGGATGGTGTTGTACTTGTGGTAGATGGTACTTCTTTAGGTAGGGTTCAGTTGGTACCTTTTCAGCACGGCGTTCCCTGAATCCTCCTATCCATTGAGATAGAGATCTTTATGAGAGACTCAAGCGAGTCTGGGAACTCAATACGAGAAAGCTCTACTTTCAAATGTTCTGAAAGTCCAGACGAAACTGATTGCGTAGAGAGACTGAGTTCCAATGAGACTCCCGTAGCCCATAGTTGAAACTCTGCGACGTAGTCCTCAACTGGCCGTTTGCCCTGCTTAAGTGTTCTCAAGTTATTTTCAGCAGTGAGTTGGGTGTTGCGGTCTTCATACAATAAGGCCATTGCGTTAAAGAAATCTTCCAGAGAACCTAAAATGGGATCATTTAGCCTCAAAAAATTTATCAGCCCATAATCTGGGTTCCCACTTAATATGAAATCACAGTGCATACTTTACTCTATCAAATAATATGTCTTAGGTTTCATAGAGAACATGAGTAAGCATGCGTTGCGAAATTCACCGAAATCGAAGTGCGTACACCAGCAAACACACTTGGAGGGTTTAATTTTTGGTTCAGGGTGTTTCAGCTGCCTTTTGTGTAATAAAGTCATTCATAATACCTTTTCAAGGTTTTATTTTCATTTTTTAATTCTGTTAAACCCTGAGCTAATATCTCCACCTCTTTTGATTTAAACTGGTTATTTCATTTGCCATTGCTGCAGGATCCATAACTCAGAGTAACTTATAGTATTTTAAGGCTTGATTTTTCTGTCATGTCTCCAGGTGATATTAATAAGTAAAAATTAGATTTGTAGCTTTTTCCAATAGTTAACAAATATAGCTTTGAATGAGTTTAAACACAATGGAATAAAGCGAACTTAATATTAGTAATTGAGATGATTTGTATAAGGAAAAATAATACAGAGTGGTAAAATCTGAGGAGATTGAATCTTTAGGTTTAACTCACACAGTATAATGAATTGTCTTAATAGAGACAGGTTGAATAATAGGCAAAAAATAAGACACTCTGTGCTAACTAGAGTTAACAGGAGACAAATGGTAAACGAATGATAGAAAAAAATATATATCCGTTATAAATGAGATGTTATATGGAATGAGCAAAAAATAACAATGTAAGTGTACAAGCTGATCTTACTTGAGCAAAAGACAGTTTTTGAGCAGAGGGAGATTGTACCTGAGCGGAGACTGGTATGAAACAATGTCACAGCAGGGAAGCAGCGGGTATTGATTATGCAGCGTACGCTGAACAGGTCAGACAGGAGGAAGGCTGCAGGGAGCGAGTGCTGTGCGGCTCCAGAGAAACAGGCGTGTGAGAGGTGTATGAGACCACAGCTGGTAGTCGGAGTGAGATGACGTCAGAGGTTCTGGCTATGGCTTTCGGCAAAGGATAAACTACCTTAGGTGAAGAAAGTTGAAAGAGATAAACACTTGAGACACACTTTGAAAATGATGGCTTGATCCAACGTAGGTGATTCACAAAAGTAGTTAAAGGCTTGAATGAGGTAGAAACGGAGGAACAGGAAAGTTCATCAGAAAACAACTTCAATAATCACAGCATTAAACAGGTGCATCTGATAGCCTTTTATAGGTAAATAGTAAAGGTGGACAGAGGGATTTAAGGTGGAATCATGACAGTTGGTGGTGGTGGGTTTTACTGTTGTGAAGGTTGTTTTATTTTTTTTTTACAGGTAAATGAGCCTGATTTCTTTGGGACAATGCCCCGCAAAAGGCCCTTTTAACGGGCTATTGATAGTTTAGTTTAGGCTAGGGGTTTTTTTTTTTATTTTGGGGGGGCTTTTTTACTATTTGAAAGGGCTATTAGATTAGGTGTAATTCCATTTAAAGATCTATAATTTGTTTTTTTATTTCTGTAATTTAGTGTTTTTGTGATTTAGCTAATTTTATTTAATTTATTTAATTGTATTTAATTTAGTTAATTGATTTAATTGTAGTGTAGTGCGAGTGGAGGCTCCTCCAGTTGTGCACATTCGCACGTGAACCCCCAGGGGGCAAGGAGGAAAAAAAAAAATTGAGCCAAAAAAAAAAATCAGGCCAAAATTTTTTTTTTTTTTTTTTTATTTTTTTTATTTTTTTTATTTTTTTTATTAGTGTGTGTGTTATTATATTGTTTAAACATGATGTAGGACTCTGTTTACTAGCTCATCCTGTAGGCTGTAGGACCGGTACAGCTAGTACCACACCATTTACCATTATAGTAGTAAGTCAACTAGTCAAGATAGATTGAACTTGAAGCAGGAGGGAGCTAGGACCCAGGCGACCCGCATCAGTCACTAGCATCTCCTCCTCGGGCTGCTGAGTCTCACTGCGCGAGTGGCGCCACTGTGCACACCAGACCAGACACTGTCACACTGATCGCACGTGCGATCAAGCAAAACCCTATCCTGCACAGTGATCTCTATGCATCACTGTGCAGGCGTTTGCTCCTCCCAGCCCGGCACTGGTAATTGAGCCCTATTCGCACAGGCTGAAGTGTGCGAGCTGACTTCAGCCTGTGCTCTGGCTCCTCCCAGTCTGCCTGTCATGGGTGAGTCTCATCCCTCTGATACGCTACTAGCGTCATGTGACCGCCCTCACAAGGGCTCCTCCCCCTCTCATTGAGGAGATAGCGGTTGAGTGGAAAGGAGCTCTGTAACAACTAACAAGGGTGTGTTGTCTTTATCCTAATTGTTGCTCGCTGGTGCTAGCCAGCCTTTGGAAGCCTAAGGAGCACCCTGCTGCTAACTGATGTAGAGCAGGCAGTTAGCGTGGCATGACATTTTTCATTTTGCTTCTCCTGCACCCCCTGCCTTTTCTTCACAGTCCTGTCTGTGAGTATCTGCAGTGGCAGTTAGACGCTGGGGAGCAGGAGAAAGAATGCCAGTGTCTTTTGAGTGGCAAACAGCAATATTTGAAGCTCTACTCTTCTTTGAGAGACTGTCACTGCCTGACCTGACCTTACTAAGCTAACTCTTTAGCGGCTGAGCCTGGCTGTTGTGATATCCCTGCAGTTTTTCACTGCTCTCTGGACATATCCCTCCCAGGCAACTGCTCAATACTTAAAGTGTTTAGTTTTGATGGAAATACAAAAACTAAATAAAAAAAAAGTTTTAATAGAGACGTCATAAAAGTCAAATTATGTAACTCCATATAGTATTTTCATGTTTAATCCTGAATTAACTCATCATACACATTGTGACCAGCAAGGTCCCTTATATGTACCAGCCACTGGAATAAAAATGTGCTTTGGTTTTGGAATGTGCAGTTCTTAGCAGATATTTTATCCTCCGCTGTATGTGGGAATATCTAAGCAGTTATTTTATTTGTGTAGTCGGTTATTTATTAGCTCAAGAGAAGCAGCAGGTTGTCCGTGTCTCAGCCAACACCCCCAGGGCAGGCAGTAGTAGTACGTGGTGTTTTGTTGGTGAAGATTATTACACTGATACTCGAATGAGTAAGAGGGGGCTGTAAATAAGTGTGCTGCCATGGCGGGACAGGAACGGGATAAAGGCTCCCCAGCAGAACTCATCATGCTTTTTTAACCCTTATTGCTCCTGTTAGAAATGGTTGTTATGCTGTGAAAATTGCTTAGTAATATATATATATATATATATATATTATATATATATATTATATATATATATTATATATATATATATACATAACATATACACTTTCTAAAAGGGGTTGTCCCTCTTTGGAAGTTTGAAATATTGGAAGGTATGTTGTTTTAATAGAATGATGACTTAACTACAGTATTCAGGATCAATGTTTATAAAAACATTAAAAATGCTTAATAACCACAAGTTACTAGTGCAGCATGTTTTCTTGTGCTGGTGGGGTTTCCTTCAATATTTCAAATTACTTTTATCCTAATTTGCAGTGCAAATCAGTCTGTAACAGTATTTTGTTATACATGGTCTATGAAAAGTCCCACAGTAAACTAAAGGGTGGATATATTTAAATATTATATATATATTATATATATATATATACTATATATATATATATATATATATATATATATATATATATATATATATATATATATATTTATATATGTGGTATGCAAGCACATGAGTGTGTGTGTTGTGTGCATATGTGTGTGGTTGTGTGCATATGTGGTGTGTGTGTGTGCATATGTGGGTGTGTTGTGTGCATCTGTGGGGTGTGTGTTGTGTGCATATGTGTGTGTGTGTGTTGTGTGCATATGGGTGTGTCGTGCATATGTGGTGTGTGTGCATATGTGGTGTGTGTGTTGTGTGCATATGTGGGTGTGTGTGTTGTATGCATATGTGTGTGTGTGTTGTGTGCATATGAGGGTTGTGGTGTTGTGTGCATATGTGGGTGTTGAGTGTGCATATGTGGTGGTGTGTGTGTTGTGTGCATATGTGAGGCATGTGTGTTGTGTGCATATGTTGGTGTGTGTGTTGTGTGCATTGTGGTTGTGTGTGTTGTGTGCATAACACAGCTTAGTTATGTACAATACCTCACACACAAACTTTAACAACACACAGTAATACACATAACACACTGCCCCTCACCTTGTTCCTAAGGATGTGTTAAGGTAACTGGCAGAGTGTGTGTATGTATGTGTAATATAATATATATATATATATATATATATATATATATACACACACAACACACGCACCTAAAATGGGCGGAGCCATCTGAGGGGCGGGGCTAGTGCTCCCCCCCAGCTTCAAAAGTCACCAGCCGCCACTGGTGTAGTGTTAGGTGTTTATTGTAACAGGTTAGGTTTTATTTTACAGAGTCAATTTGTCTTTATTTTAGCTAGGTAGTTATTAATAGTTAATAACTATTTAGTAACTATTCTACCGAGTTAAAAATAAATACAAAACTTGCCTGTAAAATAAAAAGAAACCCTAAACTAGATACAATGTAAACTATTAGTTATATTGTAGCTAGCTTAGGGTTTATTTTATAGGTAAGTATTTAGTTTTAAATAGGGAAATAATTTAGTTAATTATTAGTATTTTATTTAGATTTATTTAAATTATATTTAAGTTAGGGGGTGTTAGGGTTAGGGTTAGAACTTTAGGGGTTAATACATAGGGAAAAGTACAAAATAAAATTAATGCAAACACACAAAGTCCAGCACATGCTTACAAGCTGTCAGATAAGATTAAAAGCAAACTGGAAGAGTTAGTTTACCGCATCTGGCCAAATCGGACAAGCCCAGGTACCCACGTCAAGGTCTCTTCCAAAACCTGGGTCCCTAATACCTAATAATCAGCTAGATTACGAGTTTTGAGGTCGCCTATAGGGAAAGTAACGAACGCAACAAAAGTTGCATTTTTAAACCACTATAGCGGAGCCATTACAAGTTTTAAGAAAACCCGGCTTGTGCGGGGCGATATGGTGCTCTTTTTCGCTTCATACCCCGCACAAAATACAAGCGTTTTGAAGTGCTTGTGCACGCTTCCCCCATAGACCATCAATGGGGAGAAGGTGTCCAGAAAAAAAGTCTAACACCTGCGATCGCGGGAAAGAAAAGCTCCGTAACGCAGCCCCATTGAAGTCTATGGGGAAAGAAAACCCAACGTTTAACGTTTAAATCCCCTAACATAAATCCCACGTCTAAACACCACTAATAGCCCCCGACCAACATCGCCACCACAAAACATAATGTTATTACCCCCTATCATCTGCCGCATCCCAATATCGCGCCACAATACTAAAGATATTAACCCCTATTCGCCGCACCCCAACCCAACATCGCTGCCACTATAACTAAAGGTCATTAACCCCTATTCCTGCCACTTCCCTGACATCGCCACAAACTAAATAAAGTTATTAACCCTTAAACCTCTGGCCTCCCACAGCACTACCACTAAATAAACTTATTAACCCCTAAACCTCCGGATGGATGAAGATAGAAGAGGCCTTCCCGGATGAAGACTTCTTTGCTGCCAGGATGAAGACTTTTTGGCTTTGATTTGAAGTTCCGCTGGAAGGATCCATCCACATCAACGCTTTGCTCCTAAATATTATCATCAATGCATATCTACTGCTTGAATAATATCACTTCTTATGCTCTGCTCCTAATCTTAGAACTCTGATAGTCGTTGGCCATGCCACTTTTTTCCATGTAAATCAAACTCAGAAGGGCAAATCACAAGCATGTATACTCTTGAGTGGATGGATAATTTTGAAAACAGAGCTATGCCATTTGGCCTTTGGAATGCTGATGTGTTTCAGGCCCTACATATTTTTATACCAAGATTTACCATGATTAACAAGCATGAATTTGTGAAATCAAAAGTCTTCCTGGGTTATATTTTTTTATTCACATGGACTTTGCCAAACCTTCAGCACTGATTAGTTTACCAAGGGTAGTCAATCTAAAGCCCCAGCAGACATTTTCCTGGTGTTACTATAAACCACTGGTTTTCAAACCTATCCTCAGGCCTCCCTAACAGGCCACATTTTGAGGATATCTGAACACAGGTGAAATAATCAGATGATTAGTAACCATGGTTATTTTACCTGCTTTCAACCAAGGTAATCCGGAAAACCTGGCCTGTTGGGAAGGCCTGAGTACAGGTTTGAAAACCAGAGCTCTAATATTAACCATTAATTGCTATGAGTGAAAAACACATCTTCTTGCACACCTAATGCTACTGAAGTCTGTAACTCCTTTATGAAGCTACATTTTTCCTCCCTGATTTATTTTCCAATATGGATGCCATTGATAGATGGGGGTATTGTAAAGTCTCTAAAAGTCCTGTCTGCTTCCTCGCTATCAAAGCTGTAAAGCTTGCCAGAATGAAGACATGTAATAATTTGTTTGAGTACCTTAGAGAAAAGTTATCGAGACTGATGTTTAAATGTCATGGAGAAACAACCTAAAAAAACTTCAGCAAAGGAATGTAAAATGACTTAGCAATGAAAGGGTTATATTGGACTATGTGCAGTAGTAAACATATGAGGCCTATTTAATCAAGCCGTCAACCGCAAATACGCTGGATTCCGCAGCTTAATTGTAGCGTGCTTGATTCGCCTCATTTATCAAAAGCCTACTGACTGGCAAAAGTTGAATTTGTGACGAAACATACGATCCCCCGGTCTCAAGTCGCGACACAGATCGATGCTTACGTCATTAACAGATGTTCCGGATGCAAATTCGGCACTGACTACTTTTGCTAGTTATCAAATATCTACCAGGTACGCTCGCCACTATTCCGGCCCTGCGTACCTGGTTTTCCAATCCGCCACCCTGGAGGCGGCGGGGATGCCATAGGAATCAATGGGAGTCCTGAAAGCAGCGAAAGCTTATGTTCGCTGCTGCCCGATATCCCATTGATTCCTATGGAAGAATAAAAGTTATGTTTACACCTAACACCCTAACATGTACCCTGGTCTAAACACCCCTAATCTGCTGCGCCCGCCACCGCCGCCACCTACATTATACTTATTAACCCCTAATCTGCTGCCCCCTACGCTACCGCCACTACCATTTAGCCTTATTAACCCCTAATTCTGCCGCTCGACACCGCCGCCCACCTACATAAAAGTATAAACCCTCTCCCGCCACTCCCGGAGCCCCACCTCAACTAAATAAAGTTATAAAACCCCTAAACCCCTGGCCTCCCACATCAGTACCACTTACTAAAATTATTAACCACTAAACCGCCAGACCCCCACATCGCCATAAACTAAATTAACCTATTAACCCCTAAACTAACACCCTGCTAACTTTACATTAAATATTAACTCATCCCTATCTTATAATAAATTAAAACTTACCTTTGGATTTAAATTAAACTTTATTAAACTAATAATTAACCTACCCTGTTATACTAAAATTTACATTAAACTATATTAAACTATTAATTAATCTACCCCTAACCTATTATACTACAATTACATTAAACTATATTAAACTAATAATTAATCTACCTTAACTGTTATACTAAAATTACATTAAACTACAAATTAAATTAAATATATTATATATTTAAAAAACCTAACCCTACTCAGATAATTTAAATCTACTATTAAAAATTACAAAGTTACAAAAAACTAACAACTAAGTTACAAAAAAATAACAAACACTAAGTTACAAAAAAAATAAAATAAACACTAAGTTACACAAAAATTAAAAATAAAATTATCAAATATTTAAACTAATTACACTTAATCTAGAGCCCTATGAAAATAAAAAAGCCCCCCAAAATAAAAGAAAAACCCCTAGACCTACAATAAACTGCAAATAGCCCTTAAAGGGCCTTTTGTGGGGCATTGCCCCAAAGAAATTAGCTCTTTTACCTGTAAAAAAAATACAAATACCCCCCGAACAGTAAAACCCCACCACCTACACAACCAACCCCCCCAAATAAAAACCTATCTAAAAAACCTAAGCTCCCCCATTGCCCTGAAAAGGGCATTTGTAATGGGCATCTGCCCCTTAAAAGGCATTTAGCTCCTTTTTCCTTGCCCAAACCCTAATCTAAAATTAAAACCACCCAATAAACCCTTAAAAAAACTAACACTAACCCCCCGAAAATCCACTTACAGTTTCTGAAGACCCGAGATCCATCCTCAATAGAAGGGGCCAGAATTCCTCATCGAAGCTGGCAGAAGTCTTCATCCACCACGCAGGCCGAAGTCTTCATCCAAGCGGGCCGAAGTCTTCATCCAAGCCGGCAGAAGTCTTCATCCTGACGGCCATCTTCTATCTTCATCCATCCGGCGTGGAGCGGCTCCATCTTCAAGACATCCAGCGCCGAGCATCTTCCGACGTCTTCTACCGAATGAAGGTTCCTTTAAATGACGTCATCCAAGATGGCGTCCCTTAGATTCCGATTGGCTGATAGATTTCCACTTCTTCGGATGTCTTGAAGATGGAGCCGCTCCACGCCAGATGGATGAGAGATAGAAGATGCGTCTGGATGAAGACTTCTGCTTGGTTGGATGAAGACTTCGGACCGCTTGGATGAAGACTTCTGCCGGCTTCCGCTGAGGACTTCTGCCGCTCTCGTTGAGGATGGATGTCGGGTTTTCAAAAAACTGTAAGTGGATCATCGGGGGTTAGTGTTAGGTTTTTTGTTAAGGATTTATTAGGTGGTTTTTATTTTTAAATTAGGGTTTTGGGCGGAAAAAAGAGCTAAATTGCCATTTTAAGGCAATGCCCATCCAAATGCCCTTTTCAGGGCAATGGGGAGCTTAGTTTTTTTTAGATAGGGTTTTAATTTGGGGCGGTTGGTTGTGTGGGTGGTGGGTTTTACTGTTGGGGGGTGTTTGTATTTTTTTTACAGGTAAAAGAGCTGATTTCTTTGGGGCAATGCCCCGCAAAAGGCCCTTTAAGGGCCATTGGTAGTTTATTGTAGCTAGGGTTTTTCTTCTTATTTTTTTTTTGGGGGGGGGGGGTTATTTTCATAGTGCTATAGATTAGGTTGTAATTAGTTTAAATATTTGATAATTTATTTTTTATTTTGTGTAACTTAGTGTTTGTTTGTTTTGTAACTTCGTGTTTTTTATTTTTTGTAACTTAGTATTTCTTTATTGTAGATTTAAATAACTTGAGTAGGGTTAGGTTTTTAAATATATAATATAGTAAATTTAATTGTTAGTTTAATGTAATTTAGTATAATAGTTAGGGTAGGTTAACTGAATAGTTTAATATAGTTTAATGTAATTGTAGTATAATAGTTATCTGTAGGTTAATTAAGTAGTTTAATATAGTTTAATGTAATTCTAAAGGTAAGTTTAAATGTATTATAAGATAGGGATGAGTTAAAATTTAATGTAAAGTTAGCGGGTTGTTAGGTTTAGGGGTTAATAGCTGAATTTAGTTTATGGCTAGTTTATGGCGATGTGGGGGTCTGGCAGTTTAGGGGTCCAATAGGTTTAGTAAGTGGTAGTGATGTGGAGGCCAGAGGTTTTGGGTGTTAATACATTTAGTTAGTTGCGGTGGGCTCCGGGAGCGGGCGGGATAGGGGTTAATACCATTTATTAGTTGCGGTGGGCTCCGGGGAGCGGCGGAATAGGGGTTAATAACTTTATTTAGTTGCGGCGGTGTCTGGGAGCGGCAGGATAGGGGTTAAATAACTTTATTTAGGTTGCGGCGATATCGGGGCGGGCAGATTAGGGGTCTTTTAGGACTCAGGGCTTATGTTAGGGTGTTAGGTGTAGACGTAATTTGTTTTCTACCATATAAATCAATGGGATATCGGGCAACAGCGAACATAGCTTTCGCTGCTTTCAGACTCCCATTGATTCCTATGGCATCCGCGACCTCCAGGGTGGCGGATTGAAAAGCAGGTACGCAGGGCCGGAATAGTGGCGAGTGTACCTGTTAGAAGTTTGATAACTTGCAAAAGTTGTCAGATAGTGCCGAATTTGTATTCGGAACAGCTGTAATGACGTAAGCATTAATCTGCATCGGATTTGAGACCAGCGGATCATATGTTACGTCACAAATTTGAACTTTTGCCTGTCTGCAGGCTTTGATAAATGAGGCGAATCAGGCTCGCCACAATTACGCTGCGGAATTCCAGCGTATTTGTGGTTGACGGCTTGATAAATAGGCCTCATAGTGTTAAAGTGAAAAAACAATATTCCTATTTTAAAAAAAAAAAAAAATTTTTTTTTAAATCAAATTCTTTATTTAGTCCTCTCGGCTGAAGTGTCTTAAAGAGGTATATCAATTCTGCTTTCAGCAGTTTATTCTCAAAATTTCCTCCTCTCCAGTTCTGATGTACTTTCTTTATTCCCCAATATTTTAACCCTTGTGTTTTTTCCCTTGTGTGCTTCTTTAAAGTGCTTAGATAGATTATGTCCCTCAAATTTGTGTTTGATGTTTAATAAGTGTTCTCGGATACTATCTTGCAGGGAGTTTGTCCCAAATTCTGTCGATTACATGGACACTGAATTAAAAAAATTATTCCTTTGTTGCTGCATTTATAAGGTTTCTTATTTCAAATTCTCTGCCTGTTACTGTGGAGACACACGGCTAGATTTACGGCTAGATTTAGAGTTTGGCGTTAGCCGTCAAAAACCAGCGTTAGAGGCTTCTAACGCTGGTTTGGGCTACCGCTGGTATTTAGAGTCTTGTAGGTAAGGGTCTAACGCTCACTTTGCAGCCGCGACTTTTCCATACCGCCGATCCCCCTACGCCATTTGCGTATCCTATCTTTTCAATGGGATCTTTCTAACGCCGGTATTTAGAGCCTTGGCTGAAGTGAGCGTTAGAACTCTAACGACAAGACTCCAGCCGCAGAAAAAAGTCAGGAGTTAAGAGCTTTCTGGGCTAACGCCGGTTCATAAAGCTCTTAACTACTGTTCTCTAAAGTACACTAACACCCATAAACTACCTATGCACCCCTAAACCGAGGTCCCCCCACATTGCCGCCACTCTAATAAATTGTTTTAACCCCTAATCTGGAGGATTCTATCAGCCAATCGGAATTAAGGTAGGGAAAATCTGATTGGCTGACTGAATCAGCTAATCAGATTGAGCTCGCATTCTATTGGCTGTTCCGATCAGCCAATAGAATGCAAGCTCAATCTGATTGGCTGATTGGATCAGCCAATCGGATTGAACTTGAATCTGATTGGCTGATTCCATCAGCCAATCAGATTCTTCCTACCTTAATTCCGATTGGCTGATAGAATCCTATCAGCCAATCGGAATTCGAGGGACGCCATCTTGGATGACGTTATTTAAAGTAACCTTCATTCAGACTTAGGACGTCAGAAGAAGAGGATGGATCCGCGCCGGAGGTCTTGAAGATGGAGCCGCTCGTCATCGGATGAAGATAGAAGATGCCGCTTGGATGAAGATGGTTGCCGGTCCGGATCTCCTCTTCTGCCTGGATAGGATGAAGACTTTGGAGCCTCTTCTGGACTTCTTCTTGCCGCTTGATAGAAGACTTTAGCCGGATGATGGATCTCCAGCCCCCGCTTGGGCTTGGATGAAGATTTCGGAGCCTGGACGGATCGATGATACCCGGTGTGGTGAAGATAAGGTAGGAAGATCTTCAGGGGCTTAGTGTTAGGTTTATATAAGGGGGTTTGGGTTACATTAGGGGGTATGTGGGTGGTGGGTTGTAATGTTGGGGGGGTATTGTGTTTATTTTTACAGGCAAAAGAGCTGAATTCTTTGGGGCATGCCCCGCAAAAGGCCCTTTTAAGGGCTGGTAAGGTAAAAGAGCTTTTCTATTTTCATTTTAGAAAAGGGTAGGGCATTTTTTTATTTTGGGGGGCTTTGTTATTTTATTAGGGGGCTTAGAGTAGGTGTAATTAGCTTAAAATTGTTGTAATATTTTTATTATGTTTGTAATTAATTTTTTTATTTTTTGTAACTTAGCTTTATTTATTTTCTGTACTTTAGTTAGTTTAATTAATTTATTGATAGTGTAGTGTTAGGTTTAATTGTAACTTAGGTTAGGATTTATTTTACAGGTAATTTTGTAATTATTTTATCTAGGTAGCTATTAAATAGTTATTAACTATTTAATAGCTATTGTACCTGCTAAAAATAATTACAAAATTGCCTGTAAAATAAATATTAATCCTAAAATAGCTACAATATAATTATAATTTATATTGTAGCTATATTAGGGTTTATTTTACAGGTAAGTATTTAGTTTTAAATAGGAATAATTTATTTAGTTAGATTTAAATTATATTTAACTTAGAGGGGTGTTAGTGTTAGGGTTAGACTTAGCTTTAGGGGTTAATACATTTATTAGAGTAGCAGTGAGGTCTGGTCGGCAGATTAGGGGTTAATACTTGAAGTTAGGTGTCAGCGATGTTAGGGAGGGCAGATTAGGGGTTAATACTATTTATTATAGGGTTAGTGAGGCAGATTAGGGATAATACATTTATTATAGTAGCGGTGAGGACCGGTCGGCAGATTAGGGGTTAATTATTGTAGGTAGTTGGCGGCGACGTTGTGGGGGGCAGATTAGGGGTTAATAAATATAATATAGGGGTCGGCGGTGTTAGGGGCAGCAGATTAGGGGTACATAGGTATAATGTAGCCGCAACCTACTCCGGTGTACAGAGCGGCAGATTAGGGGTTAAAAAAAATATGCAGGGGTCAGCGATAGCGGGGTCAGCAGATTAGGGGTTAATAAGTGTAAGGTTAGGGGTGTTTAGACTCGGGGTACATGTTAGGGTGTTAGGTGCAGACTTAGGAAGTGTTTCCCCATAGGAAACAATGGGGCTGCGTTAGGAGCTGAACGCTGCTTTTTTGCAGGTGTTAGTTTTTTTTCAGCTCAAACTGCCCCATTGTTTTCTATGGGGGAATCGTGCACGAGCACGTTTTTGAAGCTGGCCGCGGTCCGTAAGCACCGCTGGTATTGAGAGTTTCAGTGGCGGTAAATATGCTCTACGCTCCCTTTTTGGAGCCTAACACAGCCCTTCTGTGAACTCTAAATACCAGCGGTATTTAAAAAGGTGCGGGGGAAAAAAAAGCCCAGCGTTAGCTACGTGGGTCGTTACCGACAAAACCCTAATCTGCCGTAAGTTTTTTTACCACTGTTTGCAATCTTTCGCATGTATGCATGGATAGAAACCTGTTAATTCTCTGCCACTTTAAATTTTGTTCACTTGTCTTATTTTCCTCCCCAATTTAAACTCACTGGGAGCCTAGCATACTTTTCACGATCTTTTCACTTTTCTGAAGATCACTCTGCACAATGTGTTGGTAATTCATTCATTGGCAATATAGGTGTCTAATGGCTTCGATTTTTTTTTTATTAAAAAGTAACTAAAACTAGCTAAATGACTCTGAGAAAAGAGCCTTTTGGTCTCACAAGAAAAAAAAAAGAAAAAACTAACCCTTAAAAAACGCACACATCAAAAAAGTGCTCATATGCAAGAGCCAGTGATTTATAGTGATCACTGGCAAAGCTAGGGGTTAATGGCTCTGAAAAGGGCTTTGGGGCTCACAATTTTTTACAAAAATTAATTTAAACTAGCTTAATGGCTCTAAAAGGAGCCTTTGGGTCTCACAAAAAAAACTACTAAAAATATGAACCCCTAAAAAAATGCACAGAGAGCAAAAAAGCCAGTGATTTGTAGTGATCACTGGCAAGCTAGGGGCTAATGGCTCAGAAAAGAACTGTCACAATCTGAAGATATACCAGTCTGGAAGCAGACCCTCAGTGCAGTGGTAAGATATGAACACACCTGGCCTCTGAGCTGTGGGTCAGGTTACAGGATGGTGAATGGTAAAGTTGCAGCTCAGATCAATAGACTGGAAACAATGCAGGATGTATGTAACTTGCTGAAATATATAACTGAAAATATGTTAGAAACAGAACAAGGCTGGATAAACATTATGGGTGTTGACAAGGATTCATTGTAGAGGAGTTGCAAACAGAAATTTAAAGGCTGCAGAAAACAGGGCTGGTTTTGACACTGTAATGTAGTATAAGAGCTGCAAAGTGAATTTCAAGCACAGATGATTTCTTGAATGCAGATTAGACTGAGGCTGTGAGTAGTACGGTTCAAACTGAAGCAGTGAGCAGTTTATAGGTGTTAAGACACAGGGCCGGACTGGGAATAAAAAACAGCCCTGGAAAAATTGTAGAAGATCAGCCCACCAGCCCTATAATCCGTCAAAGCCACACATATATGTATATATATATATATATATATATATATATATATATATATATATATATATATATATATATAACGCTGCATCAGCTAAAACTTATATACAATGTTAATTGAGTCAATTAAAATCATATTTGCCTGAATTGGAAAGCCACATTAACCATTTAGTTACTAGGTATTTTACCATTGTTGGAATATGTATTGGGTAAAGTGTGATTGTTATGCTTATGTGTATGGCTAATCTGTTGAGTCTACAAATTTTGTGCCTCACAATAACATGAGAAAAGTACAACTCCTATTACTTGGCTTACTGTATAGCCAGGGGTGAAATACTTATATTCCCATATCAACAACTGTGATGGCACTGGTTATTCACCTAATCATAACTTATTCATTGAGAGTCTGGATAAGGTCAGGTCACTAATAATTATTATATATATTCAACTAAGGTATGTTGAATTAAATCAATATATATGCAAATACACCCCACATGGTCTCTCAATTTGGACATTAATTTAAAAGGTCAAATGGAAAAATATTTGAAAAAATAGATAATAATAACGAGTGTGATTATTCCCAAAAGTTAATGAGGCCGAATCTGGAATTGAATCCATATGGTGTATGTGTTTTTAAACGGAACATCCAATATATTTCCCTTTTACTTAGGATTCTATCCAAATCTCCCCCCCTAGAATTTAGAGTCACTTTTTCTATAATAGTCCATTTTAATGATTGGGTGTTTCTACCATGTTTCTCTATGAAATGTTTAGTTATAGGGAGTAGTTTGTCCTCTCTCTTCCTACTTTGTTCTGTGTCTACCGTGATGCTTGAGAGATGCTCCCTTATATGTGTTCTTATCTCCCTTAGCGTTTAACCTATATACTGTTGGTTACACAGATTACACTCTAAAAGGTATACTACCCCTTTTTCCCTGCAATTTAGACATCTTTCTATCTCAAAAATTTCTGTAGTTCTTGCGGAATAAAAAAGTGTTTCTTGTGTCCGCGTGTTTGCAAGCTTTACAATCACTGAAGCCACACTTGTGGAGCCCTTTAACTTGTAGCCAGGACAATTGCTTTTTATTAACTTTAGGGACAGTAGGTGACACTATATTGGCCTATAGTCCTTCCTCTTCTATAAGATAAGAGACATTTACTTTGTGTTAGTTTGGCTAGGCTATTGGCTGCTTTTAATATAGGGAGATGTTTCTTTATTATACTACAAATTTTATTGTATTGAGGTGAATATTGGGTAACAAATTTGATGCTGTGTTGATCCTTAGAGAATCTCGAATTTCTCTTTACATTTTTCTTTCTTGTTGTTAATAGCTCTGCTCGGTCTACATTAGACACTGCCAGGTGAGCATTTTTTATTGTTTTTTATTACTTGTCTATTGTATCCCCTATCCTTCAAATGTGTGTCCAAAAATACTACCTCTTTGTTGTAATCAAACTGATCTGTGCATTTTCTTTTAACCCTCATGTGTTGACCTTTTGCTATGGCTTTAAAGGTTTCTTTTGCGTGATTGCTTTTAGTGTGTAAAATCACATTCTTAGAAATGGGTTTTCTATACAATGTGGTTTCCACTTGTTTTTTGTTCGTATTCCCTCTCAGGGTAAGATTCAGATAATGAATCTCTTCTTTCTGTACCTCATGTGTACATATTACTCCTATTTTGTTGCTTTGTATATAAGAGAGAAACATTTTTAAGATATCTTTATTTCCTTCCCATATTAGAATGAGGTCATCAATAAATCTTTGATAAAACCTTATCTGCTCTTTGAAAGGGTTTCCATCTGCATAGATGTGGCACTGCTCCTACCACCCCATGAAGAGGTTAGCTTATGAGTGGGCAAAATTAGCCCTCATAGCTGTGCCACATCTCTGCAGATAGAATACCCCCCATAACTGAAATAATTGTGTGTCAATAAATATTCAATTACTTTCAATAGATACTCTTGAAAGGCTTTACCCAAATTGCTATGTCTATCTAGAAAAAATCTTACTGCATGTAAACCTTGTTTGTGAGGTATGGAACTATACAGTGAGACGATCCAATATCACCCATCTACACTGACTAGTCCATCTCACATTGACAAGTTTTTATATTAATTGGGTGGAATCTCTTAAATAACTCGTGAGCTCAAGAACTAGGGGTTGAAGAATGGAGTCTACTCATTCTGATAGGGGCTCGAGTAAAGACTCCACCCCTGAGACTATGGACTGCCCCCTCACATCTTTAATGCTCTTATGTACTTTTGGGAGTACATGAAACACTGGAGTTTTTGGATGTTTATTGAGTAAAAACTCATGTGTGGCCTTATTAAAAAAGCCATTAAATAGTCCTTCATCTAATAAATGAGTAAGTTGAAACATGTATTCATTTTTTGGATAATTTTTTAAGACTTGATAACAATGAGTGTCCGATAATTGTCTCATTATTTCTATATCATAGTAAATTTTGTTTTGCACTACAACACTGCCCCCTTTATCTGATTTTTTAATTATATTATTCTCGTTACCTGCTAATTCTTGTAGTGCAACTCTTTCCTTGTTAGATAAATTATGAGTATGCAAAGGAGTGATGTCTTTGTACAGAATTTCCAAATCTTCAACTATTCTTTCTTGGAACAGTTCGAGGACACCCCCCCCCCCCCCCGGACTGTATTGGATAAAACGTGGATTTGGGCTTGAAGCCTATGTGTGTATCCACTTCAGTGGTGGTGTCCTCCAACTGCTCACTTTGTAGATTTATTAGTGTTTCTCTGGTACATGCATCTCTGAAATCCAAGTGTGTCTCTTTATCTAACTTATTAGTCTCTAAGTGATTAGCATTTGGGTCTAGTGCCTCAAGAGGTTATATTTTGATTGAAAAATGTTTCTTTAATGTCAAATTTCTAACCATCCTATTCACGTCAACAATAGTGTTAAATTAATTGAATTTTGTAGTGGGTACAAAATTCAAACCATAACTCAATGCCCTTTTCTGTGGTGAAGTGAGTGGGGTGTCAGACAGGTTTATAACCAAAGTTGCCTTGTCTATTCTATGTTTCTCTTTGCTCTCAGTTGATATCTGTTTAATTTCATATGGCTGATCTTACTCTCTCCCCCTGGAATCTATTTTTATATTTGGGGGTATAACTTTTAGTTCTTGTGCTGAAGATGGGACTAAAAAAGCTTGGTCAAATTTTGTTAGTGCCTTGTCAGTTTCAGTGGTTGTTTTTTGTGCAGTACTCTTAGTCCCCTTATTGTTATATTTATTCTGACTTGTTTTTTTCTTAGCTCCTAGAGACTCTGTATTAGTCACTACAGGTGTGTCCCTAGTGGGTTTGTCATAATGTTCTTGTATGTTTGGACCTTCATTGTCTCCACTGTTGTCATCTGTTGATTCTACATCTGTGTCAGAAAAGGTTACCTTTTTTCTTATTGTTGCCTTTCAGTTTAGAATTACCTTTGTTGTGTCTATAGTTCTTCTTATTGTTCTCTCTATAGTTAGTAGATCTATCTCTCCTATTCCAAATATGTACTGTATTCGTCTGGTAGTCTGTCTAGTCTCTCAAAAATGTAGTGTGTTTGGTCTGTAACATATCTTCTGTGGATTTTTCTACAGATTCTAATAATAGCGCCCTCAAAGCTTTTATACTTCAAAAGCTAACTCTGATGGTGTGTTAAATGTCGCTGTAACTGTGAACTACTTAGATTTAATGTCAGTCAACAAATTATCTTTCTGAACAATATCATATGCATCAGTTTAAGATGAAACCCCCCCCCCCCCAACTCATACTAGGATCATGTTCCATTCATCTTTAAACTTAATGTCATCCACCTCAACGGTGGGAAACTTGTGTACTCGGAGTCCCTTGGAATCATTTTCAAATGTACATATTTTTTCCCAGTGTCCATTTGTCAAATTTCAACTTTTCTGCCTTTATCATCAATGCCTCAATTCGTGAGAACAAGATCAGAAAGTATCCAGAGTGGACTCACTCATGGAAAAATGTAATTCAAAGTCTTTTGTGCAGACAATCTAATTCTTGGGGATCTCTTAATGAGTAGTAACACACACAGTTCTTGTGTGTTTTAAGATATAAGGTCGAGTGTCAGTGGTAACAGTACCCATAACTAAAACCCCTTTGGGTGGTAATGTGTTATATGCTCTATAATGTGGCACAGTGAGAAATAAGAGGTGCTCGCCAGGGGCCCCCAGTCACAGGTTGTCCCTGTATTTTGTGCAAGAGTCAATGCCAAACCATTAATAGAGTTGGAAACACTTTTTCATTAATATTGTATAATTACACATGTAAATGATGTCTTACTTTGTTGTAGGGCTCAATGTGGAGGGGTGCTGATCAGAGATGTTACCCAGTGAAGTTAGGCTCACTTGTCTCCATCCGGACCTTGGCAGCCAGACGATCTTCTCACCCGGTTACCAAATTAACCTCCTTGTATGCAAGCGCCTCCTTGTCAGACTGTGTCTGCCGGTACTCTTAGTGCTCCTTAGCATTCCGGATCTTGTGGTCGGGTACTGCTGTGCTCGTATCCCTATGTCACTTCCGGTTCCGCCCCTCCAGTCTTCGGCCCCGGGGGTTGACGCTGTTCCGGTACTGCAAGTCACTCACACTGGATGGCTGGCGATATGAACATCCAATAAAAAAAGCAAATTTCCAGTCGTGAGTAGCATAAAAGAAAAACTTTTATTACGATCAGTAGATCATTAAAAGCATAAACACACCACTTGTGGGTAATCCAAAAAAGGCGACAGATCAGGTTTTATGCATTTCAGCCCGCAAGAGCCGTAGTCATAGACCTCTGATCTGATGCTGCATCAGCTAAAAGTTATATACAAATTTAAAGGCTGCAGAAAACAGGGCTGGTTTTGACACTGGAATGTAGTATACGAGCTGCAAAGTGAATTTGAAGCACAGATGATTTCTTGAATGCAGATTAGACTGAGGCTGTGGGTAGTACGGTTCAAACTGAAGCAGTGAGCAAAATAAAATACAGCAGTTTCTAGGTGTTTGAGACACAGGGCCGGACTGGGAATGAAAAAACAGCCCTGGAAAAATTGTAGAAGACCAGCCCACCAGCCCTATAATCCGTCAAAGCCATATATATATATATATATATATATATATATATATATAGTGTGTGTGTGTGTAATATTTATATGTTTGTGTGTATATATATATATATATATATATATATATATATATATATATATATAAATTTATATATATACAGGGAGTGCAGAATTATTAGGCAAATGAGTATTTTGACCACATCATCCTCTATGCATGTTGTCTTACTCCAAGCTGTATAGGCTCGAAAGCCTACTACCAATTAAGCATATTAGGTGATGTGCATCTCTGTAATGAGAAGGGGTGTGGTCTAATGACATCAACACCCTATATCAGGTGTGCATAATTATTAGGCAACTTCCTATCCTTTGGCAAAATGGGTCAAAAGAAGGACTTGACAGGCACAGAAAAGTCAAAAATAGTGAGATATCTTGCAGAGGGATGCAGCACTCTTAAAATTGCAAAGCTTCTGAAGCGTGATCATCAAACAATCAAGCGTTTCATTCAAAATAGTCAACAGGGTCGCAAGAAGCGTGTGATAAACCAAGGCGCAAAATAACTGCCCATGAACTGAGAAAAGTCAAGCGTGCAGCTGCCAAGATGCCACTTGCCACCAGTTTGGCCATATTTCAGAGCTGCAACATCACTGGAGTGCCCAAAAGCACAAGGTGTGCAATACTCAGAGACATGGCCAAGGTAAGAAAGGCTGAAAGACGACCACCACTGAACAAGACACACAAGCTGAAACGTCAAGACTGGGCCAAGAAATATCTCAAGACTGATTTTTCTAAGGTTTTATGGACTGATGAAATGAGAGTGAGTCTTGATGGGCCAGATGGATTTGCCCGTGGCTGGATTGGTAAAGGGCAGAGAGCTCCAGTCCGACTCAGACGCCAGCAAGGTGGAAGTGGAGTACTGGTTTGGGCTGGTATCATCAAAGATGAGCTTGTGGGGCCTTTTTGGGTTGAGGATGGAGTCAAGCTCAACTCCCAGTCCTACTGCCAGTTTCTGGAAGACACCTTCTTCAAGCAGTGGTACAGGAAGAAGTCTGCATCCTTCAAGAAAAACATGATTTTCATGCAGGACAATGCTCCATCACACGCGTCCAAGTACTCCACAGCGTGGCTGGCAAGAAAGGGTATAAAAGAAGAAAATCTAATGACATGGCCTCCTTGTTCACCTGATCTGAACCCCATGAGAACCTGTGGTCCATCATCAAATGTGAAATTTACAAGGAGGGGAAAACAGTACACCTCTCTGAACAGTGTCTGGGAGGCTGTGGTTGCTGCTGCACGCAATGTTGATGGTGAACAGATCAAAATACTGACAGAATCCATGGATGGCAGGCTTTTGAGTGTCCTTGCAAAGAAAGGTGGCTATATTGGTCACTGATTTGTTTTTGTTTTGTTTTTGAATGACAGAAATGTATATTTGTGAATGTTGAGATGTTATATTGGTTTCACTGGTAAAAATAAATAATTGAAATGGGTATATATTTGTTTTTTGTTAAGTTGCCTAATAATTATGCACAGTAATAGTCACCTGCACACACAGATATCCCCCTAAAATAGCTATAACTAAAAACAAACTAAAAACTACTTCCAAAACTATTCAGCTTTGATATTAATGAGTTCTTTGGGTTGAGAACATGGTTGTTGTTCAATAATAAAATTAATCCTCAAAAATACAACTTGCCTAATAATTCTGCACTCCCTGTATATATATATATATATATATATATATATATATATATATATATATATATATATATATATATATATATATATATATTATATATATATATATATACAGTATCTCACAAAGATACACCCCTCACATTTTTGTAAATATTTTATTATATTTTTTTCATGTGACAACACTGAAGAAATGACACTGCTACAATGTAAAATAGTGAGTGTACAGCCTGTATAACAGTGTAAATTTGCTTTCCTTTCAAAATAACTCAACACACAGCCATTAAAGGGACAGTCTACACCAGAATTTTTATTGTTTTAAAAGATAGAGAATCCCTTTATTACCCATTTCCCAGTTTTGAATAACCAACACAGTTATAATAATATACTTTTAACCTCTGTGATTATCTTGTATCTAAGCCTCTGCAAACTGCCCCTTTTTCAGTCCTTTTGACAGACTTGCAGTTTAGCCAATCAGTGCCTGCTCCCAGATTACTTCACGTGCATGAGCACAGTGTTATCTATATGAAATATGTGAACTAACACCCTCTAGTGGTGAAAAACTGTTAAAATGCAATCTGAAAGAGGTGGGCTTCAAGGTCTAAGAAATTAGCATATGAACCTCCTAGGTTAAGCTTTCAACTAAGAATACCAAGAGAACAAAGCAAAATTGGTGATAAAAGTAAATTGGAAAATTGTTTAAAATTACATGCTCTATCTGAATCATGAAAGTTTATTTTGGCCTAGACTGTCCCTTTAATGTCTAAACCGTTGGCAACAAAAGTGAGTACACCCCTAAGTGGAAATGTCCAAATTGGGCCCAATTAGCCATTTTCCCTCCCCGGTGTCATATGACTTGTTAGTGTTACAAGGTCTCAGGTGTGAATGGGGAGCAGGTGTGTTAAATTTGGTGTTATCGCTCTCACACTCTCTAATACTGGTCACTGGAAGTTTAACATGGCACCTCATGGCAAAGAACTCTCTGAGGATCTGAAAAAAAGATATGCTGCTCTACATAAAGATGGTCTAGGCTATAAGAAGATTGCCAAGACCCTGAAACTGAGCTGCAGCATGGTGGGTAAGACCATACAGTGGTTTCACAGGACAGATTCCACTCAGAACAGGCCTTGCCATGGTCAATTAAAGAAGTTGAGTGCACGTGGCTCAACGTCATATCTAGAGGTTGTCTTTGGGAAATAGACATTTGAGTGCTGCCAGCATTGCTGCAGAGGTTGAAGGGGTGGGGGGTTACCCTGTCAGTGCTCAGACCATACGCCGCACACTGCATCAAATTGGTCTGCATGACTGCCATCCAAGAAGGAAGCCTCTTCTAAAGATGATGCACAAGAAAGCCCACAAACAGTTTGCTGAAGACAAGCAGACTAAGGACATGGATTACTGGAACCAAGTCCTGTGGTCTGATGAGACCAAGATAAACTTGTTTGGTTCAGATTGTGGTGGCAATCAGGTGAGGAGTACAAAGACAAGTGTGTCTTGCCTACAGTCAAGCATGGTGGTGGGGAGTGTCATGGTCTGGGCCTGCATGAGTGCTGCCGGCACTGGGGAGCTACAGTTCATTGAAGGATCCATGAATACCAACATATACTGTGACATACTGAAGCAGAGCATGAGCCCCTCCCTTCAGAGACTGGGCCGCAGGGCAGTATTTCAACATGATAATGACCCCAAATCCAAGACGACCACTGCCTTGCTAAAGAAGCTGAGGGTAAAGGTGATGAACCAAGCATGTCTCCAGACCTAAACCCGATTGAGCATCTGTGGGGCATCCTCAAATGGAAGGTGGGGGAGTGCAAGGTCTCTAACATCCACTAGCTCCGTGATGTCATCATGGAGTGGAAGAGTACTCCAGTGGCAACCTGTGAAGCTCTGGTGAACTCCATGCCCAAGAGGGTTAAGGCAGTGCTGGAAAATAATGGTGGCCACACAAAATATTGACACTTCGGGCCCAATTTGGACATTTCCACTTAGGGGTATACTCACTTTTGTTGCTAAAGGTTTAGACATTATTGGCTGTGTGTTGAGTTATTTTGAGGGGACAGCAAATTTACATGGCTGTACACTCACTACTTTACATCATAGCAAAGTGTAATTTCTTCAGTGTTGTCACATGAAAAGATATTATAAAATATTTACAAAAATGTGAGGGGTGTACTCATTTTTGTGAGATACTGTATATATATATATATATATATATATATATTTACACATATACACACACATATGTATACATATATATATATATATATATATATATATATATATATATATATATATATATATATATATATATATATGTAGATAGAGAGCACTCTCACTTTCCAAACTTGATGCCAGGGTGCCAGCAGATAAATATACACGGTAAAGGAAGGCACTCACTGGTCTTTTTTCTTCAAGATAACTTTAATAATCGTGACGTTTCGGGGACACACTCCCCTTCCTCTGAGGAAGGGGAGTGTGTCCCCGAAACGTCACGATTATTAAAGTTATCTTGAAGAAAAAAGACCAGTGAGTGCCTTCCTTTACCGTGTATATATATATATATTTATATATATATATATACTGTATATATACACACACACATATATATATATATATATATATATATATATACTGTTTGGCAAGATGTATATATATATATATTTATATATAATATAATATAGGTGTGTATAATTATCAACAGAGCCCTACTTCTATAAGTGTAACAACACAGGTTGATAAGTCCAAAAGATGATTGCAGTTTATGTCCGGAAATTCACACGGCTGGCTGGCCTTGACTTTATCAGAGCAACAAAAACAGCACAAGTCAGTCAGTGGGTCTAAAGTCTAAACAATAAACATATCCTTGATAACTACTGTAGGATACCCGCTCTTGCGCTCAAAATCACAGCCCTAAAAAAAAAAAATACAAGCGAATCATATCCTTTTTGAAGAGAACTGACCTGCCTCCCAGAGAACCGCAGTCCTGAAGTTTCCAAGTACAGTTTCTGCAGCGCGTTGATCTCTCGGTCAGCTCTGTATTGGTGAGGTGATCTACCCCGTACCCTTAGCTATTCCAACGCTGACCAACCACAAGCTCCCTCACTGCTGTACCCTTGCCTAATGCCAATCAATTGCCTTTTGGAGTGGAGGAAGAGCGGTAGCAGCTGAGCTGCTTGTTGAGCATCTGTCTTGTCACCTATCATGCTTAAAAAGCAGGCCGGCTGCTCCGCTCCCTCACCGGCTGCTTACATGTGCTGCTGAGCTCTCTCAGTCTCTCTCTTTGTGTAGCTTAGCTGCCAACTGCTGGGCGACCCTGGCGGGTGGCGGCCCACCGGGATTTTTCCCGGTATCCCGGCGGCCCAATCTAGCCCTGTTGAGACAAGTTGAAACATAGAATTCCGCACTGTGATACAAGTACCTTGTGCCAGCAGTGTTATATGTTGCAGAGCTGATATATATCCACTTGTATAGCTTGTGCACCCAACACAGGAAGCAGTTTGCAAAGAAATTAGAACTGAAGCAGGTAATCTCACAGGAATCAGGCACTTGCAAAGCTTGGAAACAAGATGAATACCAAGACAAATGATCAGAGCAGGTTATATACACAATGTAGACAAAGGCTGTAGAAAATCCCAAATAACAGAGATTAGAATAAGGCAGTAGCACAGCAGTGATAACATATGCTACTGCAAAAATAGGCCTCTGAACAAGCCCTTATAATGGACCCAGGTGAAACCAATTATACAGACAGGATTCTCAGCAGTGAATGAAACTTCTACAGAAAGGTGATGACAGATGCAGAAATCTAATGGAGGCATGAACAAAGCTGTCTCTTAAAGGCACAAAGCATCCAACATCAAGGTTTTGCAAACAGGGTGCTTCTTAAAGGGACAGCAACAGTACTAGTGAGCCAGGCAAGTTATGACAGTACCCCCTCCTCAAAGGCAACCTCCGGGTGCCTAAGAAACCAATGACCGTAAAGGAGAAGGACATTCCATAGATGCAAGGAGGTAAATGGATCCCATTAGTGATCAGGAATGGTGGATGAGAGATTTCTTGCTGAAGTAACAGAAGAAAATCAAGGCCTCTTGAAACAGGAGTATTACAGACTGTGGAAGCATAGAGACCAGAGATGTCACCAAACTAGAAACTGATCAGAAGTAAGTAGATATCCATATTCTTCGGAAATGGTTTAGTAAAAGGGAGGACTTCAATGCTGTGTAATCTATAACATGATGACAAAAGTCAGGAGTAAAACTTGTAGTAGTTGTAGAGCCAAGATCTGTAAACCTTGTTATAGAACTATGGACTGGTGTGCTCTCTTCTGGAATAATCACAGGAGTAGGATCCAGGCTTACATTGTGTCTGAGAACATTACACAAACCTAGGGAAAAGGCAATACTCATTCACAGACAGAGGGCTAATTCAAGGTCTGGTGGTGAGGACTGGACTGGTACAGGAAAAGATAATTTACCCACTTTGGCTCCAAGAACCATACTCACTTCAGTGCAGAGGGCAAGGCTTTCTTCAGGGTTCACATGTGGAGTATTCACAAAACCCATTTTTGAGCCAAAAACCATACTCACTTCTGAGCAGAGGGCAGGGCTATCTTCAGGAATATTTAGGTCCCTTGCAGAGCTAAACAAATTATTACCCATACCGGGGTCAAAAACAGGAGTGCCAGCTGTAGGGCCAAAAACAGAAATGCCCACCTCGGGGCCAGGTTCAAGAGTATCTTCACAGGAATCAGGGACAGGAATGCTCACTCGGGGACCAGGCTTAGAGACATCAGTACATGGTTCAGAGTCAGGAATACCCTATTGGGGGCCAGATTCAGAGACACCAGCACATGGTTCAGGGTCAAGAATTCCCTCTTGGGGGCCAGATTCAGAGACATCAGCACATGGTTCAGGGTCAGGAATATCCTCTTGGGGCCAGATTCAATGTCATCAGCACATGGTTCAGGGTCAGAAATGCCCTCTTGAAGGCCAGATTCAATGACATCAGCACATGGTTCAGGGTCAGGAAAGCCCTCTTGAAGGCCAGATTCAATGACATCGCACAAGGTCCAGGGTCAGGAATGCCCTCTAGGTGGCCAGATTTAGAGACATTAGCACAAGGTTCAGGGTCAATAATGCCCTCGAGGGCCAGATTCAATTACATCAGCACAAGGTTCAGGGTCAGGAATGCCCTCTTGGGGCCAGGTTCAGACGTAGTAGTGTCTGCAAGGAAGTAAGAGGCAGTAGTTTCCACACTGTGAACTAAAGCTTGAGTTTTTACTGTGTGAGAAGATTGGTTCCAAGTAGCAGCTAAAGCACATCGCTTTCTGGACAGAGTGAGATTATTAGACTTTGGGGTGAATAAATTGTATTAAGGAATTCATTTTTTAGGCTGAAGGGCAGGGACAGTTGCAAAGATTTTACTCTGAGGATGTTGTTCATGGCCTGGAAGCTCACATACCAATTCAGCTGGAGTCATAGTACAGGTCTGCTTCCATTCAAATTTTAGTTTTGTATTTAGCAATTTCTTCAGATTTTCCAAGTTAGCTCTTTAGCAGAAATTCCTAGAGTACTGAGTATCCAAATCAAAGGCTAATTCAAATTTTCCTTATTGAGAGGGATCTTTATGAGGAGAAACTGATGCTATAGAAGGCAAGGACTCAGAAGCTGTAATGAAGGCATTGCTGCATTAGGAGATCTGGTTTCAGCCATTAAGACTGCTCAGACAAGACATCCAGCTTGGAGTGGATAGTTGCATACTGCCAAAAAGGTTTCAGGAGGTGGGATAACAGAAATGGATTTTTGAGACTGAGTGGGTGGAGTTTCAGCTTTAGGCTTTAGAGACCAGGTGACTGTAAAAGCTTCCTAGCTTGATTTCTTTTTAGGATGGTGCTGATGGTGGCAGAGATTACTTTCCCACTCTGTTTCTTAGGGTGCCTCTTTGGTGGGCCCAGAGTGCCCAAATGGCCAGTTTGGGGATAAAACTCTCTTCATCACTAGATGCAGAACTTCTTAGAGAGATATTCCAGAGATTTAGCAGAGTGTCCTCTTGTAGGGGCAATTTCTCCAAACTGCAGTTGTAACCAAAATGGTCATCTTTATAGCTTGTATAATCTTCCTCCTCCTCCAAGTCTGACCAATCTTCTGAATCAATGAATATTTCATCAGAAGGGATCTCTCCATCACCAGGACAGGATTCAACAGGGAATCATCACAATGTCCTGCTTTTTAATATGGCAGCCTAAGATGCTGTTATAGCCAATGGCTTGGGGCCCCCTCTGCTGTTCATCGTGGAGTTATTTTAAAATTGTGCTCATATACCATTTAATACCTGCTCAGCAGGCGCTATGAGGTCACCCTCCTCATCCAAAAAATCAGCATTCAGAATCAGTCTCTCCAAAATGAACCTCACAGATTGTGGGGGAATATAGCTCCCTAGAGCTGCCTTTGTTATCAATAGACTTGAGTTTCAAAAGTTTGCCTATTCATGTAGGCTGAAAATCCTCTGACTTTTACAGTAGGCAAGGCCTGGGTCTTACATAGTTATTGTCCGGGGTCTATAGTTTGGCATCAGCATACTGTCACAATCTGAAGATATACCAGTCTGGAAGCAGACCCTCAGTGCAGTGGTAAGATATGAACACTTTGTCCTCTGAGCCATGGGTCAGGTTACAGGTGAATGGAAAAGTTGCAACTCAGATCAGTAGACTGGAAACAATGCAGGATGTATGTAAGTTGCTGAAAACATGTGTGTTGACAAGGATTCATTGTAGTGGCGTTTCCCCAAACAGAAGTTCAAGGCTGCAGAAAAACAGGAATGGTTTTGACACTGGAATGTAGCAAAGTGAATTTCAAGCAACGCATGATTTTCTTGAATGCAGATTAGACTGGAGGACTGTGACGTAGTACAGTTCAAACTGAAGCAGTCAGCAAAATAAAATACATGTAACCCTCAGTTTACGCCGGGTTTGATTCCAGAAGGAATGGTTGTAATCAAAATCATTGTATATTGAAACCCAGTTATAATGTAAGTCAAAGGGAAGTGAGGGAGTTAGGTTCCAGGCCCCTCTCAAAATTGTTCATAAGTAACACCCTAATACATTATTTTTATTTTTTTTATTATTATTTTTTATATAACTGTAAAGTAAATTTAATATTGTGATGGCAATGTTATACCTTTTAAAGTCATCATCATAATTTTAGTCTGCCAGCATTATAATCAATTTTTATTAACAATTCTATCAGCTTGCTGAAAGCTTCTTTTTTTTTTTTTATTAAATATTTTTTATTAGATCATGCCAAAGTTACAGCAATAAACAAAAAAGAAGCGAAAGTTACAAGATTAATGACATTATGATAAAGAAAAGTAATAATCAAAAACAACGACAATTACAATATATGTGAATACATGAGCAAATATTAACAGTCGTTTGTACAACACGTGTGTATTTGACCAAGATAAAGAGATAGTGTCCATCTTTTCAAAGATATATATGCAACTACAGGACTATGAAAGGGACACATGTGTTATAGCTGAGTGTCAGGGGATAAGGGGAGAGAGAGAGGAGGGGAAGAAGAAAAAAAAAACCTCCAACGAGCCCTCACAACTTCCCAGACTCCAAATTATCTGATTTGTTTCCAGATTTCCCATGTTTGACAGAGTAAATTTATCTTATTATAACAGTAAATATGGGGCTCTCCATACAGGTGGGGAGTGTGCGGATTGTTTCATAAACGGGCAATAGACAATTTGGTCGACATCAGTAGGTAGATGCTAAGCAGAACCCTTGGGGGTGAGGGGAGACCCAATGTGCAGAAGAAAAAGTACGATTTGTGGCCTTAGTCCATATATGGAATCCAGGGGCAACACTTTGCAAGAGAGGCATACTCCAGTGGGGTCGTAGCATAGGGCATCCCCACCATACATGGGACAATGATCCCACCTCCCCACATGCTCTCCAGCATAGAGGAGAGTTAAAAGAAGATATTTAAAAAGTCTCAGGGGGGGTCAGATGCCATTGGGTACACACTTTAAGGTATAGCTCCAGCAAGGTGATGCAATGCGGAGCTTGTTTTGTAATTAGAGTGGCCTTGGACCACTCTTCCTGAGTGGCATGAAAATGTAGGGTTCTTTCCATGATATAATATAGGGGTGATTTGTAGAAACTCGGAGGATTAAGCAGATATCGGTAAGCAGATTGATAGTGACCTAGGAATTCTCCGAGCTGTGCTCCATCTCTGCTCCCAGCTAGTGAAGGGGGGGTAGGGGGAAAACCGTAAATCCCCATGATTGGAGAAGGCTTCTCAGTCTCCAAAACTCAAATTGTAATAGTTGGGAAGGCTGAGTAGGTGGGAGCAGACATTGGCAGGTGACATTAATCGCCCGCCTGAGGAAGAGGTCATTTATAGTGTGATGCCGTGCGAGAGCCCCAGCAAGGGATGTGATTCCCCTAAGGGCTCGTAGAAGGCCTGACGAAGTGTGTATCGGTGAGGGGGTGGGGGGCAATTTGGGACAAAGAACGGATTTATGCCAAAACGGTAACGCTGAAGGATATATCATTTTGAATGTTAAAAGAAGTTCGGGTGGTGTTTAGGAATCCATAATAAATCTGAGAGAGTTAGCGAGTAAGCCTGATCTAATCTCCACAATTTACAATCCTGAGGTTACCTGTGTTCATGGAGAATATGAGCCAATCTGGATGCTTCATGATAGCATGCCAAGTTGGGGGCACCAGCACCCCACACAGCAATGGCAGTTGTAGTATTTTTGTAGCCACTCGTGGGTGTTGTTACAGAGCAATTGGAACTTCCCAATGAGAGATTTAGGTATATAGGAATTGGCAAAGTTCGGAAAAGATATGTCAGTTTGGGTAGGAGAGTCATTTTAAAAGCAGATACTCTGCCTAACCAGGATATACTTATGACATTCCCAGTCCTCCACACCATTTCTCAAAGAGTGGAGAAGAGGGTAAAATTAGATTCAACTATGGTAGAGATATTCCCGGAGAGGAACACCCCTAAGTGTTAATTTTCTGTTGTGACCAGTTAAACGAATATTGTCTTTTCAGGCTGGCGTATTCTAAGTTAGGAATGTGAATCACATAGGCATCCGTCTTAGTTACATTCAATTTGTAATAGCTGATTGCTCCACAGGCATGTATGAGATCAAAAAGAGCGGGGAGGAAATGGGTAGGATCTACCAGAAAGATGTGAGATCATCTGCGAACAGCGCAGTTTTTTTTGAGGGACCCTCCAGCAATTGTCCCGCCACCCCCCCCCTTGATGGCTGTACTAGATCTATTGCTTCGGCTAGGGGCTCTATAATTAAGGCAAATATCAGGGGGGGACAAAGGGCACCCTTGCCTTGTCCCCATTAGTAATTGGAAAAGAGGGGGACAAGAACCCCAAACCTCTAACTGTCGCTGATGGGGAGCGATATAAGGCTTTGACAGATGCGTGGTAGTGAGGAGGGAACCCACATTTAGTAAGGACTTCAAATAGATAAAGCCAATTGACCCTGTCAAATGCCTTTTTGGCATCAAGGGCCAGAGTGGTACAGGGTATTTTGTTACGTTTGGCTTCAAAGAAAATATTTAAGATGCATCTGGTATTTTCGGGACCATCTCTACCCGGGGGGTAAATCCCACCTGGTCCCAGTCTATCAGGGAAGGAAGAATATGATTTAGTCGGGTAGATAAAATCTTAGCAAAAAGTTTTTGTGTCCATATAATTAAAGAAATGGGCCTAAAATTTGCACATGTGTTGGGGTCCTTGCCAGGTTTTTGGTATTGCCACTATGGTTGCTCCAAGGAATTCAGGGGAGGAGAGCTCCAGACCTGTCTTGCAAGAGAACACTCTGGTGAGTAGGGGGGTAACTAGGGAACTAACTGTGTATAGAAATGGCAGTGTAGTCGTCTGGACCTGGAGCCTTGTGGGACTTTAAAGATTTAATAGCTTGGGGCGATTTCTTGTGAATTAACAGGTGTGTCTAAGAATTCTTTTTGGTCTTTAGTCAAGGTCGGGAGGGAGAGTGAATCTAGAAAATTTTTGATTGTTGAAGAGGAAGGGGCAGGTGAGTCTTGGGAGTTTTCCAAATTGTACAAATCGTGATAGTAGTCAGCGAATGCTTTACCAATGTCATCTGGAAGTCTGACCACCCCATCAGGGGTCATAATGTAGGGTATTCGAGCGTCTGCTGCTTGTTGTCTCAATTAATTGGCTAATAGGCGATCAGCCTTGTTCCCTTTAGAGTAGTACATTTGCTTAAATTTCTGCAACTGCCATTGCATTCTAACATTGTCCAGATTAGCAATTTGAGACTTGATAGACTCCATTTGAGCCAATGTATCAGGGTCTAAAGTTGACTTATGTTGGGAGACAAGGTTGCGAAGTTGAATATGAAGTTGCGCTAGGGTCTCTCCCTGGGTTTTCCTATGTTTGGAATGGAGTTTAATAAAGATGCCTCGATTGTAGGCTTTAAGTGAGCCCCAAAGACAATAGTAATCCACTAGATTATTATCATTAATAATGAGGAATTGTTTAATTTCCTCCCGAACCATAGCAACGTTATTAGGATCGGCAAAAAGAGATTCTGGCAACCTCCATGGGGCCCTAGGAGCTAAAGCAATGGGGGAGTCCATTGTCACTTGTACAGGAGAGTGGTCCTACCAGGTGCAGCTCGGCATGTGAGCCGTTCGTATGGAATCTAGTAAGCGTGGTTCACAGAACATAAAATCAATGCATGAGTAGGAATTGTGGACCATAGAATAGTACGAGTAATCCCTAGAGGTGGGGTGTAATGATCGCCAGCTGTCAAACAGACTATATTGTGCTAATAGAGTGTTGAATTGCCTAGAAGTCGTGAACAGGGACGGGTCATAGGCCCAACTTTTTGTAGACCGCCTATCCAAGACAGTATCTGAAAGCATATTGAAGTCTCCTGCCAGTAGTAAGGTGCCTGACTTGTGGTCAGTTAAGAAACGCAAGAACTTTCTAAGAGACTTAACCTGGCCTGTATTAGGGCCATAGTAGTATGCAAGGGTATATGGTACTCCTTCTAATTTGCAATTCAGCACAAGGGTCAGTATGAATATCTAATTTTTCGAACACTACGCTCTTGTGAATTAAAATAGCAACCCCTCTGGACTTGCTCGAGAAGGATGCCGCTTCAACCACTGGATATTGTTTGGATTTGAGGGGGATAGGAGAGCCGTCCATCCAGTGGGTCTCCTGAAGAAATGCTATCTGGGATTTAGCGTGCTTAAGGTATTGTAGGAATCTGCTACGCTTATTGGGAGTGTTGAGGCCCCTGACGTTGTGAGTTGTGCATGTCAAAGCTATATCGCTAGAAAATACAGAGGTCAGCTAGTCAGGTGCCAAGAGTGGAGAGGAGGAAAAGAAGAAAAAAAAAAGGGGGGGGGGGGGGGTTGGGAAAGATAGGTATCCGACACTCAGCAAACTAAGGAAGTTATTGTGGGGAGAGAATAAATAAAAAAAAAGGGTGCGGTATCGACGAGACAAACCGCTTTGATAGTCCCTTCTTAAAGAGGGGCACCTTATGTCGAGGGGGAGAGGAGGTGGTCTGTGAAGTATTAAGGGAAGACGCAAAGCGCCAAAATAAGTAGTAGAGAAGGAGGTCGGCCGCTAATGTGTGGTGGAGAGAAAAGGGTAGGGGGGTTAAGGTAAGAGAAAAAAAAGAGATGGGTGGCCGCAATACGTCACCCGCTCAAGTTAGTTTTATAATATGGCCTACGGCCAAAATGGGAAAATTGTTCAGTGTTCTTTCCAGGGGAGGTAGTATGCTCAATTCTAAGAGGGTCTGGGTCTCGACTTGGGGATCTTGGAGGGTGTTACTACAGTCTCCGGGAGGGGAGGGGCAAGAAAGACCTACAAAGGAGGCGTACTCTGCAAAAGAAAGTATTTATAAACAGTAGAGCGGTTATGGACTTCTTAAGATGGGATATAGGTACTTTTCTAATGTATCATAAAAGTGATACCCAACATGAGATTAAACAGTGTAATCTGAACAGAAGAAAACAGATAACATCTTATATACAGTTTTTATACATTGGAGAACATGTATTAAATGAAAACAACATGACTTCTTCAAACTCAGTCCTATAAATAACCTTATGTTGCAACAAAACTCAAAGTGTCTGACAAGTCGTAGAAATATCTAGTAGGCTACTAAGCTGCACAAAAAAAAGCGTGTGGCCGGAGAATTAGTATATATTGTGCTCACAACTTCTATAGAGATGGGAGGACATACCAAAAACCTATTTGTCCCACTGAACCATAATATTAGGATAATTTCACTAGGGGACATATAAGGGGGAAATTAAAATGAGGGACTTCCCCTCAAGGGACTATAACATAAAGGGGTATAATACGAAGAGGAGCCAGCCCCGGTTATCTCCAGGATGTCCTGCAAAACACAAAGTGAGTCCTCACAAAGATGGGACTTCAGCGTGTAATAGTCACGTCTTGTGAGACGGCTACATAAGGGAATCTAGAGTGTGAGTATATACGTTAAAGGTCATTGATCATGGTGGACTAGACACACTTAAAGAGTATGGGAGGCATAAAATAAAATTGATCCCTATTTTGTATAAGAGATGGTGCATATACGGGACTTGGTAAAACGTGCGAAACATTGCAGTTTAAAACACAGAGTGAGACAGTAAGTAAACAGGACTAACAGCATCTATACATGTAACAGGGCAAATTGAATAAGCAATTATCAAATTTACAAATATACACAGCTATTATAAACAGTAAAGGACGCACCAAAAAGCTGGTTTAGTAGTTTTAACTAAGCTGCATGGGAAATAAGACCATCCCAAAGAATATATGAGGGGAAAAAATACATTATTTTTAAAGCTTTGAAATGAAGACTTTACATGCTAAACAGCATTATAAAGCTAATGAAATAATCACACAACACAGAATATATAATTAAACTAAGTTAAATGAACAAAAACATTTGCTAAACAGCATTATAAACATAATAAAATAATCACACAACAGACTTTACTTGTATTTTTCTTCAAACAGTTCTTTCTATGCATTCCAATCTGGACTGATTTATAGACAGGAAGAGCTTGTTCCTTTGAAATCTGCTCGATAGCTCAGGTCTGGTTAAACTGATTAATTTCAGCTTGCTTGGCTTGCATATCTTTGCTGCAACACAAGTGGACAGCTCCACCTACTGGCTATTTTAATCATTGCATTGCTTCTCAATGCTTTCCAATAGCAGTCACATGACTGAAAAAAAAATGTTGTTATTCTGAAACGGTGCAAATTGAACCTTTGTAAACCGAGGGCCACCTGTACAGCAGTTTATTGGTGTCGAGACAAGTTGAAAATTACATAGAATCCAATTTATGCAGAGTGATACAAGTACCTTGTGCAGCAGTCTTATAAGTTGCAGAGCTGATATATCCACTTATATTGATTTTGCACAAACACAGGAAGCAGTTGAAAGGAAGTTTAAACTGAAGTAGGTAATCTCACTGGAATCAGGCACTTGCAAAACTTGGAAACAAGATGAATACCAGACGAATGATCGAGATCAGGTTACATATAAAAATGTAGACAAAGGCTGTAGAAATCCAAATAACAGATTAGAATCAGGCAGTAGCACAGACAGTGATAACCTATGCTAATGGAAGTGGAAGGCCCTCTAGTGGGCCTGTAGCAAAATTAAGGGATAGCTGACTTGAAGTCTGGAGGGTTCTAGAAGTGTGTGTATGATACAATGTTGCAAATGTGTGGGTGGGTGTACCTCTTGCCTTTATAGGGTCCTGTTCCAGTGGATTCGGCCTCTTCCTGCCTCCAGACTTCGAGGAGAACTTTCTTCAGTGCTGGATATCTTAAACTTTAGGCCCCAGTGATCATGAAGCGTGCCAGGCATACTTCTTTGCCTCCCAGGAGGTACAGGGATGCGGCGGTGGAGCCTTCAAGAAGGAAGAGACCTGCAGGAGGAAATGAGACATCAGACCTGGAAGATGTGGTACCCCCTACCCCCCAAGCTAGGGTTCCCATTAGGCCCTCCATTGCAGCTAGACAGATGGTTAGGAGGGAGCTGAGTTATACCCCTACAGGCAGGGCGGGGGCCAGGGCGGGTACCAGGGCTAGGGGGAGAGGGGCAGTAAGAGCGGTTCCCAGGGATAGTTCTGCCCAGGTTTCGGCTAGGGCTGGGCCTGATGCGGGGGAGGCCGGGGAGCATGGAGCAGACATGGGGGCCCTTATTCAGTAGCTGCCGGCGCTCCCGCCAGGTGCTCTGGCCACTGTTTTGGCCCTCGCTCAGTCTCAGGCCGGGGGCCGGGCGGCTTGGAGCAGGGCCTGGATGGTGCCGGGGTGTCCGGAGGTAGCGGCGGTGGTTTGCATGGCCGGGCGGCCTTTGGGCCTTCTGGTGGTGCCTCCTCCCCCCTCTGACGGATCTACTTCTGGGGAGGGAGCGCTGGTCGCACGCTGAGAGCAACGCCACCACTGCAGGACGGACCGGAGGCGCCCCTACCGGGAGCAGCCCCTAGTAAGTTGGGGGAGACTCCGGGCGGGTGACGACGGTCCGCAGGCGGCAGGGGGGCAGGGCAACCCGGCTGGATGTGAGTGCGGGCTGTGAGCAGGGGCCATGAGCAGCAGGTGCAAGGCACGGCAGGGCGGGCGGCTCAAGTGTTTAGAGGGCGAAGATGACGCCATCACTGCAGATGGGGACTGCCAGGCTCAGGGTTACAGGCAACAGATTAGGCCTCTCCAATAGAAGCGGAGGTGGTGGTGCTTAGGGGTAGTAGCATGAATGGTGCTGGTACCGCTATGAACAGGGATTCTATCACTACTGATCAATCCCTGAGACAGGAGCAATGTATGAGAGTTTGCAGGGGACAGGGAATAGGCACGAATGATGCCTCTAATTTTCAGGAAGCGGTCTGTCCGCCTCATGCCGGTCTGTCCGCCTCACGCCATCCCCTTTTCAGCAAAGGGAGCAGATGCAAGCTACTGGCAGGGGGTCAGGGGAGACAGCCATAGACAGGGCGATGCTAATGTGAATCAAGGGGTCAGGTGCAATGGGTGACAAAGTGATTCTCTGCCGAGGCCAGTTGAGGGGTGTGAATGTTTGTGTGGACAGTGCGCAGGATCGCTGCTGAAGTTCAGCGTGAGGTAGAGAATGCGTTAGTCAGGCATTAGGCGTTCAGGAGGACTTGATCAGAAGGGCTGTGGCAGCAGCACTTGGGATGCAGGAGAGGGCTAGGGGTGGCGAAAAGGAGGGTGCGGCCCCTCTGGGGGCCCTTTTCGTTGCTCAGAGTACTCCCCAGTCTGTTTTGTCTCCTCAGGTGTCATCTGTCGCAGAGCAAAGAATGGAGGCTGGTACAAGCAGGCCAGTGGCACGGCGAATGGAGGAGCTGCAGGTCCTGCCAGCTCAACTGCAGGGGGACGCCACAGGCATCGGAAGGGGACTTCGCAGCAGCTATCGCAGTCTGGTGAGTGCACCATCACTGGACATTACACACACTAACATGGGGTCTTCAGTCCAGCGACTCAGGCTCTGATAGCGAGACAGGGCTAGGTTTAGTGGGGTAAGGGCCAACAGCAAATGTTTAGAATGAGTAAGAAATTAGGTGGGCATGCGCAGGGTGCAGGCGAAGGCAGGGCGCGCAGGGCATTGGAGAGAACAATTCCTTAGCACAGGTGGGGGATCTGCGCCGGCAGGGGCAGGTGGCATCAAGGAAAGTGGCGGTGCACAGGGATTCGTACCCATGCCTAGTCCACTCACTTTATGGCCAATTGAAGGCTAGAAGTGATTAAAAAAATCCAAGAGGGGTAGATATGTGAATATCTACGAGCTCACTCCGGAAGCTTGCAGAGCTAAGGAGAGGGCGGCTCGAGGGCTCTGGCCCCAAAAAAGTCCGGCGTCAGGAAACTTATGAGGAATGGCAGGCCCGGATATAGGGTGTTGGCGCTCCTGCTATGTTGGATAGAGTGGCCGACTCAGGGGCATAACCTTTTTAAATATCAGGGACGACGATTGGTGATAATTACAAGAGCGTTCAAGGAAGGTGCTTGGAGGGATTACGATTTGGCATTCCGCAAGAAAATGTAGGCAACCCCATCTTACACTTCGGGACGCAGGATATGCACCTGTGGTCTAAGTTGGGGCGCGAAAGGTCTACTTCGCCGCCCGCGGTGATGAAGCCTGGAACACAGCAGTCCTTTCTGCGCACCGAAGAGGCGTGGGAGGGAGTGCTGGAAATTCCCAGGATAAGCAGTGTGACAGGGGACGGAATTGCTCCTTTCGTCACATCTGCAAGTTCTGCAGCGGACCTCACCCGGGTTTGGAATGCACAAAGAGAAGGGAATCAGGTGCACCCACCCAGAATAGTAGAGGGGGGCCTGGGGCAAGGGCCCCAACTCCACTTAAGTACGAGAAGATGGGCACCATGGTTGGCGCTATACCCCTGACGGTGAGGCAGCGGAAGTCTTGTCGTCAGGGTTGAGGGTGGGGTTTAAGATACCGGTTACTTCGCAAGTAACCGGGTCCTCTGTCCATCGCAATCTAAAGTCAGCTTATGAGTTCCGCACGTAGTGAGGGAAAAGTTGGCTAAGGAACTGAGGCTGGGGAAGGTGGTCGGGCCCATTTCGGGAACGACCAATCGCGGATCTGGTAGTCTCTCCACTGGGAGTAGTTCCCAAGCGGGGAGCTGGGAAAGTACAGGCTTATTCATCACCTGTCGTATCCCAAAGGAGCGTCAGTGAACGTCGCGATAGATCCGGACCTCAGCTCTGTACACTATCAGTCCTTTGACGAGGCACTGGAGGTGGTTCTCTCTCGGGGTCGCGTGGGCCTTGATGGCCAAGCTGGACATTGAGTCCGCTTTCCACTTGCTTCCGCTTCAATCCTTCCTCCTTTCGGCTGATGGGGATGAAGTTTGAGGGTGAATTCTTTGTCGACAGGTGTTTGCCCATGGGCTGCTCCTTGTCATGTGCCCTTTTTGAATGCTTCAGCTCCTTCCTGCACTGGGTGGTGCAGAGGGCGTCTGGGGGCAGGGCAGTGGCCCCACTACCTGGATGATTTCCTGCTGGGTAGGGGGTCCAGGAAACGGACGAAAGTGCTGTGTTGATGAGGGTGATGGCAGGATGTTACATCCGAGTTTGGGGTTCCGCTCGCACACGAGAAAACGCAGGGACCAATGCACTTGCCTGACATTCCTGGGCATAGAGATTGACACTGTAGCATCCCTATGCAGGCTCCCAACAGATAAAGTCGACCGCCTCCTTGGGGCGGTTCAATCGGCACGTCACGCAGAAGCACATCTCCATTAAGAGCTGCATGTCTCTACTGGGATTGCTTAATTTTGCAGGGAGGGCGATCCCCATGGGGAGGGTCTTCAACCGCAGGTTAGAAGCCCTAATTGAAAGGGCCCTCGGACACATAGTCAGAGGCGCCGGGTGACGGAGGAGATGAAGGACGACCTAAGAGTTTGGGAAAAGTTCCTGGTTCATTTTATTGGGGTCCTGCCTTTGGAGGGACGGACCCATTTCCAACAAGCCCTGCATCTGTTCACGGATGCTGCAGGTGGGTTGGGCTATGGAGCCTATTTGGACGGAGACTGGAGTGCGGAGCCATGGCCAGAGGGCTGGATTGCAGCGGGCCTCATGCGTACCCTAGCATTGCTCGAACTCTTCCCTATTGTCCGTAGCAGTAGAACTATGGGGAGAGAGGCTGGCCAATCGGTCAGTAATCTTCTGGTCAGACAATATGAGCGTGGTGTACGCCATAAACAGGTTGTCAGCAGCCTCGCCGGGTAGTGGTGACCTACCTCCGGCACCTGGTATTGCGGTGTTTGCAGCTTAATGTTCGCTTCACAGCGCGGCACGTCCCAGGGGTTAGCAATGTGATAGCAGATGCCCTTTCGAGATTTCAATGGGATCAGTTTAGAAGGGTGGCCCCCGAGGGCGGCGGGCTGAGGGTCTAACGTGCCCTCTTTTCCTTTGGCAGCTGGCGGAGGTTGGGAGACCATCCTCCCCCTGATCAGAGCATCGCTGGCTCCTAGATGTGGGCGGCGTACTCGTCGCATTGGAAGGCATGGGAGCGCTTCAGCGAGCAGAAGGGTTTCTTGTTGTGTCAGGCATCTCAGGTACACGTTCTGGAATGGCTAGCGTGCTTGAAGCTTGAGGGTGTGTCCAGATTGTCAGCTCTGAGCAGGTTAGCTGCTTTGTCGTTTTTCAGCAAAGCTTTAGGTTTTGGGGACTATACGGTACTTTTTTAGTAAGGCAGATCTTGAAGGGATGGGGCCGGATGGTCCCACCCAAAAAGGATCGGAGGGAGCCAATCACGACAGAAAGATTGCGCTCGCTGGTAGTAAATCTGGGGGCAGTGTGCAGTTCAGCCTACAGGGCGGTCTTGTTTCGGGCTGCTTTCCGCGCTGGCATTTGCGGGGGGCGCCTGAGGATAGGCGAAGTGGTCGCCTCCTCTACGAAAGGGGAGGTAGGCGACATTAAAGTGGGGCATGTGAGGGCATCGGATGATTGCGTGCTTACTGCTCATCCCCAGATCCAAAATGGATCAGGAAGGTAAAGGGGCTTGGTTGCCTTTAGCCAGGCACGAGATCCCAGAATGCTGCCCCGGGTGTCGAGCGTGGCGGAGGTATTGCCGTGTCCGGGCCGAGTTGGAGGGCTGCAGTTTCTCGTGCATAAGGACGGCAGTTCTCTTTCAGCCTTCCAGTTCCGCAAAGTGCTAGCCAAAGTGGCAGTGGCAGCGGGATTGGACCCGTCTAAGATTGCTCTGCATTCATTCCGTATCGGGGCAGCGACTAGTGCAGCGGCGGGTGGGGTCGTCGCAGGCGGTCATTAAGAAAATGGGGCGTTGGAAGTCAGAGCGCTATAGGGGCTACATTCGCCCTTTGAAAGCTTAGTGGCTGGGGGCGCGTAAGGTGCGGGACCTCTTAATACCTTCTCGGCCGGGCGGGGGGGGGGGGGTGAGAAAGGGGTTTTTGGTAGTAGGAGTTTGTCAACTCTTCATTGTCCCCATCCATGTTGTTATAGGTACAGTAAAGACCCCAGTGCGCGTGTGGATTATTGGGCACTCCTTTATCCACTGGGCGGCTATCAGTGCGCATCATTCCCCGGGAGGGCAGCAGCTAGGATTGGAGGCATCCAGGGCTAACATTCGCTGGCTCGGGAGCAGGGGTCTAAATTGGAGTGAGCTCCCCGCTCTGTTACAGGATGCGCATAGGAGGTGGGGAAAGCCTCAAGTGATTGTTGTGCATCTGGGCGGAAATGACTTGGGATCTCCATTCCCGTGTTGGACTTAATTCGGGTTATGGTTGCGGACATCAAGTGGGTGTGCGCATGGCTTCAGGATGTGCAGATAGGTTGGTCTAACGTGGTTGCACGGCTGCGTTGGCGTCACATTGTGACACAGAGGGCTGCGTACAATGTCCGCAAAGAAAGTTAATAGGGAAGGTGGAAGAGCGGTCATGGCCGTGGGAGGATTTGTCATCAGGCATGACACTATTACGGCCGACAAGAAGGCCCTTTACCGACCGGATGGGGTTCACCTGGCGGACGTCGGGTTGGACATTTTTCTGGCTGACCTTAAGAAAGCCATCTCATTGGTTGTTTAAAATGGACACTCGGTAGGCATTAGTTAGCCTTTCAAAGTTCTGTGCTATGGTTGGCATCCGACCATTGTTAACACAGCGTTATTTATATATAAAAAAAAAAAAGTTAAATTTGATTAAGTGTGTTATATTGTTATATTGAATTATTTAAGGGCTATGTTGGTTAGGGTGTGGCGGCAAAGGGATCGTCTTTCTTGTGGCGGTCGGGCAAGGCCCTGGGAGCTGGCGCAGTGTGAGCAGAGTGACGGCCCGAACACAGGGAGAGGTGTCGCCACTAAGTGCCGGGCTTAGGGGTTCCTCTCCCCCTTTCTGGAGGCCGCTGCAGGCCGAAGAGCTCTCCATAACAAAATCTCTCTCACTGTGCCAATGGAGCTGTGCCGCAACCCCTGTGCCACGCTGCAGACATCGGAGGGGCCTTGTCCATCAATAAGTAGGGGTTAGTTTAGCTAGAAGAAGATGCCGCCACCAACTGGAATGAACTTGTTACAAGTTCAAGTGATAGGTTGATTTGAGCTGCCTAATTATTGGCTAAGATTAGGCAGAATTAAATTGGTTTAAATAAACGCGACCGTGAACCGGTCTTTTCCCCAAGCAGTTGTGTTGTGTTTTTATTTAGAACGTAGGACGTAATAGGAGGTTTATCCCTTATGGAAGTGGAAGGCCCTCTAGTGAGACTGTAGCAAAATTAATGGATAGCTGACTTGAAGTCTGGAGGGTTCTAGAAGTGTGTGTATGTTATAATGTTGCAAATGTGTGGGAGGGTGTACCTCTTGCCTTTATAGGGTCCTGTTCCAGTGGATTCGGCCCCTCTTCCTGCCTCCAGACTTCGAGGAGAAACTTTCCCCGCCCCGCCCCGTCCCTGGAAGAAGGTATGTGGCGGCAAGTTAGGTTGAGGGTAAGTCCATCCTCGGCGGGGGTAGGTTTAGTTGAACCAGCCCCGTAAGCCTGAGGTTGTAAGATAGTCATCCACCTCTCTCATTCATGTTGGAACGACTCGTTTGGAGAGGATGCCTTACTGGGTTGGTGAAATTGTGCCCTAGCTGGCGGTCGGGCAAGGCCCTGGGAGCGGGCGCAGTGTGAGCAGAGTGATGGCCCGAACACAGGGAGAGGTGTCGCCCACTAAGTGCCGGCTTAGGGGTTCCTCTCCCCCTTTCTTAAAGAGCTGCAGGGCCGCAGAGCTCTCCCATAACAACATCTCTCTCAGCTGTGCCAATGAGCGTGCGCAACCCCTGTGCCACGCTGCAGACATCGGAGGGGCCTTGTCCATCAATAAGTAGGGGTTAGTTAGCTAGAAGAAGATGCCGCCACCAACTGGAATGAACTTGTTACAAGTTCAGTGATAGGTTGATTTGAGCTGCCTAATTATTGGCTAAGATTAGGCAGAATTAAATTGGTTTAATAAACGTGACCGTGACCGATCTTTTCCCCAAGCAGTTGTGTTGTGTTTTTATTTAGAACGTAGGACGTAATAGGAGGTTTATCCCTTATGCAAGGAATAGGCCTCTAAACAAGCCTTATAAAGCACTCAGGTGAAAACCAGACCAGACAGCAGTGAATAAAACTCTAATAGAACATGAACAAAGCTGCCTCTTAAGGCGCAAAGCATCTAACATAAGGTTTTGCAAAAAGGAGCTTCTAAAAGGGACAGCAACAGTAGTGGTGAGCCAGGCAAGTCATGACAGAACCTTGGGTCTCATCATTTTTAAACTAATATAACTAAGTAAATCTCTCTCTCTCTCTCTCTAAATACAGATCACTCTCTCTCTCTCCCACAGAAACGAAAATGAGGAGAGGGAGATCCACACTGATCAGTGTCAATATTTACTAATATGATCTTTTATTATTATAAATTTAACTATAGGGGCAAGCTCAGATTGGATGACCCCAGCCCTGCACCTATGATGAGGCAGGCTAGGGACACCCCCAGAAGCCCCATGATGCACTGGGCACCGCCATCTTTGAAGCCACATGGGGAGGGGGGCTATATGGAGCACCCAATGGCTTCTGATGCTCTGCTTGACTGCCGGGTTCCCACGTGGAGCAAAACCGGAAGTGATCGCTCCGTGGGAGTGATCAAAATGGAGCCCGGCATCCACGAACAGTATTGCAGGATGCCTCAACATCGAGGCATCTCTGCAATACTGTTTGAGCTGCTGGAAACAATCTCAATCGCTTCCAGCGCTCAGATTACCCGAGGACGTGTCAGACACGTCCTTGGTCCTTAACTGTATTTTTTTGTACGATGTGCCTGACACGTCCTCGGTCACCAAGGGGTTAAAGGGATAGTCTAGTCAAAATTAAAGTTTCATGATACAGATAGGGAAAGCAATTTTAAACAACTTTTATCATCAAATTTGCTTTGTGCTCTTGGTATTCTTTGTTGAAAGCAAAACCTAGGTATGCTCATATGCTAATTTCTAAGCACTTGAAGGCTGCCTCTTAATAATTTTGAATTTTTTACAGCTAGACAGTGCTTGTTCATGTGTGCCATATAGATAACATTGTGCTAACTCCTGTGGTGTTACCTAGGAGTCAGCACTGATTTGCTAAAATTGCAAGTCTCTCAAAAGAAGTGGAATAAAGGGCAGTCTGCAGAATCTTAGAAAGAAAGTTGCTTAAAAATGCATGCTCTATCTGAATCACGAAAGAAGAAAAATTGGGTTCAGTATCCCTTTAACCCCTTAATGACAACTGACGTACCAGGTACGTCATGCAAAAACTAACAGTTAATGACAATGGACGTACCTGGTACGTCAGTTGTCTAACAGAGTGCTGGAAGCGATCACAAATGCTTCCAGCAGCTCTGAGGGTATTGCAGTGATGCCTCGATATGGAGGCATCCTGCAATACCACTTTACAAGCCTCCGATGCAGAGAGAGCCACTCTGTGGCCCTCTCTGCACCGGTAGCGATGGTGCCAGTGTCCGGTAGTGCACTGTCCAGGTGTGAGGGTGCGCACGCGCGTGCAACAAGGGTGAGCGTGCACGTGAACGCATTAGCCACACTGACACCAATAAATTAGGCAGAAAGGGAGAAAAAGGTAAAAAAAAAAATTCAAATATAAAAGGATCTGGGAGGGGGAGGGGGTGGGAGTATTGTGGGGGGCTGCTACACTACAGAAATAGTTTTAAAGTTAAAAATAAAATAAAATAAATAAAAATACTTTTTGGGTTTTTTTGGGGCCAAACTGGGTACTGGCAGACAGCTGCCAGTACCCAAGATGGCGGTAATTAGGTAGGGGAGAGGGTTAGAGAGCTGGAGGGGGGATCAGGGAGGTTGGGGCTAAGGCAGGGGTCCATCACAGCTAAAATATTTTATTATTTTTATTTAAAAAAAAAAAAAAACTCTTTTATTTAGTACTGGCAGACTTTCTGCCAGTACTTAAGATGGCGGGAACAATTGTGGGGTGGGGGCGGGAGAGAGCTGTTTGGGAGGGATCAGGGGGTGGGATGTGTCAGGTGGGAGGCTGATCTCTAAAATTAACCCTGCAAGCTCCCTACAAGCTACCTAATTTAATCCCCTTCACTGCTGGGCATAATTAACGTCAGCATTTAGCGGCCTTCTAATTACCAAAAAGCAACGCCAAAGCCATATAAGTCTGCTATTTCTGAACAAAGGGGATCCCAGAGAAGCTTTTACAACAATTTCTGCCATAATAGCACAAGCTGTTTGTAAATAATTTCAGTGAGAAAACCTAAAAATTGTGAAAAATGTAAAGTTTTTTTTTTATTTGCTCGCATTTGGCGGTGAAATGGTGGCATAAAATATACCAAAATGGGCCTAGATCAATACTTGGGGTTGTCTACTACACTACACTAAAGCTAAAATTAACCCTACAAGCTCCCTACAAGCTCCCTAATTAACCCCCTTCACTCCTGGGCATAAAACATGTGTGGTGCGCAGCGGCATTTAGCGGCCTTCTAATTACCAAAAAGCAACCCCAAAGCCATATAAGTCTGCTATTTCTGAAAAAAGGGGATCCCAGAGAAGCATTTACAACCATTTTTGCCATAAATGCAGAAGCTGTTTATAAATAATTTCAGTGGGAAACCTAAAGTTTGTGACAAATTTTGTGAAAAAGTGAACTTTTTTTTTTTTTTTGATCGCATTTGGCGGTGAAATGGTGGCATGAAATATACCAAAATGGGCCTAGATCAATACTTTGGGATGTCTTCCTAAAAAAAATATATACATGTCAAGGAATATTCAGGTATTCCTGACAAATATCAGGGTTCCAATGTAACTAGCGCTAATTTTGAAAAAAAGTGGTTTGGAAATAGCGAAGTTATTACTTGTATTTATTGCCCTATAAATTGCAAAAAAAGGCAAAGAATGTGTAAACATTGGGTATTTCTAAACTCAGGACAAAATTTAGAAACTATTTAGCATGAGTGTTTTTTGGTGATTGTAGATGTGTAACATATTTTGGGGGTCAAAGTTAGAAAAAGTGTGTTTTTTTTCCATTTTTTCCTCATATTTTATTATTATTTTTTTAGTAAATTAAAAGACATGATGAAAATAATGGTATCTTTAGAAAGTCCATTTAATGGCGAGAAAAACGGTATATAATATGTGTGGGTACAGTAAATGAGTAAGAGGAAAATTACAGCTAAACACAAACACTGCAGAAATGTAAAAATAGCCATTGTCATTAAGGGTAAGAAAATTGAAAAATGGTCCCGGTCATTAAGGGGGTTAAGGACCGCGGATGTACCTAGCACATCGCCTGCGAATTTGAGAGCTGGAAGCTTGTTTCCAGATGCTCTAAGGGTATTGCCGTGATGCCTCGATGTCGAGGCATCCTGCAATAACACTCCTGACTGTCGGGGCACTGAGTGATCGCTCCTGGTGAGTGATCCACTTCTGGGTTACGCCATGTGGAGCCCGTCAGTGTAGAAGAGCATCGGAAGCCATTCAGGCCCCCCAGCCCATGTGGCTTTCAAGATGGCGCAGACTTTCTAAAGGGTAGTGCATCATGGGGCTTCTGGGGGTTTGTCCCTAGCCTGCCTTATCAGAGGCAGGCTAGGGTCATCCAATCAGTGCTTGCCCCTATAATAAAATGTATTACTACAGTTGACCATCCTCTCCTCCTAAAAATACTACATTCATTTGGCATCCGAGACACAGCCCTCTCCTGGTTTGCATCATATCTTTCAAACCGCTAGTTTTCAGTTTCCTTTAACAACATATCTTGTGATCCTATGCCTCTCTCAGTTGGAGTACCGCAAGGCTCTGTCTTGGGTCCCTTGCTTTTCTTTTTTTATACATCCTGCCTTGGAAAAACTTATAGCCTCCTTTGGATTCCAGTACCACCTATATGCTGATGATACCCAAATCTATCTTTCCTCTCCTGATATCTCTCCCTCTTTACTCAACCAGATTTCTGACTGCCTCTCTGCAATTTTCTCTTGGATGTCTTCACACTACCTCCAACTCAATCTGTTCAAAACTGATCTGCTTCTTATCCCCCCGCCCCTCTTCGAGGACATCCGACACCTGACATTTCTCTGATGGTTGGAGACTCTATTCTCAACACCTCACCCCAGGTCCGTTGCCTTGGGGTCACACTAGACTCAGAACTCACATTCAACCCACATATACAAATGCTTACCAAATCCTGCCGTTCACACCTACGCAACATTTCCAGAATTCGTCCCTGCCTTACTCAAAAAACTACAAAAATACTTATTCATTCCCTCATCCTGTCACACATTGATTATTGCAATCTACTCTTAATTGGCCTTCCAAAACACCGCCTCTCCTCCCTCCAATCTATTATGAATGCTTCTGCTAGACCTCATTGACCTAAGTCGACGATCTACATCAGCTGCTCTGCTCTGCCAGTCTCTACACTGGCTCCCCATACACTCCAGAATACAATTTAAAGTATTAGCCCTAACCTACAAATCACTCAATAGTCTAACTCCCAACTATATTTCCTCTCTCATCGTGAAATACTCCCCATCCCGTCCTCTTCGATCAACCTCTGACCTACGTCTCTACACTCCTGTTATCTCTACATCCCACTCCCGCCTCCAAGACTTCGCACGTGCTGCTCCTGTCCTCTGGAACTCTCTACCCCACTCCATCAGACTGTCTCCAACCTTGTATAGCTTCAGACGATCCTTGAAAACCCACCTATTCAGAGAGGCTTACCATCTCTCCTCCATTCTGCATCCGAACCAAGCTAATACATGTACATGAACTGCCTGACTCACTGCTGCAAATACAACCGATGTAACAAGCTACCCCAACCTTATGTCTCTGCACCCTAAACCTATAGACTGCGAGCTCTCCGGAGCAGGGACCTCTTCCTCCTGTGCTAGATTTGTTTAGTCTTTTTATGTTTTGTATTGTATCACAAATCTTTGTCATTGTATACCCCTATCATTGTACCCAGCGCTACGGAATTTGGCGGTGCTCTACAAATAAATGATAATAATAATAATAATTACTACAATATTTCCCATTTGTCTGGTCACGTCAATATTAGTAAATATTGACGGACCAGTGTGGATCTCCCTCCCTCTCCTCACTTGTGTTTTAGTTTTAGGTAGGGATTTGTAAAATTTTCAGAGCCATTAACCCCAATATGCCAGTGATCACTATAAATCCCTGCTCTTGCATAGCAGCACTTGTTTGCAGTTTGTGCATTTTTTAGGGCTTATTCTTTTTAGTGATTTTTTTGTGAGACCCAAAGGCTCTTTTCAGAACCATTAACCACTATCTTGCCAGTGATAACTATAAATTACTGGCTCTTGCACAGCAACACTTCTTTTGCTGTCTCTGCATTTTTTTTGGGGGGTTATTATTTTTTTTTGACAGGTCACTAAATAAAGTGATTGTGATCATTTCAAAGGTCACAGAGGTCATAAAGCACTGAGGAGGAGTATGCCATCCGTGAGTTATGTCTGACTCATCTATGTCTGACTCTGATTGTGACCCTGCCAGGTTCTCAGATACATCACTAGATACAGTGTCTGCTGCTAGTGATGTAATCTAGGGATGTATCTGTGGTTGCTACCCCCCTCCCTGCCAGAAGGAGACATGCTACTCCAGCTGGTATTGCTTCTGAGGAGTGGGTAGCACCTCATTGCCAGAGGCTAGATATCCCACCCTTCACTGCAAATCCTGGCATCAATGTGGATGCTGCAGGATTTAGCCCCCAACAGGTTATGGAGGTGTTTCTGGAAACATTGTCACCCAAACTAATTTTTATGCCCATCAGTTCCGTGCTGCAAAGCCTGACTCTTTTTTGCCAAAGCAGCAATGGGCCCCATACATGTGCCAGAATTTTAAAAATTCTGGGCATTGACTATGCTGATGGGCAACATAAAGAAGACCTCCATCTGCTCCTACTGGAGCAGTAGCCCCATCTGCTCTACCCCCATTTACTCCAAGTGTATGTCGAGGAAGAGGTATGAAATGATTCTACATTTCATGCACTTCAGCAACAGCCTGTGTCCCCCAAGGAAGCCTCCCCAGTTTGACAGGCTGTAAAAATATCAACCCCCTGATTTACCACTTTGCTGCCAGGTTTGCAGAGGCTTATACACCTGGGAGGAATATATGCATGGATGAATCCCTGATGAAGTATAAGGGAAGGCTAGGTTTCAAGCAGTATATTCCTTCCAAGCACTCCATGTATAGAGTAAAGGTGTATAAGCTATGTGAGAGTGAGACTGGGTATACTCAGTCCTTCCAGGTCTATGAGGGAATGGATATCCACCTTGACCCTCCAGGTTGCCCAGAACATATGGGAACCAGTGACAAGATTGTCTGGCATATAATATTACACCTGATGAACAAAGGGTACCTCTTGCATCGAAATAATTTTTATACAAGTGTCCCTATGTTCAAGCTATTATATTGTTTTCATACAGTAGCTTGCGGTCAGATCAGAAGGAACCACATAGGTTTCCCAGGACAACTTGCACGCACCCGGCTACAAAGGGGGAAGACCTCAGCTCTTACAGAGACAGAAGAAGAATGTATACCTTCATACCACCATCCACACTGAGAGGATTGTGGAGGTCTCTGTACTTGGCAGAGCTGAGAGCACAAGGAAGCCAGTGTGCATCAAGGCTTATAACCGGCATATGGGTGGGGTTTATCTGGCAGATCAGCTGCTGCAGCCCTACCTAATTATGCAGAAGACAAGGGCCTGGTATAAAAAGGTTGTAATGTGGGTTGCAGTATGCGACCAACAATGCTTTATTGTTGTCCAAAAAAGCAAATCCCAGAATGAAACTGACTTTTTTACAGTTTCAGCTCCAGGTAGTTTCTCGGATTTTGTACCAAGATGCACCTGCTCCCTGGGCGGTGAAGGAGAGAGCAGAGTTGGGACTACACACTTTATTTTTAAAAACCCCTACTGCTGCAAAGCAGAATCCTCAAAAAAGATGCAGAGTCTGTTTCAAGAGGGGTCAGAGAAAGGGGTCAGAGAAAGGGGACACCACCTTTTACTGTCCTGATTGCCCTGGACAGCCTGGATTCTGTATTGGGTACTGCTCAAGCATTATCACACACTGGTCCATTTTTTTTTTACATTTGACGTTCATATTTTTTTTTTTTTTTTGGTTTTGCTTACTGTTACTTAGTTTGTTTTTTTGTTTTTTACTTTTACTGTGCCAGACTTTTACATGTGACTGCTCTATTTCTATTTATAGATCTAAGTTCTAAAATTGGTGCTGTATTTTACCAGAACACCTGTCAAACCTATGCATGGGGGCATGAGTGTACTCAGGAGGCCTTGCAGAAAACAACCTGTTGTGTTTTCTTGCAATAACCAACAACAGGCTCTCCTATATCCTAGTCAAAAAGCAAAGTATGTAAATATGAAAATTAAAAAATTACCACCATATACTTTCTCCATTTTTTTTGTGTGGATAAAATGGTTGCATCAAAGGCATCAAAGCATTTCATATGCAATAGCGTTCAGGTATAGAGGCGCAGGTCCTAGTTCTTTCTTTTTCTTGTTCAGTGATCAATTTTAGGTGGACTTCCGAAGGTTACTGGAGATGAGAAAACTTCACTTGTGTATGTAGAAATAAGCCAAGTAAAGATGAGTGCAGTATACTCACTCTGATAAAATCAGAATTCGGCCCCTCTCAAGACAATCTCTCCAGCCCTCAAATGTAATCGTGCTGAAAGTTGATCGGTTTTCTGATGAGTTGCTTAGGTCCTCTTGTAGAATAAACTTCTCATATAGATGTCACTGAAAGATGGAAGACCTTCCTGGTATATGCTATATTCATAAATAAAAAGAGGGAAGCGCTCAAACTGGAAACGAACAATAGCATAATAGCTTGCTCTATGGCTAGTTACCACCCAAGAAGCACACAGAGAAGAACTTTCCTGAAGCATATCAGTCTGATCCTGACTTCACAGTACAGTCCAGCCCCGAAATACCAGGCAATCCTTCTCTGAACGAGAGAAACAGCAAAACCCCAGACGTACGTTTCGGCCTATTGTGGGCCTCGTCAGTGAGGTGCAGCCATATCCCTCTAGGCACACTGAGCAACGGGTCCACGTCTGGATTCCCAAATCACACTTAGGGAGACTTCCCAAAATGTCATAATTTGCATAAATAAAAAGAGAGAAGCACTCAACCTGGAAAAGAACAATAGCATAATAGCTTGCTCTATGGCTAGTTACCACCCAAGAAGCAGCCTCTTTTTGCTCAACATGTGCATTTCACAGAGAAGAACTTTCCTGAAGCATATCAGTCTGATCCTGACTTCACAGTGCAGTCCAGCCCCAAAATACCAGGCAATCCTTCTCTGAACGAGAGAAACAGCAAAACCCCAGACGTACGTTTCGGCCTAATGTGAGCCTCGTCAGTGAGGTGCAGTCATATCCATCTAGGCACACTGAGCAACAGGTCCACGTCTGGATTCCCGCATCACACTAAGGGAGACTTCCCAAAATGTCATAATTTGCATAAATAAAAAGAGAGAAGCGCTCAACCTGGAAACGAACAATAGCATAATAGCTTGCTCTATGGCTAGTTACCACCCAATAAGCAGCCTCTTTTTGCTCAACATGTGCCTTTCACAGAGAAGAACTTTCCTGAAGCATATCAGTCTGATCCTGACTTCACAGTACAGTCCAGACCTGAAATACCAGACAATCCTTCTCTGAACAAGAGAAACAGCAAAACCTCAGATGTATGTTTCGGCCTATTGTGGGCCTCGTCAGTGAGGTGCAGCCATATCCCTCTAGGCAAACTGAGCAACGGGTCCAAGTCTGGATTCCCACATCACACTTAAGGAGACTTCCCAAAATGTCATAATTTGCATAAATAAAAAGAGAGAAGCGCTCAACCTGGAAACGAACAATAGCATAATAGTTTGCTCTATGGCTAGTTATCACCCAAGAAGCAGCCTCTTTTTGCTCAACATGTGCCTTTCACAGAGAAGAACTTTCCTGAAGCATATCAGTCTGATCCTGACTTCACAGAACAGTCCAGCCCCGAAATACCAGGCCGAAACGTACGCCTGGGGTTTTGCTGTTCCTCTCGTTCAGAGAGGGATTGCCTGGTATTTCGGGGCTGGACTGTACTGTTAAGTCAGGATCAGACTGATATACTTCAGGAAAGTTCTTCTCTGTGAAAGGCACATGTTGAGCAAAAAGAGGCTGCTTCTTGGGTGGTAACTAGCCATAGAACAAGCTATTATGCTATTGTTCGTTCCCAGGTTGAGCGCTTCTCTCTTTTTATTTATGCAAATTATGACACTTAGGGAAGACTCCCTAAGTGTGATGCGGAAATCCAGACATGGACCCGTTGCTCAGTGTACCTAGAGGGATATGGCTGCACCTCACTGACGAGGCCCACTATAGACCGAAACGTACGTCTGGGGTTTTGCTGTTTCTCTCGTTCAGAGAGGGAATGCCTGCTATTTCAGGGCTGGACTGTTCTGTGAAGTCAGGATCAGACTGATATGCTTCAGAAAATTTCTTCTCTGTGAAAGGCACATGTTGAGCAAAAAGAGGCTGCTTCGTGGGTGGTAACTAGACATAGAACAAGCTATTATGCTATTGTTCGTTCCCAGGTTGAGCGCTTCTCTCTTTTTATATATGCTATATTCAATCATATAAAATGGGTGCAATATACTCACTCCGATAAAATCAGAATTCGGCTCTTTACAAAGAAATCTCTCCAATTTTTTTGGCGGTTTCACAAAAGCAGCAAAATATTTGTCAATAAAGAACAAATATTTATTAAAACAAATCTAGAAAAGACAACTTTAAAATAGCTCTACGCATTTCTACGAATATTTAGTCTTTTTCAAGAGCATAAAAAAAGAGATTAAAAATGCATTTTTTAATCTAATTTTTTAATCTCTTTTACCATCATATACAGCTATTTTTAAGATCTCAAATAACCTGTATTGCATTTGTTTTGTAATTCCAAATGCAATACCTTGGGGTGTCAACGTTTCAAATATATATACTTTTATGGCAATAAATAAAACTGGGGTATGCATTAGGCTAAAGATAGGCCTATCAGAATAAATATCTTCAACTTTAATACTTTCAACTCAAATTACAAGCCATACAATTGTAACTGAACCTTCCCAAAATCCTGGCAAACCTATGAATGGGGGGCATGGGTACTCAGGAGGTCTTGGAGAAAACAACCTGGAGCTTTTTCTTGCAATAACCGACAACAGCCTCTCCTAAATCATAGTCAAAAAGCAATGTGTGGGTGTGTGTAAAAATGAAAATTGAAAAAAATTACCACCCTACACTTTCTCCAATTTGTATGCATGGGGGCATGAGTGTACTCAGGAGGCCTTGCAGAGAACCACCTGAAGTGTTTTCTTTCAATAACTTACAACACGCTCTCCTAAATCACCCTCAATTTTTTTTGCCTAAAACAGTTGCATCAAAGGCATCAAAACACTCCATATACAGTACCTTGGGGTGTCAACTTTTCAAATATATGCACGTGGATGGCAAGAAAAAAAATTGGGGCATGTAAAAAGGCCTCCAAAAAGAAGATATGTCAAATTTGGAACAAACACATGTCAGAGGTTTGGTATTGCACCCCAAAACAACCCTACAAACCTATGCATATGTGGTATCACTCTATTTTGGAGATCTTGCTGAACATATATTGAGGTGATCTTTGGCAATAACACATAACAGGAACTGAGAATCCATGCCTAAAGTATAATGTGTGTGAAAAATAACACAAAAAAATGACTACCCAAAAGTTTGACAAGGACTGATGGTGGAGTTAGTGCATGGAAAGTGTTATAATATGGTTTGATGGGGGTAAATTACATTGACCAGCTTAAAAAATGTCCCAAATAGGACATGGGTGCATGATGACCAGATGTGAAAATTCCAAGTTGGAAAACTGGAATGCGCCCCTAAAAATAAGGTATTTTAGCCCCCAGAGAACCCAACACACCTATACATGGGTGGTATTACTGTACTCAGGAGATGTTGCTGAACACATATTGGGGTGTTCTTTGGCAGTAACCCTAAAAGTTCTCAGTACATGTATTCTTAAATTGCTATGTGTGTCAAAAAATCGCCACATTTTTTCCTTTCAAAATTTGGCATAGATTGGTAGTAAAATGGTTGCATGAAAATAGTCAAAATAACCCAAGTTTAATACATTAGGTTGTCTTATTTAAAATATATATATACATGTGAAGGGTTATTCAGGGATTCCTGACAGATATCAGTGTTACAATGTACAGTAACTTTCACTAATTTTGTAAAAAAAAATGGTTCGGAAATCCTTGTACATATTGCCCTAAAACTTGCAAAAAAAAGCAAAGAACACAAATTTTTGGGTATTTCTAAACTCAAAATTTAGAAACTATTTAGCATGGGTGTTTTTTTGGTGGTTGTATATGTGCAACAGATTTTGGGGGTCAGTCATTTTTTCATTATATTTTATAAAAAAATGTACAGTAAATTATAAGATATGATTAAAATAATGGTATCTTTAGAAAGTCCATTTAATGGCTAGAAAAACGGTATATAATATGTGTGGGTACAGTAAATGAGTAAGAGGAAAATTACAGCTAAACACAAACACTGCAGCAATGTAAAAACAGCCCTGGTCCTTAACCGTAAGACAATTTAAAAATGATCTGGTCACTAAGGGGTTAAATATTGTGTGCAATTTATATTGGGGCAGACCTGAGGCAGAACAGAATGGGCTGAGCTATAGAAACCATCAGTGAGTGTGGCAAATTCTCTCAACCTGCTTAGTTGATTGCTTTGCTGGAATGTGTGTCACATACCTCATAGCTGCCAGCATTTGAGAAGAGGCTATAATGCTGATAACATAGCAATGCTTGTGCTAGTTTTAAAGGAACATAGTAGCGCAGAAAGAAAATGCTGTAATATGTTAGGGCATTTTATTATTGCACAATTGCTTGCATGTAATTATGTGTTTAACACCTGCAAATGTATTAAACACATAGTTAAAGTCTGCTCCAGAGCAACATTGAAATACTGGGAGCTCGTCGAACACATCTGCTTAGCCAATTATAAGAGGCATATGTGTATAGCCATCAGTCACCAGGCAGCGAGAATGCCAAGAGAATAGAAATACATTTTGTAAGTGACTATAAAAGTATCTGTGTAAACAATGAAAGTTTCATTTTGGCTTTCTTGTCCCGTTAAATTGTATTTAAGTGAAGCATTTCTCAAGTGTTTTTTTTTTTTTCTTACAGCGTTTTTACAGTCACAGAGAGCTGCTGGTTCCGATTGGACTTGACCCGAACAACATCGGTAGTCGCATGACCCAGCCGTGTGACTACCGCTACCATTTGGGTGACCAGTAGTTTCTGCGCAGAACCAGCTCTGTGGCTCCCAAGTGGTACTTTAAAAGGGACCTGAAACTAAGAAAAATGATCTCATGATTTAGATAGAGCATGTGATTTTAAACAACTTTCTAATTTACTTATATTATCAATTTTTCCTTGTTCCACTGGTATCTTCTGTTGAAAAGCAGGGACGTAAGCTCAGGAGCGTGCACGTGTCTGGAGCACTATATGGCAGCAGTTTGGCAAGAATGTTATCCATTTGCAAGAGCACTAGATGGCAGCACTATTTCTGCTGAGGGGAGCTAAATAACCCCAATCAAGACACACAGAAATGTAAGCACCATGTGTTCCACAGTGCTGGGTGATCACACAGCAGGACCGCTGACAGGCTTGCATGTAGTGTGTTGTAGGAAGTGTAACTGCCCATTACTAGATGATCTCACTTCCCCTCTAACCAGACTATGCTTCAGCTCCTCCCACCAGCAGCAGCACTGTTTACTGAAGCAATTCTGTTCTCTGTCCAGAGGGAACTTAGTTTCTCCTGCAAAAATAGTGCAGGAACTACTTTCCCATGCGTTCTCGCCTGACTTGACCCCTGTAGCTAGGTGTCTCTTCAACAAAGAATATTTATCCAATAACATTGGAAACTTTTTATGTATGATATGTCAAAATCACAAAATATATTTTTTGGGATTCATATCCATTTAACCCCTTAAAGGGACATGAAACCCAAAAATGTGTTTTCTCTATCTGAATCATGAAAGTAGTTTTTTAAAAAAAACATTCCAATTTACTTGTATTATCTAATTTGCTTCATTATTTAGGTATCCTTTATTGAAGAAATAAGAATGTACATGGGTGAAACAATCACACAAGGCATCTATGTGCAGCCACTAATCAGCAGCTATTAAGCCTATTTAGATATGCTTTTCAACAAAGTATTTCAAGAGAATGAAGCAAATTAGATAATAGAATTAATTAGAAAGTTGTTTAAAATAACATGCTCTTTCTAAAATCATGAAAGAACAAATTGGGTTTCATGCCTCTTTAAAGACCAGCGACATACCCTGTATGGCAGTTAAACATATAGCATTGCAGGGTCGTCCTTGCTAGTGATAAAAAAAATGTTAAGTTTCATATCCCTTTAAGAATCATTTCCCTAACCAATGCTGATTAAGGTTACAATAATTGCGTCACTATCTACCTCACATATTCTAATAACGGGTTATTAAGGTATCTTGAGTGATCAAATATCAGATTGC